>NC_077227.1:95122325-95436909 GCF_027887165.1 Monodelphis domestica
CTTTTGTTTTTATTTCCAGTCCTTTCCAGATATATTACTCTCTAACCCCCCAACCACATAGTGAGCTTTCCCATTGAAATAGTGGGATACACAGAGGTGTGTAGATGATACCTCAGTCCCCTTTTAGGGCAGTGAAGCAGTTGAGCCTTACTATATTGGGCCAGGACACAACTAAGTCTTCCAAACAGTTGTAAAAACTAACAGGTTTATTGGTCAATAAAAGATAGGGAGGGAGGATTTAGGAATGAGGATGCCCTAATCTCTAAGTCTCTTACTTCCTACTTCCTGTTAAGTTCATCAAGAGATGGATGCTTCTGTTTCTTGACACGCCCCTGCTTCTGGTTAATACCCCAAAGCTCTTTCAATTCTTCCTGACACTATAAACCTTCCTTGTTTGTTTACCAGGATGTGACAGGTTTCAAGATTAAAAATGATGAACTCTACATGTTGGAGTTCACCTCAGCTAGGCTGGACCTGAGATTGACCCTCAGCCCTTACACCAATAACTGCCTCTGGACCACGATGTTCTTTGTCAGGGTTGAGAGTCTGTAAGATTCTTCTTCAGTACGGTTTCTTCTGGTGAGGAAAGAAAGTCAAAAGGTTTCCCTGTTCTTACCCACAGGCTTAGTGAAACAGGATCAGCAGAGATCACCTCCTTCCTCTTTCATCCCCAAGACAGGAAAGGCTCAGTTGATTGTTGCTCCTTCCAAATCTCTCCTCCACATTCCAGAAAAATTCTCTTAGAGTTCCTAGCATGTGGTCATGCTAGCCTCTGCAACCCAACTTTTTAACTACACTTAATTCATTACTATCTCTATAATTTCTACCCTAACACCATGTAACAGAAAAACAACTGAGCCAAACTGACCAGTTGGAGAATATATCAGTATAAGCAATATTCTGTACCCATAGAGCCCCAACTCTATAAGGAAAGGAAGCAGGGTTTCTTAATCTATGCCCTAAGGTCAAGATCATCAAAGATCTGTCATTGCAATAATAATACATTCATATCAGCTATAATTTGTTAACTGTTCTTTCCTTTGAATGAACACATTGGTTCGTTCAACTGTCTGTTTTGTTAAGTCCTAGATACTCTAGCATGCTAAAGAAAATGTCAACTATTTCTCTCTCTCTCTCTCTCTCTCTGTCTCTCTCTCTCTCTCTCTGTCTCTCTCTGTCTCTCTCTGTCTTTCTCTCTCTGTCTCTGTCTCTGTCTCTGTCTCTGTCTCTGTCTCTGTCTCTGTCTCTCTCTCTCTCTCTCTCTCTCTCTCTCTCTCTCTCCCTTCCTCCCTCCCTCCCTCCCTTCCTAATCCCTTTTTGAATAATGCTTTTATCAGCCATGGTAACTGTGAAGAAAATTATCTCTCTTTGTTATTTCTTTTTTCTTTTTTTTCCATTTGAATTAATATATTTAGTCAATTTAGAACATTATTTCTTGGTTGCAATGATCAAATTATTTCCCCCCCTCCCCTCCACCCACCCTTCCTGTAGCTGATGTGCAATTTCATTGGGTATTACATATGCCCTTGATCAGAACCTATTTCCATGTTGTTGGTGTTTGCATTAGGATGTTCATTTAGAGTCTATATCCCCAGCCATATCCCCTCGACCCATGTATTCAAGCAGTTGTTTTTCTTCGGTGTTTTTGCTCCCACAGTTTTTCCTCTAAATGTGGATAATGTTTTTTTCTCGGAGATTCCTCCAAGTTGTTCAGGATCACTGCATTGCCACTAATGGAGAAGTCCATTATATTCGATTATCCCACAATGTATCAGTCTGTGTACAATGCTTTCCTGGTTCTGCTCCTCTCACTCTGCATCACTTTCTGGAGGTTGTTCCAGTCCCCATGGAATTCCTCCACTTTATTATTCCTTTGAGCACAATAGTATTCCATCACCAACATATACCACAATTTGTTCAGCCATTCCCCAATCTAAGGGCATCCCCTCATTTTCCAATATTTTGCCACCACAAAGAGTGCATCTATGAATATTCTTGTACAAGTCTTTTTCTTTATTATCTCTTTGGGGTAAAAACCCCGCAGTGCTATGGCTGGATCAAAGTCTTTTAGTCTTTTAGCACCCTTTGGGTATAGTTCCAAATTGCCCTCCAGAATGGTTGGATCAATTCACAACTCCACCAGCAATGCATTAATGTCCCCACTTTGCCACATCCCCTCCAGCATTCATTACTTTCCTTTGCTGTCATGTTAGCCAATCTGCTAGGTGTGAGGTGATACCTCAGAGTTGTTTTGGTTTGCATTTCTCTAATTATTAGAGATTTAGAGCACTTTTAAATGTGCTTATTAATAGTTTTCAGATTTAGAGCCCTTTTTAATGTGCTTATTAATAGTTTTCATTTCTTTCGTTGAAAATTGCCTATTCATGTACCTTGCCCATTTATCAATTGGAGAATGGCTTGACTTTTTGTACAATTGATTTAGTTTTTTGTAAATTTGAGTAATTAGACCTTTGTCAGGGGTTTTTGTAATGAAGATTGTTTCCCAATTTGTTGCTTCCCTTCTAATTTTGGATGCATTAATTTTGTTTGTACAAAAACTTTTAAATTTGATGTAATCAAAATTATTGATTTTACATTTTGTGATTTTTCTAGCTCTTGCTTGGTTTTAAAGTCTTTTCTTTCCCAAAGATCTGACAAGTATACTATTCTGTGATCACCTAATTTGCTTATAGTTTCCTTCTTTATATTCAGGTCATTCACCCATTCTGAGTTTATCTTGGTGTAGGGTATGAGATGTTGATCCAAACCTAATCTCTCCCATACTGTCTTCTAATTTTCCCAGCAATTTTTATCAAATAGTGGGTTTTGGTCCCCCAAACTGGGATCTTTGGGCTTATCATGGACTGTCTTGCTGAGGTCATTTACCCCAAGTCTATTCCACTGATCCTCCTTTCTGTCTCTTAGTCAGTACCAAATTATTTTGATGACCATTGCCTTATAGTATAGTTTGAGATCTGGGACTGCAAGTCCTCCTTCCTTTGCATTTCTCTCTTTGTTATTTCTAATGTAACCTAACAGCAATCTTTATTTTAATCAATCAAAAACTGAAAACACCCCTACTTAACACCTGACTAGTCACTAGGTGGAAAAGTTCACCAGTCAAAAAAAACAAACAAACCCAGAAAACAACTTTCACCTCCAAAGGATACCGCCCAGCCTTAGGTAGGGCTAAGCAGTTTGAAAACTGTGATTGGTTCTTGTTAAAAAGGGAAATGACAGGAAGTGATGTGAAAAAGAACTATAAAAAGGCCATGGCTTCCTGGATTTGGGAATTCTTCTTATCTCTTTGGATCTTCTGGCTTGGAGTCATTCCTACCTTGGCGCTTGAAGAGATTCTTCCCTTGGATCCTGTGGTGGTGAGTGGAGTGATTCCTTCCTTGGTTCTTCAGTGAGGAGGCCTTCTCTGCTCATTGGTGCTTTGGTGGGATACTTGCTTCAGTGTGAGTTCTGGTGAGATTCTTGTCAGTCTTAGCCATGTGTGCACTGAAGGTTCTTGGCAGATTCTTTAGCATCTCCTGGTTCTTTAGATTTTGGCTTCCTAATTAGGACTTTGGATTCTGGTGAGATTAGCTTTTGGATTCACATTTGTGGTCTGGAGACATTAGGATTAAATTTAGGGTATTTGTAGCTAGGCAATACTTTATGTCTCTTTATCTACATTTTTTCACTTTTACTCTTTCCACCTCTTTTTTAAATAAAATTGCTAAAAGTAATTTTTACTTAACCTGTAATATTTTCAAGATTTGGTGACCATAATATTACTTTAGATATTTAGCATAAAACCTCATTTTAAATTCTTACATTAATCTAGTTTAGAAGATCACCTGGCTTCTCTTTTTAGAGTTCATAAGTGCTAAAGTGCTATGGTCTTATACAACAAGTAATTGCCATTAATCTGTGGTTCCTTTCTCTTCAGTTTCATTGGAGTCAGAAGCAACAAATATTTATTGGAAAAATGTATTGTTTTCTTAATGACAAAACTCTTATAGAAACTGCTAAAAATCAAACTTATTTTCAGAATTTCTATCTTAAATAGGTACTGGGTTTTAGGAAGGCAACCATATTCTTCCAATTTTACACCTGAATTTACTCCATCTCAGCTTCCCATGTCAACTGCAGAGCCACCTCAGGAATTCAGAATTTTCTTCCCAATTTCTCAAATCTTTTTGTAAATAAATAGAATTTTATCCCATTTCCAATATGGAAGTGAAAGGGCCACAGCAGTATATCTATGCAGTGTTGTGCTGGCAAATATTTTTTTAAAAAATGACTCTCTAGGAAAGAATGTACCCTTAAAACATTTTATACTTTCATCTGCATTATTAACATGTTTTCTAGCACTTTCTTAAGTCTAGACAATCAACAAAATAATAAATCAAGTTCCTATTTGCAGCTTTTTGGTTTTTTCAAGGTGTAAATATTAATGTGGAAAATGTAATTATTAGGTCTCTGGTCAAAGCTGATTCTAGTACAGCACTGTGCCTTCTTAGATGAGTAATTATGATAAAGAAAAGACACAAAGCAGGTGGAGAAACAGAATGCATGCCTGAAGTTACATGTGCTTGAAAATTGTATGTTGAACATATTTGAATATATTTATATTGGTGCAAGTGTTTACTATGTGACAGGCAATATACAAAGTGCTTAACAATTATCAGCTCATTGAATCTTCAGAACAACTCTGAGAGGTAGGTATATTATCATTCCCATTTTAAAGATGAGGAAGCTAAAGCAGACAGAGTTAAGTAGCTTGCCCAGGATCACACAGCTACTAAGAGGCACAAATAGGATTATGAACTCTTCCTGAGTCCATATTTTGCATTCTATCCACATTTCTACCTTGCTACCTGCCTGTGATAAACAGATACCAAAAGACAGTCACCCAATGAGGAAAGCAGCTTTAAGGAACCTGAACCAGAAAAGAACCACTGATTATGGACTTTCAAGAGATTTTCAGGTTATGAAATCCCAGGAATTATGAATTACCCTTTTCAATCATGTTTACCCCACATGTGCTCTTGTAACAGTCCACCCCTAGCTATGGGCAAGGGAAACTGTTGGTATGTACAGATTGCCTTAGAAGAGAGCATGCTCATTCTTGAGCATGCTCAGTATTGCACGTGGCTGGGAAAGCCTCTGACCCTTGACCCCAGCTTCCCCCAGGTTAGGTGGGAACACAGGTTTCTTTGTGCTCACCTGATTAAGAGAAACCACACCTATACCTTGTCATTAACCAATGGGAATCATCCCTATGTACTGTGTATATTTGCATATCAAAGATTATATTTAGCCCAGCAAGCTCCGCCTCTCTCTCTCTCTCTCTTTCAGGCTAGCTGATGGCTGTCCTTGCTGGAGCCTGGCCCATTTCTAATCTTTCTCTATCATCTCTCTGACCTGTGTGGTATTAAATGTGGATCTCTGGACTGGTAAAAGCCTTCGGAAGGGTCCTTTGATCAGAGCTTAGCTGTGGCTCATGGAAAATTAATAAAGACTCATTCCTGCCACCTCATATCTCTAATTTGACTCCGTCATCCCCCTCATGGTATCTAAAACTTCTATCCTGTCTCTATCTTCCTACCTTAAAGCTTCTCTCCCCTCTGAGGAAGCTTTAGCTCTGAATCACTGTATTCTAAATTTGAGTCTGCTCTTCCCATGGGCTTCTTTCTGTTTGTGTGAGAATATGCCCCAGGATTTTGGGAGAGAATATTTGTACTAAATGCTCTTATTATATCATCTTAGCAAATGTCTTTGCCAAATGTCTTTGCGAAGTAGCTAAATCTACTGATTGATTATTAATGGGAAGTACATCTATGGGGGCTCAAGAATGATATTACTAGAAACCCAATCTCTTAGAGTTATCCCTTCCACTTAGGGAACAGTTTTCAGTTATTCTGGGTTTCAACCCATGGTTATAAATTGATAGAGCAAATTCATATTTTCTTTCTTAGCATCTTTTGTAAGAAGTTGAGTGGTGTTAGTTATATATTCCCTACTCCTCTCCCAGCCACCACATCCTTATTTTAAGATAGTGGTGGTAGTTTCTTCTGTGATCATTCTTAGGATAATTATTAGTACTTATGTTGAGAAGCCTGCCTACAATCATATAACAGCCATCTTCCAAAGGCACTGAGTATCATCCTCAGACTAATTATGAGAAACTACTCATTATAAGCTTTCCCATCTCCCCCAGAGAGAATCCATCTGCATTTGAGTCTGATGAAAATCTTAAATGTGTGCTAAGGACAGGCTATCCAAAGGACCCATAATTAGTTTAGGGAAAGTGATGTCCATAAACTCAGACAGGTATATATCTTTATTAGTGAATATTCCTCAACTTTCAAGGCTGATTGAGAAGGCTTAATGCTAAGTAACTGACATCAGAGATGGAACTTTTTCTCTATATAAGCAAAAACAAATTAGCCTCATATTGCCCTCTATTGAAAATCCATGCAATTAATATTTAATTTTCTTCAGCAGTCTGATGAGGTGTAATGTCCAAGGAAATTCTATGGTCCACCCTCCACAGACACAGATGCGGGCAAGACCTAGAGATTCCTCCAAGGCTTGAGAGGAACATCAAAAGATGCTTCCGTGCAGAACTACATTTATCTTGTGACTTGGCTGGTTAGGCTATGGCCATCAATAAAGTCCACTGGGATACATAAGTTATGTGGTGGCCTTTTCCTTCACTTTTTAGTGGTACAGTTCTTGGCACAGAGTAAGTGATTAATAATTTTTTTTCAATTTATTCATTTAGAGAACTTTTGTTGCTAAAGGTTGGGGAGTGAGTAGGAGTACCTTATTAGCTTTTGAAATTTTTCTCTTGGATGTAGGACAGGGATCCCCTCTAATTCCCTTTAAATAATATGGCTACAAAAAGGACAACAATCAACATCCTTTGTTCTCATCACATGACCAGCCCACCTTATTTTATTGTGACATGTATCTATAATAACTTTCTTTGCATCACTTCCCCAGATCTTGCTTATAAGGTGCTATAGTCTATTGAATCTATGTTCCTTTCCATTATAAAATCAAAACTTTGTATACAAACAAACAATAAAAGATTCAATGGCCTTTGGGAATCACAAGTGAACCTCTCTGTTAAAATAACATAAACTTAAGGAGAATTCAATTCTATGCTTCAAGATAGTGATTTGAGTTCTATGTTATTTTCCTTTCTGCTTTGCCATTTCAGTCATGTCTGATTCTTTGTGATCTTATTCAGGTTTTTCTTGGTGAAGATTTTGAAGTGGGTTGCCATTTCCTTCTCCAGCTTATTTTACAGATGAATGAACTGAAGCAAAATGATTTAAGTGACTTGGCTAAGGTCATACAACTAGTAAGTCTCTGAGGCCTGGCAGTCTACCATTGAACCATCTAATTGCCCATATTTTCTCCATAACCATATAAATTCCTTGACTGCAGAGACTATTTCATTTTATCTTTTGGTCATTGTATTCTTAGGGCCTTTAACAATGCTTAGAATAAGATAGCTCTTAACCAATATGTGCTTTATGAATTATATACCCAAGAAGAGAAATACTCTAGATTTCAAAGAATAATAGTTAAAAAGCAATTACAGGATTCACCTATTATAAACCCTTCCAGAACAGCCATCACTTTTAGTCATCACTTAAATACTTCCAATGTTCACTGATTCTCATAAGGAAGGTAAACACAGTGTCTCAGCTCTATTGATTACTAGCTTTGTGACCTTGTAAAAATCACTTTATTTATCTGGTTTTCATTTTTCTCATCTACAAAACAAAAGATTGAACTAGAGGGTATTTAATGTTCTCTACTACTTGGTGAATTTGTGACTTTCTGATTTTCTGACAGCTGTAGCTATTGAATTAAGATTTTCCTCCTTTTAATTTGACTTATTTGTCCTAGTTCTTCCATGTGGAACAACACAGAGCAAAGTTGTCCTATTTTTATATGGAGGTCCTTTCAATACTTTGATTTCAGTGCTACATTCTGCCCTCAGTCTTCTCTTTTTCTGGTTAATCATTCCCATTTTCTTCAACTATTCCCTACATGGCATAAATTCCTTGAGGGTAGATACTATTTCACTTTTGTTTTTGTATCTTGAGAATCTAGGGTAGAGGGAGAAAAGGCATCATTTTAGAAGCTTATTCGGTGACTAGATGGAAATGTTCCCCCTAATGTTTGGAAGTGGTATTTCAGCTGCATTTTTGTACAAATAGGTGTTTTTGCCTTTAAAAAAATCTCTTTGAGATACAGATCTAGCAGTAGTAGTAGTATTACTTGGCCAAAGGGCATACAGTATTATAGCCCAGTGGGCATGGTTCCAGATTGCATTACTGAATGGTAGTATCAGTTCATATTTCCATTAACAGTGTATTAGTGTCCCAGTTTTCCCACATCTCCTCCAATATTTATCATTTTTCTTTTCAGCATATTAGCCAATTTGATGGGTGTGAAGGGGTACCTCAGAGTTGTTTTAATTTCCATTTCTCTAATCAATAGTGATTTTGGACATTTCCCCAAATAAGTATAGTTAGTTTTAATTTTTTCATCTGAGTACTGCCTATTCATATCCTTTGACTTCTTATCAATTGCTTAATGACTTGTTTTTATAAATTTGAGTCAGCTCTCTATGCATTTGAGAAATTAAGCCTTTAACATTTAATATTTGCTATAAAAAATTTCCCCCAGTTTTTTCCCCTTATAATTTTTGTTGTATTGATTTTGTTTGTGTAAAACCTTTTTATTTTAATGTAATCAAAATTATCCATTTTATATCTCATAATGTTCTCCATCTCTTATTTGATCATAAATTCTTCCCTTATCCACAGGTAGACTATTCTGTGCACCCCTAATTTACTTGTGATATCACCCTTTATTTCTAAATCAAGTATCCATTTTGACTTTATCTTGGTATATGATATGAGATGTTGGTCTGTGCCTATCTTCTACCATTCTGTTTTCCAATTTTCCCAGCAGTTTTTGTCATATAGTGATTTCTTGCCTCAAAATTTTGGATTCTTAGGTTTTTTTTCAAATACTAGGTTACTTATGGCCATTTCCTACTATGTGCTATTTATCTAATCTATTCTATTGATCTTCTACTCTCTTTCTTAGCCAATACTAGATTGGTTCAATGATTTTTTGTCATACAGTTTAGTATATGTTACAGTTAGGCTGCCTTCTTTCATGTTTTTTTTTCCCATGAATTCCCTTGATATTCTAGGTCTTTTGTTCTTTTGGATTAATTTTGTTTTCATTTTTTTCTAACACTATGGAATAATTTTTTGGCATTTTGATTGATATGATACTGAATAGATCAATTTAAGTAGAAGTGTCATTTTTTATTATATTGACTTCACCTATTCATGAACAATTAATGTTTTTTCAATTGTTTAGATAGGACTTTGTGTGAAGTGTTTTGTAATATGTTTTGTTCATATAGTTTCTAGGTTTGTCTTGGCTGGTCAGGGCACCTGAAAATCTATATAAACCAAATGAGTACACTGAGTGTCTGTGTGTGGGTTTCTAGCAGACAAACCACTAACAAATTTCTTTTCTTCTAAGTTTATCTACTCCCTTTATGTAAACTCTAGTGTTGTGTACTTGTTATACTAGTACAGTGTCTGGAACATAGTAGGTGCCTGGTAATGTTTGTGGATTGTTTGCTATAACTATTCCGGTGATGGACTGTATGCCTTCTGACTAAGGGCTAGTTTATCTAAGAGTTTAGAGAGACTCATGAATAATGACAATAATATTGGCATCTTTATAGAGTATACTATATGTCAGGCATTGTGTTAAGTGCTTCACAAATATTAACGTATCTGATTCTCACAAAATCTTTGAGAGATGTTATTATTTTCAATTTAATGTTGGGGAACTGAGGCAAACAGAAATTAAATGACTTGCCCAAGGGTCACATAGCCAGTAAATGTTTGAGGTAACATTTGAATCCAGATCTGTCCAGTGCTCTAGGCACTGTGCTGCTGCCTAGATGCTTCATTACCAGGTTGGTTGCAAAAAGATGGATCACTTCATCATCAAGGGATGAATCCATGGCTAGTTCTGAAGACCACAAGTTGTCACAAAAAAGATGCAATCTATATCAGTGGAAGAAATACAGAAGATGAAATTACAAATCCTAGAAAGACTACAGTATCCTTAACTTGACACTATTTATTGACTCTTCACTATCTTGGTTGCCTTCCTCAAGATGTGTCTCAGTTGGTCAATAGTTTTTAATCATCAGCACTCAGAACTAAACTCAACTCTTTAGCTAGCCAACCAGTAGAGAACAGAACTTAGAATCTAGGGGGTTTATTACTTCCTAGTATTTTAAAATAACTTCTACAATCACATTTGTCTTTTTAGTAGCCACATCACATAGATAACTCATATTAAACTTGTGAACTAAGACCTCTTTTTTTTTTAAACAAAAATTACTGCCAAGCCACTGGAAAAATACCAATGCACAGAATTTTACATTAGGAAAATAAAAAGACAGATGAGGCACAATTATTCTAATTCATCAACTTTGAAATGCAGAGAATCTTTTGGGGGAGGATTTGAATTTTACATCAGTAACATTTGAGAATAAGAGGTTACCTCTCATTATATTGGAAACAGTCAGACAGAACCACATACTTTGTCAGACACTGTGATATTTATAGTTATTACTACCAAATTTATGTAAATTATAGTAATATTGTGTCTAGATGAAATTCATCTATTTATTCTTACTCATTGTCTCTGTATTTGGTATATTATTATTCTCCTTATTATGCCATATGATAGTTTCAACAGTATCAAATTATATGAATTTGATTTTAACAATAGAAAGACAATTACATTACATCAGCAGACCATGTTTTCATCTGAAGTGGAAGGGTTATTTAATTGCATTTTCTATTATGTTGAATTAGAATTTGGTGCCACAAATCACCTCCTGCTTAAAATAGTCTGACTTTTATTGCCAGAGGTCTAATTCAGAATTGGCCTTTAGGTGCTAATTTAATCTACTTTCCAAATATAGAATTTTTTCCTTCACCTTCCAGATTTCTAGTTCTTAATTATATGCAAACAAGGGACAAACTTGTTGAAAAGTAAATATATATCCCCCCCCCCCCTTTCTTAAAAAGAAGCCCAATGATAGAGAGGCCAGTGTGTTGGATTTTCAACTGGACTTGGATGCCCCCAAATTCTGGGTTCTAGTTCTAGTTATTTAGTAATAATGTGTCCCTGTTCTATATACTTATAGTACTATATGCAAGTACTATAACTTCTCATAGTGTCAATTTCCTTGTCTATTAAATGGGCATAACAATATTTGTATCAACTACCTCATTGTTATTCTGAAGTGTTTTCCAAGCTTCAAATATGAATTGTTGTCCTTGTTTTTGTTCTTCCCGTTTATATCCTGCCCAATGCCCCTTCTTATTGTGAGTATTCCCCTCAATAAAGATGACTCCCTTTACTTTCTCTTTGTTAGCTCTGTTGTCTTGTGATTCTATGGGCTTCCTTGTACTACTTTTGGGGCTCTCAAAGTGCCGTAAGACAATGGGGAAAAGGTAGGAAACTGTTGTGGGAAAGAGGCTGGTTAATAAAAGGAAAATTCAAACAATTCCTCTTTAGTAGTACTACTATCCTACAACATGGCTCCAAAAGCTGACCATGGTTAGGTAACTAGGCAGTACAATGGACAGGGCACAGGGTACAGGACCTGATGTCAGAAAGACCTGACTTAAAATCCAGTCTCAGATACTTAATAGATGTAGGAACCCAGGAAAGTCATTTAATTTTGGTCTGTCTCAGTTTTCTCAACTGCCAAGAGTGAGTTGTGCCATAGGGTGGTTGTGAGCATCAAATAAATTAATATTTGTGAAAAGCTTAACACAGTGCCAGGCACATCGTAGGTGCCTAATGAATGCTTGTCTCTTTCTCTCATACCTCATGACAAAGAGCTGCAGAAATGTCATGTTAGTCCAATAGCTTGGGTCTGTTTTCCACCCTGAGCACTCTCTTAATTGTGGTTTACCGGAATCTACTGCAAATCAGTGACAATTTAGAAGAGGAAAAAAAATAAGCAAGTAAACAGCCCCTATAAAAACCAATTCTGCCTCTTCAAAAAATTAAGGAATGAAGCCAGCAGCAAATTTTGTGGAGCAGAGTTAATGTAATATCAGTAAACTTTCCTTTCTCCTATAGGGAAAATGTTTCTCTTTCTCATCCTGCTACAATTGGCTAAATAAATGATAATTTGTCTCATGTATCTCATTTCCTGCTCTACCTAGCAGTAGGTTGTTAGTTTCCTCAGGGAGCTATTTTCATTTTTTTGGGCATCTAATGCTTATCAAATTTCTACCTCTGGTTGTGAGCCTGGCACATGATAGGTGCTGTCAATGTTCAGTAAAACTGAATTGCATATCTTTTTTATTCCTTATGGTTGCTCAAATTATATAAATGGAATTGGTAGAGATGCCTTCATTTTCATCAAACTCCATGTATTTATTAATTGATCATCAATTGTAAAAAGCACTATGGTAGAGACTGAAGAAGGAAAGAAAATTTCCCCTGCCTTCAAGAAGCTTGCTATCTCTCTGGAGTGGCAAAATATATTCATGCCAACAATTAGAACATACTGATGGTTTCTAATTAAGAGGTATTTGGTGCAGAGAAAGGGTGATGGGAAAATGAAGTTTCTGGAAAAGTTTCATGAAAAAGGTGATACTGGAGAGTGGGCTTGAAGAAGAACCAGAATATGGATAAAGAGACAATTCTGATTGTCAAGTGGAAGGGGCAATGAGAGTGAGGGAGAAGAGATTCATGGTATCCACAAATGCAAGGAAGCAAGAAAGAACCTGGATTAAGCCTCCATATTTCTTGTTTGCAGACACACATGAAGAAGTGTGATGAGAAATCAATAGTATTCATTGTAATTTTCACATCTCAGAGAATGAACACAGGCAAAGTAGGATTGGAAAGACAAGTATGATTAAAAAAAATCTTCACATGGATAGGATCTTCAAGAAAGCTTCCTCAAATGTAGTCGAAATATCCCTGCTTTAGATAAATACTCTGGTTTTATTTCTGCCACTAATTAGCAATATGACCACAATCAAGTCATTTCTCTGTGGGCCTCATTTATATAATGAGATTAGGGTTGTAATAGATGATTCCCAAGACCCCTGCCAACATTAATAGCTTTATGATGCCAAATACAATTTGAATTTTAGGATTTAGAGTAGCAACAGACCTGGAATAAGGAGCATGCTGTACCTAGCTTACACCATTGGAGCTGATAGTTAAATTTTCAGTTGTGAGCATGTATAGCTCAGAAGTCAATGAATGCCTTCAGGATTTGACTTATTGTTTTGTCAAGGCTTAATTAAATAATAGAGAAAAATGTCAATAATGCAGAATAAATTTAAGAAGTAGACTTTTCAGCAAGCCACTAGTTAAAACATTTACTAGCAGATTCCAGACTCTAATCCATAACTGAACTATGAATCCCCTGGACTGATATGTGGCCATCTAGCTTCTGGTTGGATATTTCCAGAGACAAAGTATTCACTACCTCTACTAGTAAAGATCTCTCTCTCTCTCTCTCTCTCTCTCTCTCTCTCTCTCTCTCTCTCTCTCTCTCTCTCTCTCTCTCTCTCTCTCTCTCTCTCTCTCTCTCTCTCTCTCCCTCTCTCTCCCTCTCTCTCTCTCTCTCTCTGTCTGTCTCTCTCTCTCTCTCTCTCTGTCTCTGTATCTCTCTGTCTCTGTCTCTCTCTGTCTCTGTCTGTCTGTCTGTCTGTCTGTCTGTCTGTCTGTCTGTCTCTCTCTCAAGACTTTTATTTATATTTACCAAGCATTTATCAGTTAAAGTTCATAGTATTTAATGCTGGGATACAAAACAGAAAAAAAATGTCTCTGTCTTGTCTCTGATCTCAAAGAACTCATAAGATACAGAAAATGAATTTGTCCTCTTCTAAATGAAAACCCTTCATAACTAAGTAAATATCTGAAGTCTGTAATCATGTTGCCCAGAAACATTCTTTCCCCTGCCATGAGAACTACAGACCGTTGACTTACTTCTGATAAGAGAATGTTTCTAGTCCATTCACTCCATCTTCTGGATGCCTTCCAGCTTGTCAGTAGACTTCCTCTGATGCTTTGCCTAGAACTGGATTCCGTGCTCCAGAGATGGTCTAATTGGGGTAGAGTACTTAATGAAGGACCTAATGTTCCCCAAGAAAACAGTTTGCTGCTCTGCCACCTTAATCATTAGGAACTTGCATAGAAAATACTGCTAGAAAGAGCTCTTGCTGTGCTTAATTTTATGTTTGAGGTAAGAAAATGTACTGCATCCCTTAGGTGTTAGGTTCACAAGACCATTCATGTGAAAGAAACAGCAGGCTGAGAGCTAGAAGTTTTCTATTGAAGAATGACTTGACTTTTGAAAAAATGTGTATATTATATATATTTTGTATGTATACACATACAATCATATATATGTGTGTGTGTCTATATGTGTATCTACAAATATAATTGGTAAAGCCTTTTTATATATGGGAAAATCCCATCAGACCCTGATTGAGGAATGATTTTTAGTGGAACTGATTAATTATCATATTTTCAGGGAAAGTAATTTATTCTACTTTTTGTGAACAGGTAGACAAAATTATTTTCTATATGATTTTTCTAATGTAAAAGTTTCAATTAGTTTCTTTGAAAATCTTAAAGTGGGGACAGCTAGGTGGCTCAGTGAATAGAGAAGCTTGGAGATGGAAGATCCTAGGTTCAAATCTGGCCTCAGATACTTCCTAGTTGTGTGACCCTGGGCAAATCACTTAACCCCAATTGCCTAATCCTTAACCTTCTTCTGCCTTGGAACCCATACTTAGTGTCACTTCTAAGGTAAGGGTTTAAAAAATCTTGAGGTGGAAGGTAAGAGAAAAGGAAAAGGATGTGTAAACCTCTCTCTTCCTCCCTTCACCCCTAAAGAAAGGCATAGGAGCATGTAGACCTGAAGCTATCTACTAATTAGAGTCCAGACCCATGATTTCACTGTTGTAGAAATACTTTCACTAGTGCATCAAGCTATCTTAGAGTTTTATAGAATTTCCAGGGATGCTGAGATTTTAGGCAAGCTGACCTTGGTCCCACAGCAAATATTTGTCAGAGGTAAGATTTGAACCTTAGTCTTCTTAACTTCAAGGTCAGAAGGTCTTTTTTCTATTAAAACAAGGCTGTCTCTCATAAAGACAGAAAACAGGAAAAATAGCAGATTCTTCTTTTAAAATATCACTGGAGTTAGTAGAATGAGGAAAACCCACAAACTAGTGCCTGAGCTGAGCCTTGAAAGGAGTCTGGGGTTGCCAGAGGAGGAGGCTGAGAGGGAGGACATCCCAGGAATAGGATCTAACTCATATAAAGGCATAAAGGCATGAGATATCACAATATCTTTTAGAGGAACATCAAATGAGGAATATCAAACAGAAGACTTTTCTTGGAACAGGCAATGTGTGAATGGGAGAATCATAGGGAATCAGCCTGGAAAGATAGGTCAAAACCACATTGAAAAGACCATTAAATATGGGTACTGAAATCCTCCGGACCAAACAAGCTTTCTAAATGTTAGTCTTGCTGGGATAAGCTGGTCTGCCTCCTGACAGGATCACTGCATAGTATTTATTATGGTCCAGCCTGTTCCCACCATTTATATATCATCCATTAGCTTCTGTGCTAATGGAGATAGTAAATTCATTCATTCATTCTTGTATTAATTCATCTGACATTTATTAAGTGT
Source organism: Monodelphis domestica (assembly GCF_027887165.1). Classification (NCBI taxonomy): domain Eukaryota; kingdom Metazoa; phylum Chordata; class Mammalia; order Didelphimorphia; family Didelphidae; genus Monodelphis; species Monodelphis domestica. The sequence continues at coordinate 95,138,134 of NC_077227.1, forward strand.
CATATTATGTGAAATGTCCTAGAATCATTAGAATGTCATTAAACCTCCTTAGGTGAGCTTAGGAGAATTGTGCAAAATGAAAAAAACAAACCAAGATCTAGTTCATGCTTGCTTTCAAAAGCAGAGTTCTCAAAAAAAAAATTAAAATAAAAAGGGGAAATCAGCTCTCTGCTTCACAATGGTACTAACATGATAAGCAAGGGGAAGGTGTGATTAGTATAACCCTAGGCTGCTGTTCCAGAAGTGTTACCATGGAAACTTGAGCACTGGTAACAACAGATGCTATAACCCCCAGTCTCAACCTTTCTCAGAGGTATCACTCTAACCTAGTGTCACCATAACAGGCTGCTTGTTGTTATCTGCCACATTTTGTCCTCTGCCGCCTCCTCCTTCTCCCCCCTCCCAACGTTGGACTGGTAGCTTCAGGCTCATTTTGACATCTTTTGTTCCAGGTCCCTGGACAAGTTTCTTTTGTGACCTTTTTGAGCTCTGACCTTGGCAAAGGCATTCCATTTCTTTTGGATCTTAGGTTGAACTGAACTTTGAAAAAATGGCTGGTGAGCCTATGTGAGTGGAGCTCTGGGACCCAAAATGCTAACTAAACTCTATGAACAACTGGGTGAGACCACTGAAGAATAGATTCTTTTTGGGGAGCTCTTGAGGCCTTATAAGAAGTAGATAAATGACTCCAGAAGTAACACAAGTCAATTACTGTGCCTACAAGCAGTATCACAAACCCCCTAGGTTCATTCATTATATAGGTACAATTCCAGCTCAATGCAAACTGTTTATGGCTTTGTTAGAAGACACTTGAAGCAGTAGAAAAAACTTCATTTAAAGTTGGAATTTTTGAAGGAGCACTAGCTCCATAGTCAAAAACTTTAGGTTCAAATCCCATCTCTGATGGTTACTACCTGAGTGAATTGGACAAATAATTTAAAATCCTTATGCCTCAGTTTCCTCATATGTAAAATTAGGAAATTGTATGAGTTTTCTGAAGGTATCTTTCAACTCTAGATCAATGGTCCAAATCCTGGTTTTGCCTATTGGCTTGGGTAAATTTTTTCACTTACGTGAGCCTCAGTTTCCTCAATTATAACATGAGAGATTGCACTAGATGAAGGCGGAGGTCCCTTTCAACTCTAAATCTTTGATTTCTCTTTCATTCCTAAGAATTTTCCAGAGCCAGTATCCATATTTTTTGTAGTACTCTACGTAGCAGGAAAAGAAGGCTTCTGAGCTACCTCTTTGTAATGGGGAGCACACATCACACACGCAAGAAGACTCACCATACTGCTATTTGACCAATGATTGCCACAGTTGGTGATATTTGAAAAATCATGGGAAATAGAAATATCTTAAGATTAAAAAAAGGCAAATTTAAAAAAAGGGGTATAGAAAAGAATCTGCAAGTTGTAGGACAATGAGTTTGACTTCAATTCCTGGGAATGTTAGAGAATGGATCACTGCAGAGCCATCATGGCTTCTCTGGGAACAGGTCATGCCAGCCTAATCCTAATTTCTTTTTTTAAATAAGACTATTAAAACAGGAAATGAAAGGAATGCTATACTTAGAGTTTACTTAAATTTTAGTAAAGCCTTTGACTTTTTGACTGGTAACAACCTATTTTGTGATCCACTGTAACTCTAAGACATTTTTTCAGAATGCCAGCTACCTATCCATATCTCTTATATTTTATATTTGTGAAGTTGATTTTTTGTAACCAAAAAAAAGACTTTTGCATATTTCTCTATTGAATTTCATATTATTATATCCAGCAAAATGGTCTAGTATCATAATATTCTTGTGTAGAAGATATAAAGAAAAACTTCAGATCAAGATGGCTCCCTCTCCTGTTAGGGTTCCTTCCATTACTGTGATTTTTTTCTTTCTGGAGGAAAATTTCCAGGTCTGCATAGACTATAAATAGTAACTGACATTGTGCCTCCAGGAAAATCTTAGGCTTAGGAGATCAGACCTGTTCTTCTGAACCTGTCTACCAGTGGACATCCCAATAGCACCATTCTAAAATGTGCAAGTGATGATTTTTGTTGTTGTTTCACAGATGGGGAAACTGAGATTTGGGGAAGTTAAGTGACTTGTCTACAGTTATACATCTCATAAGTTTCAAAGGTGTGAACTGAATTCAGGTCTCCCTTACTCCATGCTCAATGCTCTATCCACTAGCCTTTTACAAACTAGTCCTGAGAAGCATTCTAGGGGAGGAATGAATCCTCAGTGATGTCAAAGCTGACTTAAAAAAAGGATGTGCTTAGCACTGGGTGATCATAATAGGGCAGAGATTATGTGTGAGGAGAACTAATTCTGTAAACTTGCTTAAATCCCCTGAGGTAAAAGAAGGAAAGTCCTTATTTCATGCAGATTTCTTCTCTATCACCACTGTAGTCTCTATTTCAGAGCTCTCTGCTTAGCATCCCTGCATGGCTATCTCTGAATGTTTTTGACTTTTCATCCTCATTCTCCTCTCTCCTTACTCTTTTGTTCCATGACTCTTTTGTATCCATCCTTGTACTCCCTCCCCCAGTGGCTTCTATTCCATCTTCTTATCTCTATAGCAGACAGAAAACTTTCTGTGATTTCTCCACTGAGAACTTTTGTCCATTGAGACAACATTTGGGGGCTTTTGTGACCTTCAAGCTTCATTTGAGTCAGCAGAGTAATATGGCAGCCAAATAGCTATTTGTAACATTAGTTCATATTAAGAGAGGCACAGTGCTAAAGGTTAGGGAGGTGACAGTACCACCATAGTCTGCCCCCTTGAAATCATACCCTATGGTAGTTTTGGACAACACATTTTAGGAAGTTCATCCACTCTGCCTTGAATCATCTGCCCTACCTGGTTTCAACTCCATGGAACAACCTCCTCTCTTCTCTAATTAGTTGGAGGGTTAGTTTGACATGGGGAAGAGAAGACTTAAGGACACATGAAAGTTTTCCTAAAGTATCTGAAGATTTGTCATATGGGAAAATGAATTAGGTTTGTTCTGTTCAGTCTCAAAGATTAGGAGCAATGGTTAGAAACTACAATGAGGCAAATGTGACCTCAAAGGCAACCAAAATTTCCTAAAATTAGGAGGGGAATATAGTGAGTTTCTCCACACTCTTCAAATAGAAGTTAGATTACTGCTTATTGAGTATGTTGTAGAGTGGAATCAATTCAAGTATCAATTAGACTTGATAACAGCCAAGATCCCTTTCAGTTCCATTCCATTCAACAATTCATCTAACATTTATTCTGCTTACTATGTACAAGGTTACTAGACTAAGTCCTAGAAGAGTAATGACAAAAATGAAGTAGTTCTTCCCCTGGAGGAGTTGACATTATAGAATCAAATTCCAAGATCCTGTGTTTCTGTGATTCCCTTTCTGCTTAATTTGAACACCAGCATTATTCTTTCTGAAAGCTTGTTGCTTATGGTGTCTCACAGCATCTTGGTGTTCTTTTTTTAAACTAGTAGAGCTGAAATATGAAAAAAAAAATTACTAAGGTGTTTGGTCATCCTGTGTGTGTGTGTGTGTGTGTGTGTGTGTGTGTGTGTGTGTGTGTGTGTGTGTGTGTGTGTGTAAAATTTGGGCCATGTTTTAAGCTACTAACGCTTAAAACTGTATTAAAACTTTTGGACCACCTTTTATAATACCTTTTTTTTTGTGGAGCAAACAAGAGCTATTGGAATCTCATTTGATATGGGGCAGCCTCAAATGAAAGTATATTTTTGGCTCTTTCTCCAGATAAGTCCGTTGCTCCTAAGAAAGATTGCTCCATAACCCAACATTCTGTCTTTTCTTTTTCTAACAGCCTGAGTGTCCTATTTTCATAGCACCTCAAAGGACCTGAACACTCAAAAATATTCACTGAGGCTGTTTCATCAATAGTGATAATGATATTAATGGTCATCTTATCCTTACCTTCTTACTGTTGTATCCTATGATAAAAATATTCAATCAATCAAAAAACATTTACAAAGTGACTACTATGTGCCAGATACTGGACTAAGCTCCCACCATTAGATTATTTACCAAGTATTACTGTACTAAGTTATGGCTAGGAAATAGTTCCTCTGTGCTTTTTTCCCTCAGCAGCATATGTCTGCTGAACCCTCATCTTTATATCCTGATTTTGAAGAAGACAGCTGCTTCTATTGCCTTGTACATACTAGACACTTAAAAATGTTGACTGAGTTGAATTAATCTATCAATGCCAATCTGAGGCCAGTATAAGGAAGAATTTTATATAAGCAGACATGACAATGTAATGGCCAATAAGAACTTCAGAAGATTAATGACAAATTGTATATCCTGTCCCTTTTTATTTTTAAATTTATTTAATTAATTTAGAATATTTATCCATGGTTACATGATTCATATTCTTTCCATCCCCTCCCTCCCATAGTGAACGAGTAATTCCACTGGGTTTTACATGTATCATTGATCAAGACCTATTTCTATATTATCAATATTTGCAATAGAGTGATTATTTAAAGTTTACATCCTTATATATCCTGTCCCTTTGCAGAGAAGTGATGGACTAGAGGTGCAGAATGGGATATCCATTTTCATATTTCATATATTAACAATGGATTTAATTGTTTTATTCAACAGTACTTATTTGTTTCAAAGGAAAGTTTCTTTGAAAAGAGGCATAGAGTTAGTGAAAAGTGATGGGTTTAAAAAAAGATATGAGCATTAACAAACCAATAAAACACTCAGAGGAAAGCAAAAAGTTTAGAAGACAACACAGATAATGAAGGAGTTTGTCTTACTACCAAGTTTAATATACACATTAAAAATTGCACATAATTTCTTGATTTCACATGAAATTCTCTTTTGCATTCTTTGTATGTTGAAATATGTGTGATTATTAAATTCATAATAAAATTTTAAAACCTATAATGCAATAATCTTTCTCATAAGGTAATGAGTTCTCCAGGGAACCATCCAAGTAGAAGCTAGATGACCTTTTGCCACAGATGCTGTAGAGAGGAACAAAGTTAGACTTCCATGACTCTCAAGGTGCCCTCTACTTGAATATTTATTTATTCTTATCAAATCACCAGGGTTCATGTTACTAACTCCATTGTTAGGGATTAAGTAGAAAAGAATTTGTATTTATACAACTCTCTATGAAATGCTAATCCATTTCATTTTGGGGAGTCCACAAAGCTCAACTCCTTTAAGTAGTAACTTCTATCTGTGAATCAAACATTTCCAGAGCTTCTGCATAGCATGTTAGATTCATAACCAGTTTGCTATCATACTTTTATCTCATCACTGTCAACCTATGTTTTAAGTGTCCAAATCCAATCCCTCATCACATCCTTCTGCATCCCACTTGATGCTTGGGAATTGTTGGGGTCTTTAAGTAACATTTTACTTTTTACTTTGGAGACCCAATAATAGCCTCTCTTCTTTGCTACTTTTTCCTTTTATTGGCTAGTTTTTTTTAGGAAATGTTCTGTCTACTGTGGAAATCCATATTTCCTCCATTCCTTCAACTCCTCCATTCCCTGTTACAAAACCTTTCTTATTCCCTGATACCTTTTCAATATCTCTACTATCACTTTAATTATTACACTAATAACTTTTAGAGCTAGGTATAATATAATGGAGAAGACTCTGGGTCAGGAGTCAGAAGATCTGAATTCAAACTCCAGCAAGGCTTGAGAGAGTCACTCAGTATCTGTGTCCTAGCTTTCTTATCTTTCAATGGAGATAAACATACCAGAATTAATACCTTCCTAATTGTGAAATTCAAATGAAATGGTATTTGTAAAGTAATGTTTATACCATAAACCAACATATTAAATAGTCCAAGGTAATGATAATAACATGACAAATTCCCCTACTAAAATACAAACTTCAAAATATGTGAGAATTCAACTAATAAAGTGTAGGGAAACTAGACTATTTTCTTAGACAAAATTGCCCATAATTGCCTAGACAACAATGATCCATAAAAATTTAAGAACAACGTTTTAATAGATGTTGCCATGCCCCAAATATTCCTAACCTTTAATCAAAAGGAACAAAAACTTTTCAAAGTATGACCACCCTGGCCAAGGAGATAAAAAAGTCACATGGAAACTAGGAAGTTGGAACTAGGGAAGAATCATCCCTGTTGTCTTACCTACTAGTAGAATTGTGAATTCAGAATACTTTCAGGGAACCTATAGAACATGAGGTCATGTACTAATGTTCAAATTAAAAATATTATTTTGTCCATTCTTCCAAATTATATGAAATATTGATTATTCCTTTGGATCTTTAAACAAATATATGTATTAATTAAAAATATAAAGATCATATATATTTATGTATCATCATGTGGTTATTTATCTACTTATATAACTATAAATATAAAAATATATACATACATGAGTATATATAGTTATGTAAAATGTTAGATATTCCTTTACATTCAATGTTTTATAAACTATGAATTAATGGACAAATTAAATTTATAAAAAGTTGAATCAAATTTTAATATATAAACTCATGTCCTATAGGCTCTCTGAAAGCATTATGATAGGAGAAGTAACTTAACATAAGTAAATGGAAGCTGACCTCCAAGAGAGGAAGACATAAATTTTAGTCCTGCCTCTGACACATGACACATAGTGATTTTGTGACCTTGGGCAAGTCAATTTCTTAACTGTAAAATGGGGATGATAATAGCACCTACCTTTCTGGATTGTTGTGAAGATTGAATGCGTTAATATTTGTGGAGTGCTTAACACATTTTTTTGGCACTTAGTAAATGCTTGTTTCCTTCTTTTCTATGGTCCCTTTCAGCTTTGATCCCTTGAAGGTAATTTCTTTGCCTGAAATACTTATATTATCGATTAAACTCTATTTCAGCTACATATCCTGGAATCTCAGAGTTGGAAAGAACACCAGAGTCCATTTAATTCCTCTTAAACCTGAATAAGAATTCTCTTTCCCTACAAATCTCCAACAAATGGTTATCTAGCCTTAGCTTAGAGATGTTGGATGATAGGTGTGTGTGTGTGGGGGGGAGGCATCACCTTTGGAAGCAAACGTTTTGGATAGCTCTAATCATTAGAAAGTATTTCATTAAACTGAGGATATTTTTCCTCTTTGACACATGTAAGATCATAGATTTAGGGCTGGAAAAGATCTTAGGGGCCATCTAGTTCAACTCCCTCATTTAACAGATGAAGAAACTGAGGACCAAAGAGATTAATTTAAGCCACTTGTCCAGAGTCCCATGGTAAGTAGCCAAGCCATGAACTTAAGTCCTCTCTACACTGCACAGTGACCTCCACGGGACACTCCCAGTGCTGCCCTCCAAAACCAGATAGAACAGAACTAATATCTCTTCTCTATGACAGTTCTTCAAACATGTAGGAATAAAAGATGGCATTTTAAGGTTTGAAAAGTGTTTTATACATGTTAACTCATTAAATTTTCACAACAACCTTGGGAGGTAGACATGTTATTATCCCCATTTTAGAGATGGGGAAACTGATTCAAGAAGGGGTTAAGTGCCGATGCACACAGCTAGTAAGTGTCTGAGGCAAGATTCAAACTTAGGTCTTCCTTAATCCAAGTCTTTTGCTTTCTCTGCTGTGTCACCTCATTGCCAGAAAGACAGGATTTTGTATATCATTCCATCCCTAGTCCTTTCCAAGCTCTATATTCCCAATTCCTTCATATGATTCTCATATAACATGGTCTCAAAACTCTTTATCATCCCAGCTGCCCTCCTGTGAACACTATGTAGGCATATCTGAAATTAGAAGATATGTGATTGATTCATGCTTTACAGATGTTGGAGAATCCTTTGGATAAAGTCAAGGCTTAGTAACCTGAAGAAGGAAAATTGGCATGAGTAATTTCTATTTGACTTTGGGGGCTTAAATCTGGATATGGGTATGATAGGGCAGTGGAGTGTGCCCTGGAGTCAGGGAGACTAATTTTCCTGGGTTCATGGACACTAACTAATTGAGTGACCTTGGGCAAGTTACTTAACCCCGTTTTCCTCAGTTTCCTCATTTGTAAAATGATCTGGAGAAGGAAATGGCAAACCACTCCAGTACCTTTGCCAAGAAAACTTCAAATGGGGTCACAAATATTTGGACTAGACTGAAACAACTGAACAACAACAATGTCTAAAATATTAGGAATTCAAACCAATTAATGAAGCTAAGCGTTTAAGATTGGGCTCTATCAGACCCAAGAGGCTTTCTGACTACCACTGCTTATTCTCTTGTCATTTCTTTTCTTTGTGCTCCTCATCCTAGGTTGCCTTCATCAAGCACCATCTCATCAGTCTTTCTCTTTCTTCCTTGACCTTTTTTATTTCTTTGTGGACTTTATCTTTTCTGGAGAGAAAAAAAAATATTGTTAAGCCCCAAGGAGGGGCTTAGGGTTTAAGAGGCCACCCCTTCCAGCTCTGCTCAGCTCCAAGTCAATGTAAGGAAGGTTGATGTTGAGTAATACTGATAGTATTCATAAGAGATAAGATTGAAAAATTATAAAAGACTGTACCTGAACACAGACTAGTCTGGTCTGTTTATCACAGAGAGTGAGCTGCTATTTAAAGGTGATTATACATTAATTGAGGCCAGATGAAGAATTTGCTCATGGTAATGGTTCTTTTCTTTATGGTGCTGCTGAGAGTACTTTATTGCTACATACTGTGACTCAGATAATATGTCATTTAAGCCATCTACAAAAGCTTTTATAGTCAAAGGAAAATATAGGAGTGGGAGGATGTGAACAGAAAGGAGAGAATAAATTACATTGTCCCTGCATTTATTTTTCTATGAAAAAAGTAATGGAAATAGCTTGCAAGTGTTTTGTTTTGGTGACATTAGTGAAGGATTTAATTTTTTAAAAAATTTAGTTATCTATTTTAACGACAAGGTAAAATATATAAGCATGTGACTGCATTTCACTTAGATGTTAATAGCTCAAGCTGATGAATAGATTGAAGAAAAATAATTGTCCTAGATGCTGGGGAATTCAAAATGCAAAATTAACATATCCAAGAACTACAGATTCTAATCCAATTTCATCGAATCAGGTCCAAGAAGCATTATTAAATACCAAGTATGTATAAGGATCTGGGAAGATGAAGACAAAATCAATAGCTTCCTGCTTTTTTTGCAATGCTTGGTATAGTTTGAATAACCCCCCTAACCCTTCTAACTGGTAATACCTAATGGAACAAAGCACAGAATGTTGGAACAAGAAAGAGCTTTTGAGACATATGAGAGATCTGAGGTCAGAGATAAGAAGTGACTTGTTAGTCACTAGCAAGTAGTAAATAACATGAAGACTTTATAAGTAGCTGAGAGAGCTGGAACTGAAGCCCTGGTCTTCTGACTGGTCCAATTTTTTTTTCCAGTATACCCTGCTCCATCACTACTGGTAGTAAGACTCAACATTTTGGCTCAGTGGCTGGTTTATACACTTCCACTAACAGAGACCCAAGGAAAGGATAGTAGATTTTTCATTTGGTACTCATGAGGGCTCTCCAGGACATGACAATTTAGAGGGACTGAGAAAGAAAATATTGTTACCTATACAATAACTGTTAAAAGGAAACTATTTGATGCCTAGTTAAATGAGCAGGAGCTTAATTTATTTGCAGATACAATAGGACAATTTGGGTAGGTGATCCACAAGAATAATTGTAGCCAAGAAAAACAAGCAAATCAAGAAAATATGAGGAGAGAGAAAAAGAGGAGAGCTGGTAAAGAAACCCACCAAAGTGAAAGCCACCAAAGCACCATCTACACTAAGATTTATAGTGTAGATCAAATTTGAGAGAACATCTTATTATTGAGTCAGAACAGATCCCATATTAGAGTGTGTAGTAGGTATAAAGGATCAGAAAATCTGGACTCAAATGCTAGTTCTACTAAAGACTTGAACTCAGGTCCTGACTCCAAGCACCCTATGTATTGAGTCATCTAGCTGCTTCCACTTCTGGATCAAGCAAAGTAGAGGCTGTGGAAGGAACTGACTTTTGAAAGAAGGTGTGTGCTTTGTGGAGGAATTTTCTTGGGTGAGCAGACCACAAGAACAGAAGGCTGTTTCCAAGGTAAGGAGGCCTCACAGATTGATAGAAGTTCCTGTATTGGCATTCTCCTCCTGAGGTTAGGTTTCTTTGGATCATTACAGATCACAGGAATGTAAAATGGAGATTTAAACCCCAGACTTCAATTCCCAGAAGTCCTTGGTAGTTCCCAGAATTCCCTATAATATCACCCTGAGTCCTCACCTGAGTGAGAACACAATTTGTATTTAAACTGACTCTCCACCTACTTCGGGGCTCTCTCTGCTTCCCCTTCTAAGCACATGGGTTTCTCAAGATGTAGTAAGTGAAATTGAATGGGCCTTTCAGCCCCCTAGACACGTGCTTTTTTATTTTTTTATTTTTTATTTTTTATTTTCTTTATTTCTTAATTCTAATAATCTTTAATAAACCTCATAAAATATAATACTTTTAGCAGAGAAACGAATTTTAATTGTTACAGTAAGGAATCTTCAAGGGTCTTTTTGGAGACTCAGGACAGAATTTTATAGACTTTAGAACACTTGGTCCTAGACTGTCCCAATATAGTTATTGCAATCCCCGGGTTTTCCAAGGTCATCACCCTGGGATTTTCTGACCACCCTAAGATTTTCTGATTTCCTTCAGGCATTCTTACAGATTCTAAACTGAGAATCTTGCTAACTACAACTGTCACTGGCCTATTTCTTATCACCCTGAATCTGGTTTTGTTTGCCTGTATTGGTGCTGACTGTCCTCTCAACATCCTTTCCTATTGTCTATGGGATTCTCCTTGGCTTGTTGTGCAATACTGAGGTGGAAGAAACTCATTTTAGGTTTTTTTATTGTATTTCTTCATAATTATTTAGTATGTTGCCTTTCTTTTCCAAATTTCTGACTCTGTTTCCATATTGCACATTCACTTATCAGTCTTTTTTAATTTGGCTTTTGACCCCATCACTCTATTAAACTACTCTCCCTAAAGTTATCATTGATATTAAAATTATTTTAAATTTAAAACATTATTTTAAAATTTATAAATTATTATATGTATGTTATCATATAATAGATAAAATAATATATTATTATAAATAAATTATAAAATTATAAATTAAATTGGTATAAAATATCATTGATATTAAAAATGGATTTTTATCAGAATCTTTTATTTTTATATTACTTACATTTCCCTCTACATTTGTTTTCTCATAGCAATTCATCTCTTAAAACAGTTTGAAAAAAAGAGAATTAAGAGAAAAAAATTCAGTAAAACTCAATCAACAAGTTAAAAATAACCCTGTATTCAACATTCCACACCCATGAACCCCACCTCTTCAAGGGAAGCATGAGGAGTTGAGGGCAGGGAAGTACCTTTTTATACTGATTCTTTGGTACTTAGCTTGGTCTCCATAATTTCACAACATTTAATTTTAGTTTTGTAATTGTTCTTTCATTTGTTGTTGTAATCACTGTGTGTATTGTTTTCTTGGCTCTGGTTAATAAAATTTAGATCAGTTCATATAAGTCTTTTCATACCTCTCTGTTCATCAGAAGCTAAAATAGATGAGTTTGATTACATGAAATGGAAAATATTTTGCATTAACAAAATTAATGCATCTAGGATAAGAAGAAAATTCATTTGCTAAGAAAAAAATGTATCTAATGCCTCTAATAAGGGTGTGAGATATAAGACATACAGACAACTAAAAGAAATATGTAAGAATAAAATTTGTCCCCCAACAGATCAATGGAAAAAAGGTTCTCATAAGAATTGAAGACCATTAATAACATAAAAAAGAAATCTCCACATCACTAATAATAAGAGAAATGTACATTGAAACAAGCTTGAGGCGTTAAATCATATCTAGAAAACTGACAAAGGTGACAATAGATGGGAATAGTCAATTCTTGAGGAGTTATAAAGACAGGCAATCTAATTCATTTTTGGTGGACCTATGAATTGGTGCCACACTTCTGGAAGACAATTTAGAATTGTTCAAATAAATTAACTAAAATGTCCCACATCCTTTGATCCAGGTATTCTGTAGCTAAGAATAGACAAAGGTTATTGACAAAAGGAAAGGTTTCATATACACCAAAATACACCAAAATATTTATAGCAACACTTTCCATGTGTAAAGTAGTCACCCAATGATTGAGGAAGGGCTAAGCAAATTGAGGCACATAGAGTATTACTGTGCTATTTTAAAATATTGTCTATGAGCTCTTACATGCTAAATCTGGCTTTTCTTAGTCTTAATCCTTCTTTGTATTTCCACAGCTTCTGACAGTGCTGGTCATTCCTTCCTCCTTAAAACTGCTCCCTTACCTCCTCTCTCCTGTTGCTTCTGCATGTACGATCACTCTTTTTCAGTCAGCTATAATGACAGCTCATCTATTTAAAAGCACATTTGGGTGATTCAAAATCACCCAAATCTTGTTTTTCAGAGTACTTTTTTTTTTATCAGATGTTGATTCCTTTTACTTTCTCTTGCAATATTTTTTTGATATATTTCAGAATTATTTTTCTTAACTAATCTTTTTTTTTTTCTTAAATCCTTACCTTCCATCTTAGGATCAATACCAACTATTGGTTCCAAGGCAGAAAGGTGATAAGGGCTAGGCAATTGGGTCATACAGCTAGGAGGTATCTGAGGTCATATTTGAATACAGAATTTCTGTCTCTAGGCCAGGTTCCCCATCCACTGAGTAACCTAGCTGACTCCTTAGCTAATCTTAAGGCTCTATTCTGTTATTAATATTTTCCTACTTGGCTTATCTGCTCAAGCATTAGGTCTTCAAGTGAGTTTTCTTACTCCTGAAATATTTTATTTTTTCAATTTTTTTCTTTTCTTTTATTCCTTTATTACATCCTGAATCCTTCCCCTTTGATAATGATTTTTTTTAGAGGCTAGAACTTAAGGCAGACACTATTTCTTCCCAGGTGGAAGTTAAGGAAAGGGTGCTGAATGAGGACTTCAGTGATTAGTTTTCTCTGCTATTCATCAGATTATTATCTCCTTAATATTCTTGGTGTTCTAGACTATGGAAGAAGCTGAAATTGCTTACCTCTTGTGCATAATTCCTATTTTGGAGAAGTTAGAGATCTTGTGAAGATTAGAGAAAATAAACAATTTTATTATAGAACTACATGAAAATAAATTTTAAGGAGGTGGCTATTTAAACTTGGCAAGTTTCATACTGTCACTTTCTTCCCAGCCTGAAAATATACTCAACCCTGATTTAATTCATATTTGTTGATATTGATCACAAGGCTTCAGGACTAAGGAAATTTGTAATTTAATAGTGAATCTTAATAATATTGAGAAATATTTTTCTTCATATGTTAGACGTCCTTTATCTTATACTCTACTCATGAGAATAGAACTGTAATACTGTGAATCAATCATCTAATCAATAAACAATTATTGGACTGATTTCTTTAATTTAGTATTCTGTCTCTGATAAGACAATTGGGGAGTAACTTTTGGTGAGATACTATCCTTTATAACTTCCAATGCATTTTTGCTTTGGAATAATCAAGTTGAGATAACAAATATGGAAATACTCTGTAAAGCCAGATTTTAATAACTTTGAATCACCCATACGAGTGATTTTAAATATAAGCACTTCCATTTTAGTTTCTTAATATCAATTTATATAAATTCTTTTGGACCCATTTTTGTTTTCCATCTATATAAATTTCACTAACTTTATTACCTACATGAATATTATCTTTTCCCCTCCTTCATATTAGACTGGAAGCTCCATGAGGATAGAAATGACACCATATTTAAACTTTGTAATTCTATATTACCTAGCATAGTCCTCTGGTTACAATGTATTTTAAAATATATTTATTGATTTAAATGATATATCCCAAATTAGTTCTATCTGCTTATCATAGAACCACTGCTTCCCCATTATATTTTAACTTCCCTTAGTGGAAGGAGGTCATGTCTATTCCTTTTTTTGAATTCTCCACTACTAGTTCCAATTTCTTTTTTTTTCCTTTGATTTGATTTTATTTTTTTGGTTACAATACTCACTTTATTTCTCTCCCTCCTCTCCATCCACCCTTCCCACAGCTGACACGCAATTTCATTGGTTATTACTTGTGTCCTTAGTCAGAACCTATTTCCATGTTGTTGTTTGCACTAGGATGTTCATTTAGAGTCTACATCCCCAATCATATCCCCTCGACCCATGTATTCAAGCAGTTATTTTTTATTCTGTGTTTCTACTCCCATAAATCTTCCTCTGAATGTGGATAGTGTTCTTTCTCATAAGTCCTTCAGAATTGTCCAGGATCATTGCATTGCTGCTAGTAGAGAAATTCATTACATTCGATTGTACCATGGTGTATCAGTCTCTGTGTACAATGTTCTCCTGGTTCTGCTCCTTTTGCTCTGTATCACTTCCTGGAGGTTGTTCCAGTCTCCATGGAATTCCTCCACTTTATTATTCCTTTTAGCACAATATTATTCCATCACCAACAGATACCACAATTTGTTCAGTTGAAGGGCATCCCCTCATTTTCCAATTCTTTGCCACCACAAAGAGCACAGCTATGAATATTCATGTACATGTCTTTTTCCTTATTATCTCTTTGGGGTACAAACCCAGTAGTGCTATGGCTGGGTCAAAGGGCAGACAGTCTTTTAGCACCCTTTGGGCAAAGTTCCAAATTGCCCTCCAGAATGGTTGGATCAATTCACAACTCCACCAGCAATGCATTAATGTCCCAATTTTGCCACACCTCCTCCAGCATTCATTATTTTCCTTTGTTGTCATGTTAGCCAATCTGCTAGGTGTGAGGTGATACCTCAGAGTTGTTTTGATTTGCATTTCTCTGATTATAAGAGATTTAGGACATTTTTTCATGTGCTTATTAATAGTTTTGATTTCTTTCACTGAAAATTGCCTATTCATGTCTCTTGCCCATTTATCAATTGGGGAATGGCATACTTTTTTGTACAATTGGTTTAGTTCTTCATAAATTTGAGTAATTAGAACTTTGTCAGAGGTCTTTGTAATGAAGATTTTCCCAATTTGTTGTTTCCCTTCTAATTTTGGATGCATTAGTTTTGTTTGTATAAAAACCTTTTAATTTGATGTAATCAAAATTATCGATTTTACATTTTGTGATATTTTTCTAGCTCTTGCTTTGTTTTAAAGTCTTTTCTTTCCCAAAGATCTGACAAGTATACTATTCTGTGTTCACCTAATCTGCTTATAGTTTCCTTCTTTATATTCAGGTCATTCACCCATTCTGAGTTTATCTTGGTGTAGGGTGTGAGATCTTGATCCAAACCTAATCTCTCCCATACTGTCTTCCAATTTTCCCAGCAGTTTTTATCAAATAGTGGGTTTTGGTACCCAAAACTGGGATCTTTGGGCTTATCATGGACTGTCTTGCTGAGATCATTTACCCCTAGTCTATTCCACTGATCCTCCTTTCTGTCTCTTAGCCAGTACCAAATTGTTTTGATGACCACTGCTTTATAGTATAGTTTGAGATCTGGGACTGCAAGTCCTCCTTCATTTGCATTTTTTTCGTGATTTCCCTGGATATCCTTGATCTTTTGTTCTTTCAAATGAACTTTGTTGTGTTTTTTTTTCTAATTCAGTAAAAATGTTTTTTGGTAGTTCAATGGGTATGGCACTAAATAAGTAAATAAATTTGGGTAGGATTGTCATTTTTATTATGTTAGCTTATCCTACCCATGAGCAATCAATGTTTCTCCAATTGTTTAGATCTAGTTTTAATTGTGTGGAGAGTGTTTTGTAGTTTTGTTCATATAGTTCCTATGTTTATCTCAGCAGATAGATACCTAAGTATTTTATATTGTCTAGGGTGATTTTAAATGGAATTTCTCTTTTTAATAGTTGCTGCTGAAATGGGTTGGAGATATGTAGAAATGCTGATGACTTATGCGGGTTTATTTTGTATCCTGTGACTTTGCTAAAGTTGTTGATGATTTCAACTAGCTTTTTGGCTGATTCTCTAGGATTCTTTAAGTAGACCATCATATCATCCACAAAGAGTGATAGCTTGGTCTCCTCATTACCAATTTTAATACCTTTAATTTCTTTTTATTCTCTAATTACTCCTGCTAGTGTTTCCTGTTCAGTGTTAAATAATAGAGGTAATAATGGGCATCCTTGTTTCAGTCCTGATCTTATTGGGAAGGCTTCTAGTTTATCCCCATTACACATAATGTTTGCTGATGGTTTTAAATATATACTGTTTATTGTTTTTAGGAAAGGCCCTTCTATTCCTATACTTTCTAGTGTTTTCAATAGGAATGGGTGTTGTATTTTGTCAAAGTCTTTTTATGTATCTATTGAGATAATCATGTGATTTTTGTCAGTTTGCTTGTTAATATGGTCAATTACGTGGATAGTTTTCCTAATATTGAACCATCCTTGCATTCCTGGTATGAATCCTACCTGGTCATAGTGAATAACCCTTGTGATGACTTGCTGGAGTCTTTTTGCTAGTATCCTATTTAAGATTTTTATATCTATATTCATTAGGGAGATTGGTCTATAGTTTTCTTTCCCTGTTTTTTACCTGCCTGGTTTTGGGATCAGTACCATATTTGTGTCATGAAATGAATTTGGTAGAACTCCTTCTTTGCTTATTCTGTCAAATAGTTTGTATAATATTAGAGTTAGTTGTTCTTTGAATGTTTGATAGAATTCATTTGTGGATTCTGGGGATTTTTTCTTAGGGAGTTCTTTGATGGCTTGTTCAAATTCTTTTTCTGATATGTGGTTGTTTAGGTAATCTATTTCTTCCTCTGTTAGTCTAGGTAATTTATATTTTTGTAAGTAATCATCCATATCACCTAGATTGCCATATTTGTTATCATATAATTGAGAATAATAATTTTTAATGATTGCCTTAATTTCCTCTTCATTAGAGGTAAGGTTTCCCTTTTGATCTTGGATACTGTCAATTTTGTTTTCTTCTTTCTTTTCTTAATTAGACTGACTAGTACTTTGTCTATTTTATTTGTTTTTTTTTTCTAAGTCCCTGCTTCTAGTCTTATTTATTAAATCAACAGTTCCTTGACTTTCAATTTTATTAATTTCTCCTTTGATTTTTAGGATCTCTAATTTAGTTTTCATCTGAGGATTTTTAATTTGTTCACTTTCTAGCTTTTTAATTTGCATGCCCATTGACCTCTGCTCTCCCTAATTTGTTAATATATGAACTCAGATTTCCCCTTGAGTACTGCTTTGGCTGTATCCCATAGGTTTGGAAAGGATGTCTCATCATTGTCATTTTCTTCAATGAAATTATTGTTTCTATGATTTGTTCTTTGACTAACTGGTTTTGGAGAACTGTTTCATTTCATTTCCAATTAATTTTTGATTTACCTCTCCATGTACCCTTACTAATTATTATTTTCATTGCATTGTGATCTGAGAAGATTGCATTTATTATTTCTGCTCTTTTGTACTTGTTTGAAATTATTTTATGCCCTAATACATGTTCAATCTTTGTGAATGTATCATGTGCTGCTGAAAAGAAGGTATATTCCTTTTTGTCCCTATTTATTTTCTCCACATATCTACTAACTCTAATTTTTCTTGGATTTCATTCACTTCTATTACCTCTTTCTTATATATTTTTTGGTTTCATTTATCTAGTTCGGATAGAGGAAGGTTCAGGTCTCCCGCTAGTATAGTTTTTCTATCTATTTCATCCTTGAGCTCCACTAGTTTCTCCTTTAGAAATTTGGATGCTATGCCATTTGGTGCATATATGTTGAGTACTGACATTTCCTCATTATCTATACTGCCTTTTATCAGGATGTAATTACCTTCCCTATCTCTTTTAACTAGATTTATTTTTACTTTGGCTTTGTCAGATATCATGATTGTGACTCCTGCCTTCTTTTTATCAGTTGATGCCCAATAGATTTGGCTCCATTCTCATACTTTCACCCTATGCGTGTCTACCTTCCTCCTGTGTTTTTCTTGTAGATAGCATATGGTAGGGTTTTGGATTCTAATCCACTCTGCTATTCGCTTGCGTTTTATGGGTGAGTTCATTCCATTCACATTCAGAGTTATGATTACCAGCTGTGTATTTCCCAGCATTTTGATTTCTACTCCTAGTCCAGCCTTTTCTTCTTTCACTATTTCCTTCTACACCAATGTTTGTTTTTAGTTAGTCTCCCTAGTTCCCTCCCTTATTTTATTTCCCTTTCTACCCCCCTCCCTTCTTATTCCCCCCTTATTTTCTTTGCTGTCTTTTTAAAACTACCCCCACCCTATCCCTCCCTTATACTGCTTCCCTCCCCACCAGTCCATTTGTTACCTTTCTACTCCCCTAAGGGGCACGAACCTAGTCTCTGCCCCAATGGATTCCCTCTTTGGGCCAATTTCAATGCACATAAGAGTTGAGTATTTCCTGTCTCCAACCTCTTTACCCTTCCAGTGTGTTGATGTTCTTCCCCCTCCCGCCATGAGCTTCTTTGTGACATATAAATTTACCCCCTGTTGTTTCTTTTCTCATTTCTTTTTGTATTAACCTTTTTTAGCTCTAGTTGTATATATGTATACATGTATATGTATTTATGCATACATATATCTATATACTTATTTATGTCTTATTTCATCCTATACAGTATGTCACTGTTCCCTCTAAGTGTAATTCTTTTAGCTGCCCAGGTGATAACAACAGTTTTTAAGAGTTACCAATGACCTCTTTTCTTATAGGGATACATATTTTAACTTATTGAGTCTCTTAAAAAAGTTTTTTTTGTTTTGTTTTTCTTTTTTTTCCCCTCTTTTTAAATTACCTTTTGATGGTTCTCTTGAGTTCTGTGCTTGGACATCAAATTTTCTGTTCAGGTCTGGTCTTTTCTTTACAAATTCTTGGAATTCTTCTATTTTGTTGAATGACCATACTTTCCCCTGTAAGAATATAGTCAGTTTTGCTGGGTAGTTGATTTTTGGTTGTAGACCTAGTTCCCTTGCTTTCTGGAATATCATATTCCATACCTTTTGGTCCTTCAGTGTAGATGCAGCCAGATACTGCATTATCCTCACTGTGGTTCCATGGTATCTGAATGGCTTTTTCTTGGCAGCTTGTAATATTTTTTCTTTGGTCTGATAGTTCTTGAATTTGGCTATAACATTCCTGGGTGTTGTCAATTGGGGATTAAGTACAGGAGGTGATCTGTGGATTCTTTCAATCTCCACTTTTCCCTCTTTTTCTAGAATATCAGGGCAGTTTTCTTGAATGATTTTCTGTAGTATTATGTCCAGGCTTTTTCTTTTGTCATGGTCTTCTGGTAGACTAATGATTCTTAAATTGTCTCTCCTCGAACGATTTTCTAAATCTTCTGTTTTGTGAATGGGATGTTTCATATTTTTCTCAATTTTTTCATTCTTTTGTTTTTGTTTTATAGTGTCCTTTTAAGGTCACTAATTCTAGTTGTTGTATTCTGGTTCTTAAAGACTGGATTTCATCACTGGATTTTTGGTCATCCTTCTCCTTCTGGTCTGATTTTCTTTGGAGGTCATCTTTCATCCTCTTTGCCTAATCTTTCATCTTCTTTGCCTCATTTTTAAGCTGGTTGATTTTGGCTTTGAAGACATTATTTTCTATGTTCAGATGACTTATCTTAGTTTTTAAGTTCTTTTCCCAATTTTCTTTAGCCTCTCTTAATTATTTTTTGAATTGCATTTTGAGTTCTTCCAAAGCCTGTATCCAATTCGCTGAGATTTCTGATTTTTCCTTTGCTGATCCCTCCCCCTCTGTTTCATTTGCTCTTTGCTTGTTACCTGTACAGAAGCTGTCTATTGTAATTTCTTTCTTCTTTTTCTGTTGTTTGTTCTTATTTACCCCTTCTTTGCTCCCCGTATTTGTCTGTGATCTTGCTCCTCTCATTTTTTGCTTTTGGGGGTTTCTGTCAGTCTCCCCTCTTAGAGCTTTGACAGAAGGTCTCTCTCTGCAGTCTGTGGGGGAGGGGTGTTGTAGTTTGAGGTTCTCTGCCCTCTGGAGGCTTTTGATTGCATTAAATTAAAGTCCAGAAGTCTGTGATGGAGGGTTGTTGGAGTTTGAGCTTCCTTGACCTCTGAAGTCTTTTGATGGGATTAAGTTCAGCTGAGTTGGGCTGGATGTGCCCTGAGGCCAAAACCTCCTAGAAGGCTAGAGCAATATGGAGGGTCTTTCTAGCTCTGTCCAGGCTGCCAGCTTTGTGCTTCCTCTCCAACTCATTCCCCACCACCTGTGTTTGATGCTCTGAGCCTGGCACAGCCCTGCCTGCAAGGTACACCCTCCAGACCAGTGCCTTTGCTTGCCCAGAGGTTCTTGCTGCTGCTGGAGGCTTAGTGCTCTAGGTGGGGGGTGTAGGAGTCCTGGGACCTTCCTTCTACCTTCCCCTTAGACCCAAGTGTTCTTGGATTCTGGCTTTTGGGGGGTGTACCTTTTGGTTTGAGTCCAGCAGGAGAGTTCCTTAGCTCTGTCTTGTTGTTAGGTTTGATTTTAAGTCTCCTAGGAGCAGTCAGTTTGTGATCAGTAAGGAAAGGTTTTCAAAGGTCTGAACTTCTGCTCCTTCTAAGCCGTCATCTTGACTCAGCCTCTTACTTCCACTTTCCTCAAGCTTTTACCACTATGTTTTAGAACATTCAGTTATGGAAAATAAATATGGGTTGAGCAATCATACTCTTCATTCCTAGAAAGGGTTCCCATATCTACAAATCATATGTAATAGCTTACCTTTGGGGTAAAGTCTTTCTAAACTGCTCACTTTCTTTTCTAAGTGCCAAATAGAGATAAAACTAAAACCACACTTTCTGTAAATATTGGCAAATTTTTGTCAACTCTGGACATGTCAGTGTCTGGTGTGTCAGCCTTTCAAATGTTAATATTTGTATAACCTTAAGTTTATAGAAGTGTTTGATTATTTTATGTTTACTAAGCATTCAAAGTGGGCTAAGTACTGAATATAAACTACACTGACTTGAATAAAATTCACAATCATCAGACCAAAACCAGACAAATAGACGAAAAATTCCCCTTCCCTTCCTCTCCTGTTCTGAGAATGCGCCACAATTTTCTCTGCAATAAATGTACTTCTAAAAACCTTTTACTTATTATAGCTTTCCTACAGTTTGTCAAGTGGTTCTTAATATACCAATTTTAATAAGAGGAAAGTCAACTGAAACTGTCTGCTTTGGCCTTGAACTGCAACATTAAAGCATGTGTACACATCAGGCAACATTTGAAAATTGTGTTCTCTTATGTGCTATTTCTATATGGGAGGTTTTGATCCTTTGCTGCAAGTAGTACAAAAATGCAACATTAAAGAAATGCCTACATGGCTCGCAAAATTTAATTTTCTGCATTAAATTATGCATTTATAAAATTTTCTTTTTTTTACTCTAAAACCCTAATCTTCATCTTAGAGTCAATCCTATGTATTGGTTCCAAGGAAGAAGAGTGGTAAGGGGAGCCAAGATGGAGTAGTAACCAGGGCAGCAGCACCTGTTTCACCATGGAAATCCCCTCTGACCAAGAGGAAAATATCATCACCAAACAAATACAGGAGTGAAAGAACCAACAGAGACAGAGGGAAACAACCATCAAAAAAAGAAAAACCCAAAAGGTAGGCAGAGATCATCTGGGGAACTGAGGTGTGAGGGGAATGGACTAGCAGGAGGCATAGTAGCAAATGAAAAGAAAGCGAAGAGCAAACTACACACCCCACCACCCCATACATCTGCTCTCACAGGTTTCTTAATTTATGTCTAAGCTAAATCAGACCCTAAGAGCCTGCTGGGCAATTAGTGGTCCAAATCAACTAACACCCCTTTAAATTGCAAGCCTGAGGAGAAGTCTGGAGTCCTATGCCAAGGCAATCTGGGCTGAAGGGGGCCAATCAACTTTGTCCCAGAGAGAAGCCAGGAATCCCAGTCTGGGTTTGGGGTGAAGACATAATCCACGGTTTGGGGTGAGGACACAGTTCTCAGGGGAAGCCTCACTTTTTGGACCTTTTTGCCCAAAACTAGGTGTGGAGATCCAGGACAGGTAATCAAGGGTGTGCCTGATTGAATCAAGAACACCTTGAGAACAAAAATGTGATCCTAATCCTAGGGCTAGAATTTGATCGGCACCTCACCTGATCAAGTTCAGACTGAGATTAGAAGCTTACACCCAAGTCTGAGGAAAGTCTTTATGCTATCAGCATTTCAAAGGTCAATTGAATCAGCATGGGGAGGGGAATCTCAGAGCTCTCAGTCCTCAGACCATCAGGTAAACTAGCAATAACCTAGAAAATAAACTGAAAATAGCATCAAGGAAGGACTGCAGTTTAAGAGGGTACCCCAACTCTCCAGAAAACAGAGCCTACCTATAATTAAGTAGGAAAAATGAGCAAACAATCAAAACAGCACTTAAATCTAATGACTTTTTATGGAGACAAAGAGAAAAGTGCAGACACAGAAGGGGATGGCAAAAATCAAAGGAAACACACCCAAAGTCAAAAAGAAAAATATGAATTTGACACAGATTCTGGAAGAACTCAAAAAAAGACTTCAAAATCCAATTATTAGAGGTAGAGGAAAAGTGAGGAAGAGAAATGAAAGTGATGCAAGAAGAAATGGGCCAAACAAAAACTGACAGAGGAAAACCTAGTCATACAAATCAGAATTGACCAACTAGAAACTAATGATTTCATGAGAAATCAAAAAACAATAAAGCTGAATCAAAGGATGAAAAAACAGAGGAAAACATAAAATATCTTATTGAAAAAAATAATTGACTTAGAAAACAGGTCTAGGAGAGACAATCTGAGAATTATTGGATTACCTGAAAGCCATGATGAAGAAAAAACCTTGAATATCATACTACAAGAAATTATCAAAGAAGACTGCCAAGAAATTCTTCATCAAGAAAAGAAAATTGAAATTGAAAGAATTCACAGATTGCCTCCAGAAAGAAATCCTCCATTGACAACTTCCAGGAATGTAATAGCTAAATTTAAGAGCCAAGGAAAAATCAAGGAAAAATACTTCAGGTAGCCAGAAAGAAACCATTCAAATACCATGGAGCTACAATCAGGGTCACTTGGGACCTAGTGACTTCTATAAAGATAATTTTAAGGTTGTGATTTAAAATCTAGATTTAATTAGTCGCCAAGGGAAATCTCAAATAAAATACCCAAGTCAGTCTGGAAATTCATGGTAATTTAATTAATATAGAGGGAAGGAATTTAAGGAGAAGGAGGGAAGAGGATATAGGATTTCTCCTGCCTGGTCTGTGCCAGGGGGAGTTAAAAATCCTCACCTCTAGGTCTCTGAAGAAGATTAGAAGTTTCTAAGAAGATAAAGTTGTAAAGTAAAGGAGGGAAACTCAGCCAGAAACTCAACACCAAATTGTACAATAGCTTGTAGTCATGCTAAGATGCCAAAAGGCTCAGCACGCTGCCACCAGCCAACTCTCTGCCGCCAGAAATGTGCCAAAGAGAGGAAGTGAGCCAAATATATAGACCTTTCACTCTTGTGTCTCCTCCTCTAAATGCCCATTCTTTTTAGTTCTCATCTTCTTTGATTTGGTTGTATCTTTAGTTACTTAACACTTCTTTGCTAAGTTCGCCTTTTGTGAGTTACTTAACCTTTTTGTGATTAATTTGACCTTTATAGTTACGTAACACCTTTTGTATTAAGATCTTAAGAGAGACTCAGCTTAAAGTTCTAGCTTCACTATAAGTTAAGAGTTAAGTACCTTCATTGTTAAATCAGGAGATTACAACTTTATCTTCCCCTAAAGTATGCTCTAAGTAAGGTGGACTAATTTAGACTTCCCAAGACATTCCTGATTTTTGTTAAACTAAGTATGTTCATTGTTACAATCAGGAAATAGCTAAGTCCAGTCTTCACACTTCTATATTAAAGGATCAGAACGTATGGACTATGATATTCAGAAAGGTGAAAGTTTTGGGTTTGCAACCCAGAGTCATCTATCCAGCAAAACTTATTATACTCTTTCAAGGGAAAAAATGGGCATTCAGTAAGATAGAAGATTTTCAAGCATTCCTGAAGAATAAGCCAGACCTAAACAAACAAATTTGAAGGCTAAATATGAGACACAAGAGAAGTCCAGAAAGGTAAATAAGAGAAAATTTAAGGAACTTATTATGATAAAAATGTCTATATGTCTACATGGAAAGAGGATTTCTATAAGTCTCAAAAATTACTCTCAGTCATAGAGAAGATAGAAGGAATTTACTCAGAAATAGGGTGGAAAAGTAAGCTGATTATTATAATATGATGTATATGATGATATAATATATATGTAAATGTGAGGATATAGAATGATATGTATGTATGATATGATATGTATGCATATGAATGATATGAAAAAATCAATCAAGGGCTGAAAGAGAGAGTTGCACTGAGAGAAAAGGGAAGGGAGACATATAATGGGTTAAATTATATAACATTAAGAGGAGAGAAAAATCAATACGGGGGGGGGGGATAAGGGTGGTGATGGACAATGCTTAAACTTTACTCTCTTTGTAACTGTCTCAGAGAAGGAAAAATGAATGTGTTTAGTGGGGCATAGAATTCTATCTTACCCTACAGAGCAGTAGAAGGAAAACAAGACAAGGGAAGGGAGGGTAATAGGAGGGAGGGGGAACTGGGAGGGTGACAAAAAGCAAAATACTGGTGAGAAGGAATAGAGTGAAAGGGTATAGAGCAGAATCTAAAGGGGATAATAAGATAATAAGTTAGTAATCATAACCCTTAATGTGAATGTGATGAATTCACCAATTAAATGAAAGCAGAAAGCAGAGTGGATTAAAAGCCAGAATCCTACTATATGTTGTTTATAAGAAACAACTTTGAGGCAGGGTGACACACACAGATTTAAGGTAAAAGGCTGGAGCAGAATATAGTGTGCATCATCTAAAGTAAAAAAAGCAGGAGTAGCAATCGTGATACCAGACAAAGCCAAAATAGAAATTGATCTGATTAAAAGAGATAAGGAAGGAAATTGCATTTTGTTAAAAAGGTACTATAAACAATGAAGCAATATCATTACTAAACATCTATGCACCAAATGGTATAGCATCTAGATTTCTAAAGGAAAAATTGAAGGAACTCAAGGAGGAAATAGATAGTAAGACCATACTAGTGGGGGATCTTAACTTTCCCTTCTCAGAACTAAATAAATCAAACCAAAAAAATAAATAACAAAGAAGTAAGGGAAATAAATGAAATGTTAGAAAAATTAGAGTTAATAAATATTGGGATAAAACTGAACAAGGATAAAAAGGAATATACCTTCTCAGTAGTACATGGTATATATACAAAGATTGACCATGTACTAGGGCATAGAAATATTACAAACAAATGCAGAAAAGCAGAAATAATAAATGCAACTTTCCAGATTATAATGCAATAAAAATTTTAATTAACAAGGGTCTATGGAAAAGCAAATTTTAAGTTAATTGGAAAATAAATAATCTAATTCTTCAAAACAGGTGGGTCAAATAAGAAATCATAGAAACAACTACAGACTTTATCATCATATCGAAAACCTATGACATACGGCAAAAACAGTACTCGGGAAAATTTATATCCCTGAGTGACTATACCAATAAAATAGAGAGAGAAGAGGTCAATGAATTGGGCTTGCAACTTAAAAAATTAGAAAAAATAACAAATTAAAAATCCCCAAATAAAAACTAAATTGGAAATCCTAAAAATTAAAGGAAAAATTAATCAAGTAAGACTAGGAGCTGATACTTTGAAAAAAAAACAAAATAGATAAATTACTGGTTAATCTAATGAGAAAAAAGAAAGAAGAAAATCAAATTAACAGTATCAAATATGAAAGGGGCAATCTCACCTTTAATGAAGAGGAAATTAAGGCAATTATTAAGAACTACTTTACTCAATTATATCTCAATAAATATGACAATTTAGGTGAAATGCATGAATATTTACAAAAATATAAATTGCCAGTATCATCTACAAAGGGGATAAATTAGAAGCATTCCCAATAAGATCAGGAGTGAAACAAGGATGCCCATTATCACCTCTATTATTTAACATTGTACTAGAAACACTAGCAGTAGCAATTATAGAAGAAAAAGAAATGTAAAGTATTCAAATAGGTAATGAGGGGACCAAGCTATCACTTTTTGCAGATGATATTATGGTCTATTTAAATATTCTTAGAGAATACACCAAAAAGCTAGTGGAAATAATCAACAACTTTAGCAAAATTGCAGGTTACAAAATAAACTCACATAAATCATCAGCATTTCTATATATTTCCAACACATCTCAGCAGCAAGGGTTAGAAAGAGAAATTCCATTTAAAATCACACTAGACATTATAAAATATAATAATAATATAAAATACTTAGGAATCTATCTGCTGAGACAAACACAGGAACTCTTTGAACACAATTACAAAACACTATCCACACGATTAAAACTAGATCTAAATAACTGGAAAAACATTAATTGCTCATGAGTAGGATGAGCTAATATAATAAAAATGGCAATTCTACCCAAACCAATTTACTTATTTAGTGCCATACCCATTAAACTACTAAGAAACTTTTTTTTTTACTGAATCAGAAAAAGCTGTAACAAAGTTCATTTGGAAGAACAAAACATCAAGACTATCAAGGGAAATATTGATGAAAAACAGTGAAGGAAGGAGGACTTGCAGTCCTAGATCTCAAACTATACTATAAAGCAGTAGTCATTAAACAATATGGTACTGGCTAAGAGACAGAAGGGAGGATCATGGAATAGACTTGGGGTAAGTCTAAAATAAACCCAAAGATCCCAGCTTTGGGACCAAAATCCACTATTTGAGAAAAACTATTGGGAAAATTGGAAGACAGTATAGGAGAGATTAGATTTAGATCAACATCTAATACCCTATACTGAGATAAACTCAGAATGGGTGAATTACTTGAATGTAAAGAAGGAAACTATAAGTAAATTAGGTGAACACAGAATAGTATTCTTGTCAGATCTCTGGGAATGGAAAGATTTTAAGACCAAGCAAGAGTTAGAAAAAATTACAAAATGTAAAATAAATAATTTTGATTACATTAAATTAAAATGTTTTGTACAAACAAAATCAATGCAACTAAAATTAGAAGGGAAGCAACAAATTGGGGGGAAATCTTCATAATAAAAAACTCTGACAAAGTTCTAATTACTCAAATTTATAAAGAGCTAAATCAATTGTACAAAAAATCAAGCCATTCCCCAATTGATAATTGAGCAAGGGACAGGAATAGGCGATTTTCAGATAAAGAAATCAAAACTATCAATAAACACATGAAAAAATGTCCTAAATCTCTTATAATCAGAGAAATGCAAATCAAAACAACTCTGAGGTATCACCTCACACCTAGAAGATTGGCTAACATGACAGCAAAGGAAAATAATGAATGCTGGAGGGGGTGTGGCAAAGTTGGGACATTAATGCATTGCTGGTGGAGTTGTGAATTGATCCAACCATTCTGGAGGGCAATTTGGAACTTTGCCCAAAGGGTGCTAAAAGACTGTCTGCCCTTTGACCCAGCCATAGCACTGCTGGGTTTGTACCCCAAAGAGATAATAAGGAAAAAGACATGTACATGAATATTCATAGCTGTGCTCTTTGTGGTGGCAAAGAATTGGAAAATGAGGGGATGCCCTTCAACTGAACAAATTGTGGTATCTGTTGGTGATGGAATAATATTGTGCTAAAAGGAATAATAAAGTGGAGGAATTCCATGGAGACTGGAACAACCTCCAGGAAGTGATACAGAGCAAAAGGAGCAGAACCAGGAGAACATTGAACTGGAGGAATTCCATGTGAACTGGAATGACCTCCAAGAATTGGTGCAGAATGAAAGGAGCAGAACCAGAAGAACATTGTACACAGAGACTGATACACCATGGTACAATCGAATGTAATGAATTTCTCTACTAGCAGCAATGCAATGATCCCGGACAATTCTGAAGGACTTATGAGAAAGAACACTATCCACATTCAGAGGAAGATTTATGGGAGTAGAAACACAGAATAAAAAATAACTGCTTGAATACATGGGTTGAGGGGATATGGTTGGGGAAATACTCTAAATAAAATTTTTTTAAAAGAATGGTAAGAGCTAGGCAATGGGGGTTAAATGACTTACTCATGGTTACACAGCTAGGAAGTGTCTGGGGCCAGATTTGAATCTAGGACCTCCCATCTCTAGGCCTGGCTTTCAATCCACTGAGTCACCCAGGTGCCCCCTAAATTTTTCTATTAAATATTGTGTCCCTAGCTATGCTTCCCCTTTGTGCTATGTTTTAGATTGCTTGACCTACCAGTAGTCTCAATTCTGACACTTCTTTGGGGAAGTTTAAGGGAAAAGTAATGGGAAAAAGATGAGGTTTGGTAAAAGGCTTTCATGTTCTTCCTGTGAACATTTTGGAGAGATTTGTATTAGACCATTGCACAGTTATGGCAATTCAGATCTGGTTAAGTAACTGAATCTGAATTAGTTATTGATGGGTCAATGTCAGCTTAGAAGGAGGTCTCTAGTGGAGTGTCCCAAGAATCTGTCTTTAGTTGTGCTATTTAACTTTAAAAAAAATCAGTTACTTGGACAAAACATAAATGGCACAATTATCTTACTTTTAGATGACATAAATACCTAGTATACTGGATAACAGAAAGGATTCAAAAATATCTTGATAGGTTGAGATATTGAGCCAAGGTACAAATAGAAAGTTTTATGCTTAGATTTTAAAAATCATTTTCACATGTTGAAGGTGAGGAAGGCATGACAACATAGTTTATCTAAAAAACAACTAGAAGTTGTGGAAAAGTACAAGTTCAATATGAATTAATAGTATAGTATGGCAGCCATAAAAACCCTGGGGTAACTTTGGGTTGCCTTAAAAGAAAAATAATATTCTGAACCAGGGAAATGATAAATTATCCTTTTGCACACTGGTATGGGGAGCTGGGGGGTACAATGGATAGTGTGTTGGGCCTAGAATTAGGGAGATTGAACTTCATGAGTTCAAATCTGGCCTCAGACAGTACCTAGGCATGTGACCTTTGGTAAGTCACTTACCTCAGTCTCAGTTCCTCATCTATAAAAGGAATTGGAAAATAAAATGGCAAACTACTCCAATATCTTTGCCAAGAAAACCCTAAGTAGAGTCACAGAGAATGGGACACAACTGAAATAGAACATATCTGTACAAAAACTTGCCTATTCAGAATTTATATGGAGCAATGGGTTAAGTTTTGGGAGGAAAGACATTGATAAACTAGGCACCATGAAGAGGAGGGGAATGACTGGTTATAAAATCATGCAAGTCATTTGAGGGAGAAGAGAGACATGATAGAAGTCTTTTGGTATGTAAGGGGCTGGCACGTATAAAAGTGATTAGAGTTGTTTCATTTGGTCCCAAAGAAAAAAAAATCAGAATGATGAATTGCAGGGGGAAAGATTTTTAGTTTCATCTACGATAAAAAGACCCTCCTAACAATCAGATCTTTTTGAAAGTAGAATTAGGAAGTTATAGACTTTACAAAAAAAAGCACAACAACAACAAAACCTTCAAGCAAAGATGTATGTCCATGAGAATAATGAGGAGGAAATTCTTGATCAAATACAATTTAGACAGGATCACTTTTGAAGTTTCTTTAAACCCTGAGGTTCTTGGAGTACAAAACTAAGAAGGCATAGTTTTGATCTGTTCTGGTGGGTTTCTCCATTTTGTAAGAGAGAGCTTTAGTCGAATCAATTCCAGTTTTGGGGAGAGAGGCAGACAGACAGAGACAGAGGCAGAGGCAGAGAGACAGACAGAGACAGAGATAGGGACAGGGA
Organism: Monodelphis domestica; assembly: GCF_027887165.1. Lineage (NCBI taxonomy): Eukaryota > Metazoa > Chordata > Mammalia > Didelphimorphia > Didelphidae > Monodelphis > Monodelphis domestica. The sequence continues at coordinate 95,168,054 of NC_077227.1, forward strand.
CAGAAACAGAGACACACAAGCAGAGACACAGAGACTGACACAGAAAGAGATACACAGAGAGACAGAGACAAAGAATTTAGTATAGCTGGGTCGACTACATAAAATTCTTCCTTTCTCTGGCTCTTCTGCTATCTTTAGAAAAAAAGGCAAAACAACACTACCATTATCTCTTAATTTCCCATGATCCTCAACTACAAGGGCAGCAAATCTATCCTTTCAATTGTTCTGTATTCCAGGAGTATTTCTTCTTTTTACTTTTCAACATTGGTAAGATCTTGCCTGTAGCCTATGGTATTGACTGGAAAATAGCTGTGAACGAGATTGGCATTCCCCTTCTCGCCCTTTTTCTCCATGGGCAAGACTCCTTTGCTCCTCTGGCCAATATGCACAGCCAAGTTAGAAAAGGGCACCTCTCCCAGTCTCAGAGACTACTGGAACTCTGTGAGCTGTCCTTCGTGCTGAACCTCTTCTTGTAGCAACCCCCTCTCCCAGAGTACCTTTTTTAGGAGGGGAAACCGAAGCGGAAAAAGCAGGGTAGGGGTGGGGGAAAGAGTTGGCTGTGAGACCGGAATGAAGGAACGCATCTAGCCAAAATACCACCCCCGTGCACGGCAGTAACTCTTCATTGCAAGCTCTAAATATGAAATCACTACCGTAGACCAGTTAATTATTCTATTCCAAGTCAAAAACAGTAGAGTCCAAAAAGATTTGGTTTTGGTTTCGCTATCTCCCACTTTGTCTCCATCGTTTTCTTTCTCTCTACTGAGTCTTTCTTAGGTCCTAAATGGAGCCGGCAGAATTGGATTTTGAATTTAAATCCCTGCAATTTGACACTTTCTCTGATAATACAGGTGCTTCCTGTATCTATAAATACACACACACACACACACACACACACACACACACACATATTTTCAGATCCAGAGCAGTGCCAAAGGGGCAGAGAGAGCAGTCAAAAACACCTACAGCAGCAAGTTTTAAAACTTTTCTCTCTGGGGCTGTTTCAGTCCTACTCTTGTCTCTGTAACTTACTTCTTCCCTGAAGTGCCTACTTTCAAGGCAGGTTCCCCCTTCTTTATTATGCTTATGAATCTTGTTGCGCCATGGCCAGATGCATGCAAGTGCTCTTGACAACTCCAAAATGACAGAAGCAAAATGCAGAGAATGGGGAGGGAAGAAGGGTGGCGACTAGGAGACTCTCTCCCCTTCCATTCTCAAATGTCCAGCTTCCTTTAGTAAAATACTGGCTCTAGCTCAGCACCCTGGGAGACACTAGTAGTGAGGCTGCAATGATAGTAAAGAAACCAGGAACTGTACAGGTTTCCTGTACAATCGGACTGTAGGATGATTATCAGCAATGCAATGATGTCGGACAATCCTGAAAGACAGGTTGGGGAATGTTCTCCACCTTTAGAGAAAGAACTGTTGGAGTTGTCTTTCACATCAATGTAATTATGGTTTTATTTTGTGGCTTTAATTATTTATGAGTGTGCTCTTACAACAATGGCCAATATGGAAGCGTGTTTTGCATGACAGAAAAAAAAAAAAGAAACACAGTTGAGCAAACTTCTGTCCCACTAAAGACCAGTACTCTGGGCACTCAGGTCTAACACACCAGGCACAATCATGTTGCATGATCTGGGTCCATTTTGCCTCTCGTCAGGTGGTAAATGTTATAGGAATTAAATATGTGGTATGCATATTTGTAGTGGTATGTACTCAACCAACATTTATTAAATGCTGACTGTGGGTGGGTTCTGCCCTAGGAGTTGAGGAGATGCAGAAAAAAACCCCAACATGAAAGGTTCTCATTCCTCAAGAATTTTGTAGAAGATAAAGACAGACATAAATAGAATATAAATGAAAATACATGTGATAAACATGTTGAATGGATATAAAGTACTCTAAGACAAGGTAAAACAGAAATTTAATATAATATAATGTCATATATTAATAAAGAATGGAATATATGTATACAGTATATATATGCATATTTTGGGGGGAGAAAGTGGGGTGTGGAAGAATCTTCTCTATACATGAACATACACAGGTCTGACCTTTCTTTTTTCTCTTTAGACAACTATATATAGACTCAGTCTCCAATCCAATTCTCCTTGGAAGTCCTGGTCAACACATAGTTTGGAGACTTCAAGAATTACCCCAGCTAACCAGAACACAATGAGACCTGTGGAAATTTGAGTCAGGAGACTGGATCTTCAGTCTGGAGGCTGCAGATAGTATAACAGTTAAAAGGTGCATGCTGTGGTGATGCTAGTGAGACTGGTGGTTGTCTTCCCATATATGTGACTGCATGAGTGTACAAGAGAGGTACAATGTGACCAACTTTCTAATTGGTAATTTGGCTTTCTCTGATGTGTGTCCTTGACCTTGGTTTATGTCTTTGAGTCCCAGGGCTGAGTCTTTGGAGGCAACCTGTGCAGCTTGATCTTTCTGTAAGTAGTCACTGTCTACTTGACTATCTTTACCATGACTACCACAGCTGTGGACTAGTGCTTCCTGTCGGTGCACCCACTATACTGACACATTGCCCTGCACTTCAGTGCCCATATTACACTAGCTATCTGGGCACTATCTGCATGCCTGGCCCTTCCTGCAGCAGTGCACACCTACCATGTGGAGCAGAAGCTATATGGCATGAAGCTCTGTGAGAGGTTCTGGGGTTGTCAGGAATGTCAGAACCAGCTCTATGACTGTGGGCTGCTGCTGGTCATTTACCTACTCCTTTGCTGGTCATCCTGATGACTTATATATCTCATTCAAGCTCCAGAACATGGTTGTGCCAGATTGTGTTATCCAGAGACAAGCTGATTGAGTCAGGGCATAGCACCACAGGACCTTCTGCTTGCTGGTGGTTGGAATCTCACCCCTGATGCTATCAATCCATATGCATTTGTGTTGGCTTGCCATGACTTCTGCTTGTTAACAACCTTTTCACCTATACTTGGCTTCCTGATAGCTTTCACAAGTAGCTGAGTAGCATGCTGTACCTTTGGTCCTGAAAGATTGCACCGTATGCAGAGAACAAAACAATTAGTTTGGTTATCTAGGAAGCAGTTCTCCTTGACCCTGATATTCACAAACATTTGTTTTGAAGAGTTCCCTTCCCTTTGAAAGGCCAGAATGATGTCAATGCTAGGGAAAGAAAAACAGAGACTTGCTTGTTTTGTTCATATTTTTGGCCTGCCCAGATGTTGACTTTCAGGGTTGTGTGATTTATTGGGTTCTCTGTGTACTCTTCTTTAGAATGCTTGATGGAAGAGGAAAAGCATTTGTTTCTCCTTTTCTTTGTGAGTCCCCAAATAGAACAGGCAAATGCCACTCCCCCATTTCAGAAATAGTTACCTGGTATTTTAATTTCTTCTGTTCATTTCCATGGCTGCCAAAGAATAATAAAATTAAAAGAAAGGGATAGGGGATGGAGCTAGTATTTAAATGGAAAGTTTATAGATGGTAATGTTTCTTGGTATCTTCCTGGCTGAAGGTGGATCAACTTAGAAAATCACCTAATTGAGAAATAATTTCAAATCGGTTAGTCATTGTGAACTCATGTATTCTCAGTGATTACTGGAAAACCAGAAATTTAAAAGCCTCTAGCTTTGCAGTCAGTCCTTTGTATGCTAAAAGAGTTTTCATTTTTGTCACTTAGATTTCTACTTCACAAAATACAATCAAACTAGAAAGATAAAAAGGTCTCAGCCTCTTCCTTAATTGCGTCCCATCCCAAAGAAATATTAGTAAGGATCAAAATTAATCAGTGATGAAAAAGGAAGAAAGTTTCAGTTATTTAAGTAGAGTGAAACATCCTTTATAGACAAATAAAGACCTATCATATGTAGACATATGGTGCCTTGCTCATAATGAGAACTCAATACATTTCAATTGATTTGATATATACACACAGTATATGATATGTACTAGAATTCTCTCTCTACAATATTGCAATAAATCACAATCTATTGTCTGACATTCAGTGTTGGCTCTGTCAAGACAAATATGGAATACAGTGAACTTCTAACCCTATAACATGAACTAATAGAAGACATTTACTCAAGAACAGAATAGAAAACTCCAGTCACACAGACTGTGGAGATCAAATACTCAATTCCCTTAAAGGCCAAATAAACAAGTTAAAAATACTGACCAGGGATATGGCCTAAATAATGCTTAACCTAGTTTGCAGACTATACTGATTGGGAACCTGAAAAGTCCACTAGCCTGACAAATACTGGCCTCAAACATATATGCATGCTTGATAGTCACTGTAAATGTGCCTTAGGGAAAAGAGACTTGAGAGTTAATCTATAGTATGTGATACAGGCTGTCACATTGGCTCCTTGTTGAAGCTAAGGAACACACAAGGTCTCTTACATTATTTTGAAGCCATTTAGCAGATTACAATACTGTTAGTCAATAACAGAATATTAACTCAGCCTCTCTTTCCACCAAAGGCTTCTCTGTGGAAGAAAATAAAAGGATTTCAAGGTCGGAAATAATGATGACAATAAGGGAAACTAGAGATAGTATTCAAGATTTGTCTGGCAGTTGAAACCAGAGATCAGTATTCAGTATTTGCCTGGCACAGGACACATAGCCTTATTCTCTAGTGTTTTTACCAGAGACCTAGGGAAAGGAAGGAAAGTAAATGAAAGGGTAAGCTAGGAAAGGCACTGTTTGGATGATTCTAGAACTAGAAGATCCAATGCTTTCACAATCATAATGGTAGACCTAAATCTCTGAGTGGGGATGTTCTGGGGAGGTAGCAATTTTTGATTAAACTTGCCTCCTTTATTGTAAGATTTAACAGATGAAAAACATTTAAAAAATACTTTTCCTAATGGATCTCAGGAACACCTGTCTTGAAACTAGAGTTAAACCAGACAAACTAGGATTTAGGTAATTAGGGTTTGGATTCTGTACTGAGTCCTCCTGATAGCATGAATTAACTTGTCACACTTGATGGATGTTTCCATAGTGCTGAAACAGATGGTCCATCAACAGCACTTGAGGGAAATATGTACAAATGAGTTCATATGGAAACAAAGTCCTTGTATTAAACTGGAATATTTTAATTGTAAGCATGATATACACAATCTGAAAATAGTATTTAAAAACAAATTTATTCAAGCTTAAAACATCTCTTATACAATTACACACATGGATTCTTAATTCAGATGCTAGTACAAATTCAGATCAGAATGTAAAAAGGATTCTGTGGCAAGCAAAATTGAGAGCCACAAAAATGGTGACATTAGAAACCATAATTTCTTACTTTAATATTCTAGATTGCTTCTGAATCACTGGGATAAAGTTGAAGAGTTTAAGAATTGGACAAGGATATCTTAGAGACTCTGTATGCATTAGAGCATTATATTATGCTGACAGAGTGGAATTGGTATGATATTATATTTCAGCTCCAACTTTGTATCTTAAGAATACTTAAATATTTCTGCTTGCCCATTTTTACATAGCTGGAAAGACCCTGAAACTTTCTGATTGCTGCAAATGTAACTTTCTTTTCAGCTTAGTCAGCTCTGCTTTACCATGCTATATTTTTCAAATGAGCTATATGGAGCAACAGTTTAGAAAATGTGTCTTTCAACATTATTAAGATGGAACATTTTGGGGGCAGCTGGGTAGCTCTGTGAATTGAGAGTCAGACCTAGAGACAGGAGGTCCTGGGTTCAAATGTGGACTCAGACACTTCTTAGCTGTGTGACCCTGGGCAAGTCAATTAACCCCCATTGTCTAACCCGTACAATTCTTTTGCCTTGGAACCAATACATCATATTGATTCTAAGATGGAAAGTAAGGGTTAAAAAAAAGAAGGTACATTTTTCTAAGTATAATTCTGTGAGAAGCATGAAAGTGTACATATATGTGTTTTACAGATATTTGTATTATTCACATTTAAAATATTTAAACATTGGTAATTCTACAAGAAAAGGAATTAATTTTTACCTCATGTGAAATCAAACTAGGATTATTTGCTTTGGGATGACTTTAAAACCATTTCTTAAAATAAAGATTCAATGGTATGATACCACAGAAATTCATAGAAATGTCATCAGGAACTCTATTTAATGATATCATAGAACATTAATAAATAAACCTTGTTTATATTAAAAATCCCATAAATCAATCCCTCCAAGTTTAACTTGTTTCCTTTCTTCTAACAGAACTATAGCAATACATGGAAGTTAGCTTTGCAATTATAGAATCTTAGAGCTGGAAGAAACCTGAAATCAGTCAGTCCTAACTTAGATACTGAGCCAAGCATCTATTAAGTTGACTTTAGGTTGTATTTTTAGATTTTTTTAGCTTTTTTATTTAAAAATTTTTTATATTTATAAATATATGTATTTATATAATATAAATGTAATATTTTAATTAGGTTTTACATTTAGAATAGAAGGCAGAGTGGATACAAAGCTGGTATTGAAATGATGATTACATGAGTTCAAAGCCTTCCTTTAACACATGCCAATGATGTGACCTCTGCAAAGTGACTTCCTTTCTGAGTGCTGTAGGTAACTCCTTAAAACTAATAAGGTGCATTTTAAAGGAAGTTATCTCATGAAAGAATAATGAAATCACTTATTCCAACTTTTAACAACTAACAAATAGATCATATCCATCACATTACTTATGTGTTGAAACTATTCTTTGTTGAAAATGGTTCATTGAAAACAAAACTCTCAGAAAGGCTAAGGTTACTTAATTTGGCATATATGCCTGAATTTTTAAAGTTTTTTCCTCCTGCTAATATAATCAATTTAAATCTCTCTAAAGGTCAATTAGTTTTAGCATCTATATGTAGCATCATCATCATTCCTTCTCATCTTGTCCTTTCAAATTCAGTTAGAAAAGATCTTGGGATAAATTGATACACTATTACAGTTCTTTTGTATTTGATTTCTTGTAGACTATTTCATCGGTGAAGAATGTGGATGCTTTTTATAGTTGAACCAAAATATTAGAATGTAGATTCATTGAAAGCCTCTTTGGTAATTATTTTTAATGCTATTAATATTTTTAAATTTTATTTATTAAAGCAGCGGTCATCAAAACAATTTGGTACTGGCTAAGAGACAGAAAGGAGGATCAGTGGAATAGACTTGGGGTAAGTGACCTCAGCAGGACAGTATACGACAAACCCAGAGAACCCAGCTTTTGGGATAAAAATACACTATTTCATAAAAACTGCTGGGAAAATTGGAGGACAGTGTGAGAAAGATTAGGTTTAGACCAACACCTCACACCCTACACCAAGATAAATTCAAAATGGGTGAATGACTTGAACATAAAGAAGGAAACCATAAGTAAATTGGGTAAACACAGAATAGTATACATGTCAGACCTTTGGAAAGGGAAAGATTTTAAAACCAAACAAGACTTAGAAAAAGTCACAAAATGCAAAATAAATAATTTGGAATACATCAAATTAAAAAGTTTTTGTACAAACAAAACCAATGTAACTAAAATCAGAAGGGTAGCAACAAATTGGGAAACAATCTTCATAAATACTCAAATTTACAAAGAGCTAAATCAATTGTACAAAAAATCAAGCCATTCTCCAATTAATAAATGGGCAAGGGACATGAACAGGCAGTTCTCAGCCAAAGAAATCAAAACTACTAATAAGCACATGAAAAAGTGTTCTACATCTCTTATAATCAGAGAGATGCAAATCAAAGCAACTCTGAGGTATCACCTCACACCCAGCAGATTGGCTAACATGACAGCTATGGAAAGTAATGAATGTTGGAGGAGATGCGGCAAAGTAGGGACACTAATTCATTGCTGGTGGAGTTGTGAATTGATCCAACCATTCTGGAGGGCAATTTGGAACTATGCCCAAAGGGCGCTAAAAGACTGTCTGCCCTTTGATCCAGCCATAGCACTGCTGGGTTTGTACCCCAAAGAGATAATAAGGAAAAAAACTTGTACACAAATATTCATAGCTGCACTCTTTGTGGTGGCCAAAAATTGGAAAACGAGGGGATGCCCTTCAATTGGGGAATGGCTGAACAAATTGTGGTATATGTTGGTGATAGAATACTATTGTGCTAAAAGGAATAATAAAGTGGAGGAATTCCATGGAGTCTGGAACAACCTCCAGGAAGTGATGCAGAGCGAAAGGAGCAGAACCAGGAAATCATTATACACAGAGACTGATAAACTGTGGTACAATCAAAGGTAATGGACTTCTCCATTAGGGACAATGCAATGTCCCTGAACAATCTGCAGGGATCTAAAAAACACTATCCACAAGCAGAGGATAAACTGTGAGAGTAAAAACACTGAAGAAAAGCAACTGCTTGACTACAGGGGTGGAGGGGTTATGACTGAGGAGAGACTCTAAATGAACACTCTAGAGCCAATGCCAACAACACGGAAATGGGTTCGAGTCAAGAACACATGTGATACCCAGTGGAATCATGTGGCGGCTATGGGAGAGGTGGTGGTGGGGGGGAGGAAAAGAAAATGATTTTTGTTTCCAATGAATAATGTTTGGAAATGACCAAATAAAATGATGTTTTTTTTTTTAAAAAGAAAAATGGAAAACCAAGAGTAAAAATTATTTATTTAATTAATTTAGTATATTTTTCCATAGTTACATGAATCATGTTCTTTCCCTCCACTCCTCCCTCCCCTCCCATAGCCAATGAGGAATTCCACTGTGTTTTACATGTATCATTATTCAAAACCTATTTTCATATTATTAATATTTGCAGTAGAGTGATCATTTAGAGTCTACAACCCCAATCATAATATTATTACTGTTATTACTGTAATGATGCCAGATTTGTATAGTGTCTGTCAGGCTACAAAACATTTTCCTCATTAGACAACCCCATAAATTAGATAGTGTGTGTATTATTGCCACTTTGGTCCCTTACCCCATTTTATAGATGGAACAACCAAGGCTTCAAAAGTTTGAATAGCTTTTTCCAAAGTTACTCTGGTGAGTAAATGATGAAAATGGGACTTTGCTACAGATTTTATGACTAAATCTTTTCATTGCACCATCTGATTCTATGATGTGTTCAGTTATTTCTAACTCTGGAATATGTATGATTCAGTTCATCCTATGCTTTTATTGAAAGACTAATTCCCCTACCAATAATCAATAATAGCATCATCTTTGTATTCCTACTCTGGCACTCTTTGCTTAGCCATACCTTGTTTAAGGTATTGCACCTGTAATACTGTCTTAAGGGTGTTACCCCCCCCTCTAGAAAGTGATGTAGTATACTGTGTGCACTAAGTAATGCACATTTTTATATAATGCCCAGTATACTGTGGGTGATCAATAAATATTTAAGTAATAGTTTAGGCTGAAAGTATGAGGATTGATAAATCTAATCAGTCTGTGATCACATAGCTCTTGTTCCTTGTAAAAACAAAGATGAATCATCTCCAGGAAATAAAGCCAAGCATCAACAATTTCAGTCCTGGATTGACTATGAACTTTTGTTCCCTACTACTTCCCTGTAGAAAATAATAATGATAATGGTAATAACAGCTTACATTTGCAGGAAGTTCACATGAATGATCTTATTTCAGATATACCAAAATTATAGTTTCAGCACACATACTTTCAAAAATTATAGTTTCGAAGCAACAATGACACTTCAAAGTTGACAAAAACCCTTTCCACACAACCCTGGGAGAGACATAAATGAAGGAGTACTGTAATCCTATCCTACGAGAGAGGAGCAGAGAGGGTCAGCCTCAGAGTGATGAAGATCTAGGTTCAAGTCTTTCCTCACACAAGTCATCCTAGTGGTAGCTAGTTGGCACAGGGGATAGAGAGCCAGGCCTGGAGTTGGGAAGACCTGGTTCAAACCTTGCCTCAGACACAAACTCTAAGTGTGACTCTAGGCAAGCAACTTAACTCTGTTCTTCTGGTCTTTGTCCTTCTGTCTTATACTTGTTACAAAAACAACAAAAAAAAGGTTTTTTTTAAAAAAAAGTTATCCTAGCTGTCCCTAGAGGATTAAGGGTAGGGGAAGTCACTGATTTCAGGACTTTGTGTAATCAAATGGATGCTAAAATTCTGGGGAGAGTCCTTATTCTACGAGACCTCCAATCAAATACTAGCTGAAGTAGAAATCCCTTTATAACATTCCCAAGAGATAGTTATCCAGTTTCTGCTTAATACCTCTAGTGCCTCATTTCCTCTAAAAGCAGCCTAACTTCTATAATTTGATTTTTTTCATATTGAACCCAAATTTCCCTCTCTTTACCTTCCATTTATTCATCTTAGTTCTGTCACACTGGGGTTAAACATTAGCTTAGCTGTTAGGCCAATAGATAAGACTAAAGAGTGAGGGCAATGCCTTATAGATTTGACACTGGCAGAATTTTTCAAAACAGAAGTTACATTCCCTCTGCATATAGAAGTAGACCTAGTTCCTCCCAGCATATATCCTATTACAAGGTATGGTAGAACCTAGCCTTTCTAGAACACCTAGCCCACAGACTATGTGCCTGCATTATTATAGCAAAGCTTCTCTTATGTGACTAATCTACTCAGTACTTTGCATAGAGATATTTTTTTTTGCTAGGATTTTTCCCTTTAGAAATTTTAAATTGATGACAAATAGTCAAAGGATATGAACAAGCAATTCTCAGATGAAGAAATTAAAGCTCAATCAATAATCACATGAAAAATGTCCTAAATCACTCTTGAAGAGAAATTAAAATGAGAACAATTCTGAGGTAACACCTCACACCTATCAGATTGGGCAATATGACAGTAAAGGAAAGTGATAAATGTTGGAGAGGATGTGGCAAAACTGGGACATTAATGCACTGCTGGTGGAGTTGTGGACTGATTCAACAATTCTGGAGGGCAATTTGGAACTATGCCCAAAGAGCTATAAAACTGTGTATACACTTTGGTCCTGTAATACCACTACTGGGTCTGTATCCCAAAGAGATAATAAAAAGGGGAAAGGATCTACTTGTACAAAAATATTTATAGTGGCTCTTTTTGTGGCAGCAAAGAATTTTAAATTGAGAGGATATTCATCAATTGGGTAATGGCTGAACAAATTGTGGTATAAGTTGGTGATGAAATGATGCACAGGATGATTTTTTAAAAGCTAGGAAGATCTATGTGAACTGACTCAATTAAATAAGCAGAACTTGGAGAACTTTGCACATGGTGCCAGCAATATTGTATGATGATCAACTATGATAGACTTACTCTCAGCAATAACAATGATGCAGGATAATTTTCATTCTGAGGGACTTATGCCAAAGAACACTATCCACCTTCAGAGAAAGAACTATTGGAGTTGGAATGCAGATCAAAGCATAATATTTTTCCATATTAATTTATTTAGGTTTTATTTGGGGGTTTTAATTTTATGTATATTGTCTTACAACAATGACCAACATGGAAATATGTTTTGCATGATAATACATATACAACTTAGATCAAATTGCTTACCATCTCCAAAAGGGAGGAGAGGATGAAGGGAGACCATTTGGATTTATAATTTCAGAAAGCATATGCTAAAAATTATTACATGTAATTGGGAAAATAAAATATCTGAATAATAAAAAGAAGTTTCAAATGAAGCCAACATTGGCTATCAATTCAGTTTAATCAGAGAAGAAAGTGGAGAGGGCAGTTCCCTTGTTAGAAGGTGTTCCAAAAGTCTTAGTGCAGGTTTAGCTTTAATAGATAAAACTTCAGTAAGACTTTTGGAGTAGTATGTAGTTTGAATTAGTTAAAAGAGGCAATGGATGTTGAAATAGAGAATTGAAATTACTAGGGCAGTTAAATAAGAGAGAAAATGTAGAATAGGTGTTGTGATGTTCCCCTGAGTGTGTATATATATATATATATATATATATATATATATATATATATATATCCCCTGGTGATTGTGTGTGTGTGTCTGTCTGTCTGTGTGCCTGTGCACCTCCTTTAACCCCCAAACCTTTAAGAGGTGGAAATATTTTTGAAAATAAGAGAAAAATTAAAAGTCCCTGTTGCTAAGCATTGCAAACCTAAATTATCACATGTGAGAACCCTTTACTTATTCATATATTTGAAAAGATAGCCTTAAATTATCTTCTCAGGATAGTATGAAGAAAAGGAAAGAGAAAAACAGAGTCAAAGAGACAGACGAGAATAATAGAATGCTAAACTTGGGATGTCTGAAGACTTGGGTTTGTATCTCACCTTTGATTATCTCTAACTGCTTTACCCACAGCAATTATAAAACCTCTTTGAGCCCTAGGGATAATTGTGCTCCACTCACAGGCTTGTTGTGAGGATCAAACAAGGTAAGGCATGTAAAAAACTGCAAAGCTTCAATGTTGTAGTAAAATTAGCTATTGTTAGCAGCAATATTTCTCATAAAAATGTAGTGCTAAGAATGGCATCAATCAACAAACATACACTATGCCTAACCTTCCATGTAGGAGGCATCTTGATAAGATGCAAAACTACAAGTCACAGTGCCTGCCCTCAAGAAACATACATTTTCTTGAGGGAAAGAACATATATATATATACATATATATGTATGTATATATGTATATATGTACATACACATAGAATAGATCCAAGTGAATCCAAGGTGTTTTCTGGGAAGAGGGCACACCCAGGTAGCTGGGCAGGGATAAGGAAAGGCTTTATGAAGATGACCCTGTAACTGCTTTGAAGGAATCCAGGGATTCCAAGAGGCAGTTGGACAAGTGCAGCATACAGTCAGATTATTTCATCCAGATGAGAAGATTTAAAGATATCTCTTCAAATATACGAATAAGGAAAGGGGTCTCTTCTAGGAGACTATTGCCCTGCACTGGCATAAGTTTATAGTTGTTTTAGGGTGAGTTCTAGTTAAGTGATCTTCCTTGTCACTGCCATGGAGAGCAGACTCCAATAAGATGCATTAGAATGAAGGGGTGTTGATCAATTTCTGCCTGTCCCATGATATTTCTGAGTCCATATTGTTAAATTCACAGAATGTCTATACCTATAGACCAGAATATCAAATAGCAGTTAGGCAAAATATTGTTATTATTTTTTTGAACTCAAGTGAGCTGTGGCTTGACTGAGCCCAAGTTTCATACTGATCTTGAAAGACAGTCTCAAAGATAAAAAACAATTTTATTTTGATAGTTGGGATAAATCAGCCTGAGCCAGAGGTTGGAGAAAAGAGGAAAGATTTCTAGAAAAGCTCTTTAACAAAACCACTCAGGCCTTACTTTTTTCAGACTTAAATCCAGAGTCCAGAGATAATGGGACAATTAGAGTTAAAGTGTCCTTCAAAGGCATCTAGTACAACTGCTTCTTTTTTACAGGAAAGGAAGCAAAGGTCTCTTGAAGGGAAGTAGCTTGCCCAAAGTCACAGAGCTAGTTAAATGTCAGAGACAGGATCTTAACGAGGGTCTTTTACCCCCCAATCCAAGAATCTGGGAAATGGCAGATGAAATATTGATAAAGAATAATTTTTTGATCTACTTATTTTCACACAAAGGAAAATATACTTACATTAAATGGGTAAATGTAGATTTATATTTTGGGGTTGCCCTATTAAGGAAGGGTCATTATTCCATCATATACCTCTTCTCTCTTGCCATAAGAGGAAGGTCTAGTACTTCAAAGAGTTTGGCACATACTGAAGTAGACGTTATTAATAGCCAAACAGTTCTAATTTTCCTTTACATTTTTGACTTGGGTCTCTCTTAACTCAGCCGAATGTAGATTTTGGGTGGATGTGCCAAGACTGGAGTGGGGAAAAGGTTCAGCCGAACTGACCCTCTGACTATAGGAAAGAACCTCAGAAATTGTGTGTAGGAAACAATGACTGGTAGCACCAACTGTTTCTTTAGTTTAATTTCTGGTTACAGACTCTATTTTCCAAATCTTTCTGAGCATGTGCTGGTATCTTCCCACCACAAGACGATGTTCTTTTTATGATATAATTAGGATGCTGAATATGGAAATACAGAATGATAGCTGCTCCAGAGCACGCTTTCTCTCTCTCTCTCTCTCTCTCTCTCTCTCTCTCTCTCTCTCTCTCTCTCTCTCTCTCTCTCTCTCTCTCTCTCTCTCTTTCTCTCTCTCTCTCTCTCTCTCTCTCTCTCTCTCTCTCTCTCTCTCTTTCTCTCTCTCTCTCTCTCTCTCTCTCTCTCTCTCTCTCTCTCTCTCTCTCTCTCTCTCTCTCTCTCTCTCTCTCTCTCTCTCTCTCTCTCTCTCTCTTCCCTTTCTCCTTCTCTCTCCTCTCTCCTCCCTTTTCTTTTTCAAGTGCACGACTGTCCAGCAACAAAATATTTGGACTACCCTCAAAACCCAAACTAGATCCTATATTTCCCCTAACACAGTCCAAGTGCATCTAATCACCTCAGCATCAAGGGAGCGAGTCCCCTCTGGTGGTTACAAGCTACATTCTCATTGGATCTCTGTGACAGTAAGGAAGCGGGGCAGCTGGTCACATGGTTTTATTGACTCCCACACCCCTACTGGGCAAGACTCCTCCTTGAATTTAGGGCTTGGACTGTGGCTTGAGTTCTCCCTTTTCCTATATAATCAGAAATAGCAGGACTCCAAAGTGTGAGGGGTGAGGCAGGAACCGTGCCTGGAATAACTTAATTGCTTAAAATCACAGCGAAGAAAGGAGATATGTTAAGTCCTGGGCTGCCAATTGGAGACTAGCTAACCTTAAATTCCATCTCCACGCCTTCTTTCTTTCCTATGCAAATGCAGAGTCAGTCGCTAGAACGCCAGGACTTTCCTCACTCTCACGTTCTCTCACTTGCAGGTGAGTCTGAATTTTGCGGGGTGGTCCCTCCGTTTTCAGCGGGTATTCAAGTCTCCTGGCTGCCAACTTTCTAGGAGATGCCTGAATTTCAGAGGGACTGTCAGTGGATTTGTGGATCCAAGTCTTTTGGAACGGAGTAGTTTTCCCGCGTTGCGCTGCCTCGAGTATAGACGTGGGCTCTCAGGGGGAGCGGAGCGCGCGGGTGGTGGACAAGATGACTCCGGATAATCTGACCTCGCAGAGTCTGCT
This sequence comes from Monodelphis domestica, assembly GCF_027887165.1. Taxonomy (NCBI): domain Eukaryota; kingdom Metazoa; phylum Chordata; class Mammalia; order Didelphimorphia; family Didelphidae; genus Monodelphis; species Monodelphis domestica. Next base: position 95,183,112 of record NC_077227.1, read on the forward strand.
GTCCGCCCTGCACCCGCGCAATGCCAGCCCACAGTTCGCGGGGCTGCAGTTTGTGCAATCTTTCAAGCCTCTCATCATCCCTGGCTACTCACTAGTGGTGTCGGTCGGGGTCGTGGGCAACTACCTCCTCATCTATGTCATCTGCCGGACCAGGCGCATGCACAATGTGACCAACTTTCTCGTGGGCAACCTAGCCTTCTCGGACATCCTAATGTGCGCCACCTGTGTGCCCCTGACTCTGGCTTACACCTTCGAGCCGCGGGGTTGGGTGTATGGTCGCTTCTTGTGCTATTTTGTGTTCCTCATGCAACCTGTTACCGTGTCGGTGTCCGTGTTCACCCTCACGGTCATCGCGGTGGACCGTTACCACGCCACTGCTCACCCTCTGCGCCGCCGCCGCCTCAGTGTCCCCGCCTGCGCTGGTGTCTTGGCAGCTATCTGGCTGCTAAGCTGCGCCCTAGCTGCTCCCGCGCTCCTCCACACCTACCACGCAGACTTCCCCGAGCTGCACTTCGCCATCTGCGAAGAGTTTTGGTTTCATCGCGAGCGGGATCGGCTAGCCTACGCCTATAGCACCCTGCTGCTCACCTACGTGCTGCCCCTGGGAGTCATCTCGGTGTCCTACCTGCGCATCTCCATGCGCCTCCGCAACCGCGTGCTCCCGGGCAACGCCACGTCGCAGCAACAGGCCGAGTGGGACCGCGCAAGGAGACGAAAGACCTTCCGCCTTCTGGTGCTGGTGGTGGCCGCCTTCGGGGCGTGCTGGCTCCCACTGCACATCTTTAACCTGGTCAAGGACCTGGATATCAGCCTCATCGACAAGCGCTACTTCAACCTACTGCAACTACTGTGTCACTGGCTCGCCATGACCTCTGCCTGCACCAATGCCTTTCTCTACGCCTGGCTCCACGACAGCTTCCGCTGTGAGCTCAAGAAGATGTTCTGTTGGAAGCGCTGGTGGCGGCGGCGCCGGAGGACAACACGGGTCCAACCGGTGGACGGGCCTCCAGCGTGTCCACTCGCGACTGTGGTCCTGTGAGGCTGAGGGAGAGGTCGGGGCGCACGAAAAGTTGATTTCTCCGAAGCAGCTCTTGTGGACAGGGTTAGATTCAGCCAACCCAGCGGGGGTCTCTAGCATAAGTACTGCAGTTCATGCAAACGTCCCTCAACCTCAACCTTGTGCCCCTTCTCTTCTCTTAACGCCTATTCATCAACTGAAATGGAGGTAAAAAAAAAAGAAAGAAAGAAAGCTAACTCATTTTGAGAAAAGACAGTGTTCCTTCCCCACCTCTCTCTACATAGTCCTAACCCCTGCTTCCCTTTCTTTCCCACCCACACAGGATTTTAGTTGATCTGCCCTTTCCCCTTGCAAAGGGCTACAGCGCCGCAATGATTCCTCCTCTGCGTCCAGGACAGAGATACCGGTCCAGACACTAGGGCGCTTTGGGCTAGAGTAGGTGATGTGTGAACACAGGGTGAGGGATAGTTTGACAAACTTCTTTAAAAGGAAAAGACTGGACAGCTACTTTGTGGTTCGCCTTTCTCCCTTCTTCTCACACACACTCTAAACACAGACCTTGCTTTCCACTCACTCTGTATGATGCAGAAATTGCATTCAGCTGCACAGACCATACAGAGGTGTGTATTGTCAGAAACACTGGTGAACTACTTTGATTGCCAAAAGAACAATCTCAGAGCTGTATCTTCCTTTCTCTCTACCCCTGCCTCCTTGGTCATTGCTGACAACTTTTTGGAGACAAAGCTCCCCAAACGTGGCTAGAAAGTGCTTCAGTTACGATTATGAAACTTTTGGTCCTGAACTGAGCTTTTATTGGGAGAGGCGGGGCAGGGGAATGAGAAATAGGGATTCAAAGAGTTGCAAAGCTGGGATTGCCAGGACTTGGAGTTCTTGCTCTGTTTGACTTGTGCCAAGTCAAGTGGATCCTCAAGCCACTTCTTCCCTGGAAAGGGCTGTGACAAAGTGAAAATGACATTTCTCCTTGAACAAAAGTACTAGTTTACATGGTTACAGCACTTTTTTTTTTCCTGGGCCAGGCACCGACTCTGTTGATTAAAAAAAAAAAAATTTTTTTTAAATTTGCTGCTCACCTCACACTGTTCTGGCTCCTGTGGTTTAGTTCATTAAAGCCTTCATTGATTACTTAAGAAATGATTTGTTAGCATTTGTAAAGAAGGAACCTATTACCTTTGAGTCCCTGCAGGAAGTCTTCAAGTCAAAGCTTCTGTTAACTTGTCCCATTTAGACAAGAGCTTCCCTGCTTTACTTCTTAAAGGCAAGGGAAGGAGGTAGGGATTGGTATCAGACTTCTTGGATATCATAAGGCATTCTAACCTCTAGCAGAGGGAAGGGCACCATGTCATTTTAAGCAACCCTTTAAGTACCCTCTCTGGATCTTAAGTTATTTCATCATTTCCAAATTGAGTAGCAAGGGCTCCCTTTTCCTTATGTTGTTGGCTTTAATAAAATTGTGAGAGAAGATTTCCCACAAATTTAGTATCCCAGAAATATGAGGAAGGAACCTTGGAAACTGTTGAACCCAACTTGCTTATTTTGAAAACTAGCAAACTAAAGTTATAGAGGTGAAGAGTTATAAACAACTGATTCTTGTCTGGCCTTGAATGTTAAAAACTAGGACCTGCTATCCTGTAGTCCCCAGCTTAATGCACCTCATGGCATGGATAAAAAGTCAGATATTGTATATATACTTCCTCTGCCAAAAATGAAATCAGTAAGCCAATTATTAGTGTAAACATAGTAAAATTAGATGAATGCCTGATACTGAGGGAAAAATTCTAGATGAGGTGATCTGATTTTGATTAATCCTCATAAGACTACTGTGCATCAGCTAATGCTTTTTGGTCAACTCAGGAAGACCGTTTACTAAGATCTGTGTGTTGGAATGGAAAGGAATAGGGAGAGGGTATTCCAGCTTGCACTGGTGAAGGAATCACTTCCACTGAGGAGATTATGGATGCCTGATGTGTTAAAGTAAATGTAATTCTTTGTACATTTATAATATTTCCCCTACTAGACTGTGAGCCTCAACAGAGCTTATCTAAACCTTGTATCTCCCTTGTGCTTAGCAGAATGCTCCTTGCTAGAAAATGCTTAACAAATGTTGGTTGAATTTGATTGCAAATACCATCAAAATAAAGGATTTTTACTGTCTGATCAGAAGTCTGGTTTGGTAATTGAGGTGACAACTATTTTTGAAGTACCTGATCCCTTCTCAGGATTATGTTGTTGAGAGATAATGGTTCAGAGGAAAGTAACACAGAATCCTGTTTCCCATTGAACTGCTCAATTGCTCAGTGATTACTGGAGAGGTGACTAAGGGAGCTGGCCCACAAAACCTCAAGAAAACACCGGGAAGCCTACTGAAAAAACAAAGTGCTTAGAAAATTTCCTGCTGTCATCAGGAAATCCAGCAAGAGTTTGTGCTTGTTTTTATAATAAAGGTGACAAACCTTCTCCCATGTCCCAAGAATGGCTTAGGACTGCAGCCAGGTCTTGATTAACACAAATAATATATGAATTTACAGTATTTGAAGTCACATTGCATATTTCCACTGGTCTGAAGACTGTTACCATATTTTACATATTTATAACTTTATTTATACTAGTCATGTCCTAGCTGTAGTCATATGGCAAATAAGGCAAAATGCCTAATTGACTTCCCCTGTTTCTGGTCCTTATGCCTTTTTCAGAAAGCTTTCTTCTATGTTAGAATTCTGTTCTTCCCCTTCTCTACCCCTTAGAATTCTGACTTCCAAGCTCAGCTCAAATACTATCTTCTATATGAGACCTTTTCTGATCTCACCTTCCAGCTGCTATTACCTTGTATTTATCTTGAATATATGGGTTTGTGTATGTATATGTGTGTAGATTTCTTACAATAGAATGTAAGCTCACTTAGGGCAGATTATTGACATTTTTGTCTTTGTATCTCCAGCATTTAGCCCTGTTCTTGGCACATATTAGATACTCTAATAAATGTTTGTTGATAATGATTGAGTATTATATAATGTCCAAACCTCTTAGTCTAGCATTCACAATCTTGTAAATCTACCCCAAATTACAGTTCCTGACTTATTTCGCACTGCTTCCCCATATGTTCTGTATATTCCAGATAACTTAGACAATTCACCCTTCCCCAAAAATGTCAGGCAGCATGGCATAATAGAAAGAGTAATATGATTGGAGTCCTAGGACCTGAACACAAATCCTTATTCTCTGGGTCAGAGTGAGAGAAGGCAGGTTGTGATAGGATTACTATCTACTAGGGTTCCTCCTCTGTCTACTACATAGCTTAGGTCAGTTCTTTGCTTGAGAGGCCATGAAGCAGTCCTTGGGACCTGATAGGTATAGGGAACTTAAGGTTCAAGTTGAACTCTCATTGATGTAGCATCCTGACTTTGCTTCCTGGTTACTTAAGGATATAAAAGTCTCATCCACATGAAATCAGGGCCTTCAGATTTGGCTGGTGTTCCAAACTCCCCAAATCTCTATACCTGCCCTTCAGTACCACCTTGGGTATTTTACTACTCTGATCTTCACTGATTTATCTTTGAAGTCAAGGAGTGGGACTAGATAACCTCAAATGTCTCTTTCTCCTCTGAAGCTATGGTCCTATGCCTTGTATGTTTCCCTACCACAGTTCCTGATGTTCCTCTGACATATCTTCTCCCTTAATCTTCACAATATCTATAAAATTCCTCAAATGGCAGCTCCTCCATGAAGTTTTTCCTGATCATCTCAGTTAGAAGTGCTTCTCCTTCTCTTTCAATTCCTTTACCAGTTTTTCACTCTTATGTGGGCATCACAGTCTTCCTTGTGATATGCCATATCTTCCTCCCAGATAAAGATTGTTGGAGAAGGGTCCAAATTATAGTCTTATTTCTATTCTCCAGTAGTCCAATGCCTTTTGGCAGAGCACATAAGGCATTCAGGATAAATATTTGTTGACTGATGATGACAAATGCATAGGACCATGAATATGCTCTTTAAATTCATGAAAGTTAGCCCAAACAAGGGAAATAATGCCCAAATTGAGGTGGAGGATGGTTTGGAGACATAATGCAATGACCTTTGATTCTCAGAGGAAAGAACCCAGGTTTTTTTTGTAGTTTAGAAAAGAAGTGAAAAAAAGGAAGGAAATTGAGCTTGCATAGTAAAGCAAAGCAGCATTAACCAAGTGTCACAGGTAACAGAACAATGTGGAAGATTCAGGCAAGAGTCATTGGAAGGGACCAGGTTTTCAGGATGTTGTGAAACTATGTCCTACAAAGACCAATAAAAAAAACAAACCTTGATGATTTGGAGGAAATTTAGCCTGGGAAAAACTGCATTGATGGGGGAAAGGGGTAGATTAGAGCATGCTACATGGACTATCTTAACTTCTGAAATTTAACTTCTGGAAAACAGATCTGGGGGAAGTAAATTCAAGTTTCTGAAGGGCAGACATCAGCTGATTTGATATGGCCTCAGCCTGCAGAGACACTCCTAACCTTTTGGGGTTACAGTTGGGAATGGCTAGTTGTGATAGAATCACTTTCTACCAAAGCTATTCTTTCCCTACTGTATGGGTCAGGCTAGCTATCTGCCTGAAAGTCTGGGAAATTCTTCCTGAGACTTAATGGATGTAGGACTCAAAGTGATGCAGCTGATTAGGGGATGGATTGGACTGGGAGAGATTTGAAGTCGTGAGACCAACCACAGGGTTATTGCAAGAATTCAGACATGAGGGGATGAGGACTGCATAAGACTGATTGATGGCTCTGGAAGTTGAAAGAAGGGGATGTAAACAAGAGAAGTAATGAAAGTAAAAATGACAAGACTTTAAAACAGAATGGATATGTGGGATGAGAACGAGGGGGTGCAGATGACAGGGGTTTAAGTCTGTGTACGTAGGAGGATGGTGATGCTTTTAACAGCTACCTCAATAAGAGAGTTTAGAAAAGTGGAGGATTTGGGGGACATAAATAATTATGGACATGTTGAGCTTACCCATAGGACATCCAATAGTAAAAGACAGTTGGTGATGTGGGACTAGAGCTTAGAAGGAAGACTGGGCTGGATATACAGTTCTTGAAATCATCGGCATGTATATTATAATTGAACCCATGAAAGCTGCTAAGAGTACCAAGTGAGATAGTATTGATAGATAAGAGAAAAATGTCCAAGATAGATCTTAGGGGAACTCATGTGGTCAATGGGCATGACATGGAATCAAGATCCACTGAAGATTACTGAGAAGGAGCTGTCCCATAAACAGAAGGAGAAATGGGAGTGAGCAGTGTGTCACAGAAACCTTAGAAAGGAGATAGTATCTAGGAAGTGATTAATAGTGTTAAAGGTTGCAAAGAGATCAAGAAAGATGAATACTGATTTGTCAGCTAAGAGATCATCAGTAACTTTGAGGAGAACTGTTTTAGTTAAATAGTAATGTCAGAAGACAGACTGAAGAGTGTTTAGAAGAAAGTAGTGTAAGTAAAGGCAGCTATTCTGGCTTTTAAAAAGAGTTTGTTTTAGAGGAAGAAAGAACAATAGCCAGCAGGGATATTGATTAATTGAGGGTTTTTTAAGGACAGAGAGGAGACATGAGTGTGTTTACAGTCATCAGAGAATGAATGATGAGAGGGAGAGAAGAGATAAGAGAAAAAAGAAAGGAAGAAAGAAAAAGAAAGGAAGGCAGGCAGGAAGGAAGGCATAATGGAGAAATGGTTTGGGGATGGTAAAGGGAACAGGATCTAGGAGAGGACAGTTAATGTTTAGGGCTGGCTCAGAGAGAGGAGAGGGGGTTTGAAGATTTTCCTCCTTCTGCCTTTCTTCCTTAACTATGGTTGCTCTCCCAGATTTGCTCTTGTCCATCTTGTCCCCTCTCTACTATGCTAGACCAAATGGTTTCTTCCTGGGAAGAAAGGGTCTTTTCCCCTTGATCTGTTCACTCACACTTGATTCACAGCTTGGGGAAAAGATAACTACTTTAATGTCAATTAACTCAATCAGGGCAATACAAAGGAATAGTTATTCTGGAGGGGAAATATAACTGGAGGGGAAAGAATGGGAAAGGAAAGTGGGGAAAAGGGGGTCCTTGTCTCTATCTAAAACCCTTTCCCTTCCTCCTTGAGTTTGGGGGGAACTCAGGCTTTGGCAGCCTGAGCCCTCTGAGAGATGGTCAGGTTGGCTGACCCTGAGTTTGGCCCCTTGACCACAGTTCAGACCCAGGGCAACAGGAACTGAGGTAAAATCTGACAGATTCAAAATACCTTTCTTGGGTTTCTCTTCAATAGTCTTTTTTCAATTGGGAAATGTTGGGGTGGGGGAAGGATTTCCAGTCACAAGCAGGAAAAAAGTGGGTAAACCTCCAGAGAAAGTCTTATTCACCCTTCCCTCTTTGGCTTCTCCAGACTGAGAGACCAACTGCTCTTCAGAAAGTATCTTTTTTCTCCTCCAGATTCCAATCTCCTGGGGTCCCTTCCCAGACAAGGAGAAAATTCTTCCTTTAATGCCAGCCTCTGTTACAAAGGAAGGAAGGACAATAGGGGTAAATAGAATGTATGGCAGGGCCAGGGCCAGGGGTGAAATCTAGGATTGATGTAAAAGGATTTGTCTTGGCAAGGAAAAGGGTTATCTCTTCATGTGAAGAGGGTGTTTGGCTGATGTGAGATCAGGATGAGGGTGTTTTAGCACATGATTTTTGTTGTCATTGTTGAGAAATATAAAATGAAGTTCTCAGCAGGGAAGGTAGCATGAGGGGGTGTTGTGAGAGACTTGAGTGATAAAAAAGACTTGGAATAGTTTCTGTTGTAAGTAGGATAGGGAATGGGTTAAGAAGATATAAAATGATTGCCATGCTGTACTGAGGGCCCAGTACAGTTTAGATAACATACTTTTGTAATGGACCCAATTAGGACAGTTTCCTAATTTCTTCAGGTTTCATTCAGCAGGAAGTCAATAGGGGGGCCCCAAAGTGGGTTACCAGCAAACTCTTACCATCTATTACTCTCCCAGTTCCCATGGTTATAATTTATTAGATGTTCCAAATGTAAGCTAACCACCTTTTGAATCCTCTTATCCCCTTACTCTTATACCCATTCTTTTCAACTCCACTTTCTCATTTCTTTCTCTAGTTCTGCTTAGTCTTTTCACTGTGCCCTCTGAAATTCCTATTCCACATCTGACAAACTTCTTTTCATTTCAGACCCATTCCTCTCATGTTTTCTCTGTCTTTTGGAACTTGCAAAGAATTAGCTTCTCTAACCATCTTCTCCAGCAATGTCTACATCTTCTCTCATTTCTCTGTCACCTATTTTTTTGCTCTCCACTGACATTCTGGACTGTTCCTCTGATGCTGCCTCTCATATTCGAAGCCTTTGGTTTCCCTTCATTTCTTACTATCCCTTTCCCCATATATTCAGTCAGTTGCCAAATATGTCTACCTCTGCTTCTGTTCCATAGCCACCATCTTAGTATATGTACTCTTGTATGGACTATTGCAACAGTTGTCTAATTGTTCTACCTATTTTGAGTCCTTTATCACTCTAATATATCCACTTCACAGCTGCCAAAATGATTTTCCTGACTCTTTGTCCTGGTCCTAGTTATCTCTCAGGCCATTACCCCTGCACTAGCTATCCTCTTTTCCTTTACTCATTTGAACTCCTTGGTGAACCAACTCAACTCTACATGTCTTCTTCTTGAATTCCTTATCCTCTCATTATTTTGCCAACTGTACTTTGCCAAACTTCAGCTTGAATCATTCCCACCATCCCCATTGCTTTTACTACTATATGTATGCCACTGAACAAGAGTGGAGAAAATCATGCATCCATCCTGAATGGATCCACTACAGATTTATGTTATATAACCTCAATTGGGACTTCACTGATGTTAAGCAATCCTTTTACATCTACCTAATTAACTTATTATCTCACTAACTACAGTGGCTCTTTCAAACATTTCCATCTCTTTTCAAACCTCCCATGGCTCCCTCTCTGCCCACCTTTTCAGCTGAGGACCTTGCTTCATATTATATAGAAAAATTGTGATCATTTGCATCAAGCTCACTATTTCCTCCTCCAATTCTCACATTACTAAGATGTCTTGTGCTATCATCTCCTTCTTTACCTTTCTCTCTGAAATGGTCATTCTTGTTACAACAAAAAAATTTACATGCACTAGAAATCCATTTTTATCTCATCTTCCCAATAGACTTGACTTCTCTATCATCCCCACTTTCTTATTTATATTCAATCTCTCCCTACTTACTGTTTGCTTACCATCCACAAACATGTTCCATGTCCTCATAAAAGCCATTTGATCCCTATCCCTGCCAACTACTGTCCATATTCTTATTCTTCTAGCCAACCACTTCCTCTAAGGCTCTTTTGCTTTATAATTTATAATTTCTGGAAACTATGCTTCTTTTAATACAGGTAAAGATTTGTAAGGGGGAAAAGGGTTAATTTATAAAAGGTTGGACTGGATTATATTTAAAATAGGGTCACCAGGAATTTAATATATTCCAAAAAGATTTATTTACAATTTATTTACAAAATATAGAAAGAGTGAAGTAAGAAAATCAAAGAGAGGATAGGGTAAGATATCTAGCCTAAGAATTAATTTACTCCCGGCCCCTGGCTCAACCTGGGCAGGGAGAGTTAGTCCTTACCTGGCCTCAGAAAAGCCGAGGACCTAGGGAAGTCTCTCTCAAGAGGTAGGTCTCTCCTGAGGCTAGTTTTTTTTAGAAAATTCAGGAAAGGAGTCAGCCCTTTCACTCACCACGTGTCAGTCTAAAGGAAGAGATTTAAGAACAGCCTCACCTGTCTCAGATCTCTGGTCCAGTCAGCAGATTCTTCTTCAGCCTGAAGAACTCAGGCCAATCTCCCACAGATCTCAGACCATTCTCTCCCCACAGGAAGTTGTCAACACCTTTTAAAGACACTTTCTTTTGTGTCATTTCCTGTGCCTTCCCCTAATTTTACATATACCAATCAAAGTTGAAGCTTTACTTTAGGACTGCCCAGGGGCAGTCAGTTTAATTCTGATTCATCACCCACTATTGCACACATGGGTCATAGACCTCCCCACTCAAGTGTGAATGGGGTGTTTATATGTTTTGTGATTAAATCTAAAAATGGGCAGGGGCATTAATTTAATTTTTACAATCAGGGGAGAGTTAATTAATTTCAATTTCACAATCAGGGGAGAGTGAAATTTAATCTTCACAGATTATTAGCATTTTTAAGGTATCCTATCACTGTTGATTCATAATGATGCTCTACTAAAATTCCCATTTAAAAAATCCTTATATTTTGTCTTAGAATCAATACTGTGTATTGCTTCCAAGGTAGAAGGGCACCAGGGGCTAGGCAATGGAGATTAAGTGACTTGCCCAGGGTCATACAGCTAGAAGTATCTGAGGTCAGATTTGAATGCAGAATCTTCCATCTCTAGGCCTGGCTCTCAAACTACTGAGCAACCTAGCTGCTCCCAATCCACATATTTTTTTTCAGACAGTTTGTTGATTGATCATGCTTCACTTTTTTTTGGTGAAGATTATTATTTGAACCCAAGTATAACTTTATATTCATCCCTATTGAATTTACCTTGTAAGATATAATCTTATACTTTTCTTTTCAAGAATTGATTAGATTTTAACTCTGCCAATGCAGTTAGTTAGCTATTCTTCCAGTTTTGTATAATCAGAAATTTTGATGAGAATGATTTTTATGCCTTTTCCCAAGCTATTGATAAAATTCTTATATAAGAAAAATCCCTGGGACATTCTTTTGGAGTACCATTCCTGTCAAATGGACATCAAATTCTTCAAGTTCACCATTCAAGAAGCTGTGGAGCCATCAAACTGCATTATTGCCTAGAAATATCTTCATATTTTCCACAAGAATAACATGAGCAATTGCTTTTCAAAAATTAGACAAGCTATGTCATAGCATTTACCTGATCTATAGTACTAAGTAAACGTAAAAATAAAAATATATAAAGCTAGTCTAGCATGATTTATCCTTAATGAAGCTATGCTGCTTCTTCATAATCACTAGTTCTTTTGTTAGATCTCTATTAGAAATTTCTTTAGCGATCTTTTTAATAATTTTCTCAGAAATATAAATTAAGTTCACAAGGTTCTGTACTGCTTTTTTTCTGAACATTTTTCCAGGTTCAAGAGAAAATATAAGAATAGTTAAATAATAATTTGAATGAGGCAAAAAGTGACAAATAACAACCTGAGAAATTCAAGAAGAAAGGGGAAAAGGAAAGATAGAGAAAGGGAGTGAGAGATAGAAGGAGGAGGGAGGAAGGAAAAAAGGAAAGATGGAAGGGGGAAAGGAAACAAGCATTTATTAAGTACCTACTATGTACCAGGAACTGTGTGCTAAATGCTTTACAAATATTATCACATTTAATTTGCACAACCATCCTGTGAGGCAAGTGCTTTTAATATTTTCATTTTACTAGTGAGGAAAGAAAGAAGCAGAAAGTGGTTAAATGACTTGCCTGGGTCACACAGCCAGTAAGGATAGGCTTGAATTCAGTTCTTCCTGATTCCTGCAGTCTATCCACTTTGGCACTTAGCTGGGTACCGCGAAACCTAGCAACATAATTCTGTGACCAGCAATACCATCATACTGACAGATTTCCCAGGAAACCCATGGCTATCAATACTAAATGGTGTTTGGAATCATCAGTGGAATTATAGTAAACCTCTGATAGGCCATCTGGGCTCCATTAACTTCTTTAGAAAAGCTAAAAAGTATTTTTTGTGACCATTAAGAATATTGTCTGGGAAAGAAGTGGATAGCAACTATGCAAGGATGAGAATAGATCTTTAAAATAGAATCATTTTGAAATACTATTTCATCAGGTTTAATGGTTCAAAAGTTTGTGTGGATAATCTAGTTAGCCAAGTTGGAAAGGAGTAGAATGCTTCTAACTATTGGATGAACTGAAATGATGCTGAACAGGAAGTATGTTGGGATAAACTCAAGCATATCCTCTGGGTTTTGGATGAAAGTGCAAGCTGGTTCAAAATGCAGGATTCAGCTGCTGAGCCAACAGTTTGAGCCAAATCTCTGAGAGGGACTCACTTGGAGGGAGGGGAGAAGACTGGAAGATAGAGGAGAGGAGGGAAGGGGAGGGGACACTCCTACTCCTTTTGGCCATATAAATATGAGCTATTATTGTTTGCTTTCTTCCTAGTAAGTACTATTTTAGTGGAGGTGTGGAGAATTTAGGTGAATTTCCTTTAGGTGTGTAGGACATTTAAGATAGGAAAAGGTAATGGTAATTGCTACAGGACAAAAAGCTATAGAGATATTAGATCTCTTTATTTCACTTGCAATAAGAATTGTAGTCAATAAACTGAAAACTGATACCTACAGAGACAAGAGAAAATATTTGTTATAGAGCAGGAATTCTTAACCTTTTTTGTTCATGGACCCCTTTGCAAAGCAGTGCGCTCCTCAGAATAATGCTTTTAAATGAATAAAGTAAGATATATAAGATCACAAAGGAATCAGCTATCTTGAAATATAATTATTAAAATACATTTTTATAATATTTTATTGTGTAAAATATGTATGTACATAAAATATGTAAAGTATTTTACAATATTTTATAAAATATTAAAATACATTTTAAAAGTCCACAGACTCTAGGTTAAGAACTCCATGCAAAGGGTTATATATATATATATATATTTTTTTTTTAACTGCTCAAAAAACTTTCCACAGGCTATCTGCCTAGACATTGAAATAACTGGTATACAAACTCTCCTAGGGGTATTCTACCCATCAAGATTAGGTGTGATCTAAGAATAGAATTATTTTCTTACCTCTATGCCTTAACACCTGAATTCATTAAAAAATGTCAACTCCTATAGGGTAAAGGATATATTGTCTTAGAACATCCTCTAAACCCCTAACATGATACCACAAGGCATTAAGGTTCATAGATTTAGAGTTGGAAGGGACCTTCATGATCAACTTTCATATAAGAATGAGTTCTGCTTATATATTGTATTGGAATATTAATTTCTGAACCTGAAAAATGGAATAATAGAAAAAGCATTGGGTTTGGAGTTAGAGGATTCAGGTTGCAATGTTGGCTCTTCTTTTTGTAGTGACAAAGAATTGGAAATGAAAGGGGGTGATCATCAGTTGGGAAATAGTTGAACCAAGCAGGGTATAATAATCTAATGGAATACTATTGTGTTGTAAGAAAAGATGAAATGATGGTTTCAGAGAAAGGGGGAAAACTTTCTACAAACAGACGTATAACAAAAAGTAAAACAAGGAGAAAACATTCTTTAACAATATTGTGAAAACAAACAATTCTGAAAGCTTTAAGGATTCTGATCAACCATGATTCCATAAAGCAAATGTTGAAGAATGATACCCACTTCCTGAAGGAGATAGACTAATATGCAGAATTTTAAAAAATTGTTTTTGGACATGACTAATATGGAAATTTTGTGTGACTATGCCTGTTTGTTATAATAGTTCACTTCTTTTCTTTTTCCAGTGGAGGTCAAGGAGATGGGGAGGGAGAGAAGTACTTGTTAATTGGAAAAAATAAAATTTAATTTAAAAACAGAATGTAAGCTTTCAAAGGCAGGGACTGCCTTGCTTTTGAATTTATACCACCCAATACTTAGCATATAGGTCTAGCCCAAAGTATGTACTTCAGAAATTTCATTTTCTAAAAAAGGACAAATCATTTTACCTTTCTGGGCATAAGTTCTTTCATTTATAAAGTGAAAGTAGGCTGGACTACTCCTCAAGTCATTCCATTTTTAAGCCTTCTGACCTTGCAAAATACCACACCCATTTATTTATAGGAATTTGGCAATCTCTCAGCTAGATGTATAATGCCTAGAGTTCTAAGTCTGAAACCAGGAAGACCTGAGTTTAAATCCTGCCTCTTACAGTCACTAGCTGTGTGTCCCTGGTTAAGTCCCATAACCTTTCTTAGCCTCAATGTCCTCATCCATAAAACGGGGATAATAATAGTACCTACCTCCCAGGATTTTTGTGAGGCTCAGCTGAGATATTTGCAAAGTACTTTGCAACCCCTCAAATCTATATACATGATTGCTTTTAATATATTTTAACTTCTAATATGTAATATCTAACATTTATGTAGTACTTCAAAGCTTTGCAAAGATTTTTGTAGTATAACTACATATATATACTATATAGTATAACTACTATATAATGTAGAATAACTCTGGGAGATAGGTGCTTTAATCTCCATTTGGGTTGTTCATTATAGTAGTCAGAACAGCTTTAGTTAGACCACAGAGTAAGACCACCTAGCTGGGTAGGTTCTTCACAATTAGTGGAGGCTCATGATTTCCCTGATTTTTGTCATTTTAAAAGAAGAAGACCCCAGAGTACATTGAGCCTGATAGTAAATTTCCTAAGGGAAGAGATGTCTTTTTAATCTTCATATCTTGCCCAACACAAACACTGGTATGCATTAATAAATGCTTTGTAAAGTATTTTTTATGTTGGCCAAATAAAGTTATTTTAAATTTTAAAGAAATTAGAAAGAAAAAGTCAATTTCTAGGAATTTACCCATTAAGATGTTTTGGAACAAGGATTCTATAATTTACAACTGTGAGGGAACCTTATATGTCAGCAACGGTGAACCTATGGCATGAATGCCAAAAATGGCATGCAAAGAGCTATCTGTGGGCACCCACCCACCAAAAGGTTCCCCATCACTATTATAAGCCATCTAGACCAACCTTTGTCATTTTAATAGATGAATAAACCAATAGCTAGAGAAGTTAAATGACTTACTTAAAATCATATAGTAGTGTGAAGATGTACATATAGTAGTACATAAGTAAGAAGACAGAAATTCCAACTTTGATCCTCAGATTCCAAATCTGGAATTGTTTCTACATAAATTCACAAAATATCACTACTCAAATGGACAGAACGATTATTTAGTCCATTTTTTGTTTGTTTGTTTTAGAAGTAAAGAGATTGAAGTCCAGGGAGAAATGACTTGTCAGATCATACAATCACAGAGCTAGTGAGTAGTAGACAGTCAGTGTGAATTAAGTGCCCCCCCATTTCTCTCTCTCTCTCTCTCTCTCTCTCTCTCTCTCTCTCTCTCTCTCTCTCTCTCTTTCTCTCCCTCTCTCTTTCCTCTTTATGCTTCATCCTCAGAGGTAAAACTTTTAATTTGCTACAAGATCCCAGGTTCATTTTAGACACTATTAAAAATCAAAGACATTTGTTGTTAAGAAGCCAAAAGAAAAAGAACCAGTGGCAAATAATTGAATAGAAAACCACAGGTCAGTAATTTTGTTTCATAACATCTTTACCATCTCATAGATCAATGGGGTATATCTGACTAAATTCTGAATTAGTAAGCAATGCTTGAGCATTGTCAGAGCAATTGTCATTGAGCAATGTCAGAATTTGCCAATTAGCATTATATGATGGAACTGCCTTGGACTTAGAGTCAGAAGACACAATTTCTAAAAAGATAAACTTTATTAAGTGCCTACATTGTACAAAAGGGTATATGGGGTTTTGGTGGAGGATTAGCACTTCCAGTTTGAGGCTTCGCTTAGTCCTTTTCAGGGTTACTCTTCTATCTTTGGTGTCCATTGTTCACCCAACTTTCAGAAGTTGTAGCATATTCAGTGACCACATCCTGGGAAAACAATCTCATCAGATGGGCTAAACCAAATTGAGGGTAACCAATAGACCTCAAGCTTATCAGAGAGTTTGGAAATGTCTGCCCCAAATATGTAAAGACTTCCCCTGGTGAAATGGAAAGATGAGAACAATTATTTCCAACGGTCATGAAGGTGACTGAAGCAGGCATTGTAGAGTGCTTAGACCTTGGTTAGACATCAAGAAACTAACGTCATCCATTGCATCTTGAATTTTTTCTTGCCACTAGACTTTGATGATTCTGAAAGGGAGAGTGAGGCTGACAACTTTGTGCAATTCTGATTCGCTTAAATCCAGTTTAAGCAAGTGAGGACATTACTCTCATTGGTTCTCTTTGAAATCAAAGAATGAATGACATTGTACGAGTCATCATTATACATCACAACAATGAAATAAGACAGTTTCTGTTCCCCCAAAGCATATAATCTAATAGAAGAGTTTGTACTCTAGCCTCAGTTCTGCTAATATTTCAATATTAGTTAATAAATCTTAAGCAGAATGGTTTTCAGAAATACAGATAGCTGAAAAATTTTGAGCCTTCTCTAAAGGGAAAGTTGGAAGGAATTTATTGCTTCTCTGTACATCTAATCCTCCAGTCAAAGAGGAAAGAAACTTAGGTTGCAGGGCCAGGTATAGCTAGAACCAAACAAATCCACTAACTAACTGTGTGAAGTAGGGTAAGACACTTCTCTTCCCATGTCTGTAAAATGAGCAAATGAGAAAACACACTACCTGTTTACTATGTATCAGGCATTGTACTAAGTTTTGTGAATACAAATTCAATAAAGAAAAATAGTTTTTATTCTCAAACAACAACAAATATTTTGGAAGACAACACATATGGGAGAGTAGTGGCTCGAAAAGGGTCCTTTTGAAAGAAGACATTATTGAAAATGATGGCTAGAGACAGAGAACAATTGATTAAAAGGCCCTTATGAGGGACCAGATCTTGATTTAATAAACGTTCTCAAAACCATGGTTAGAAAGTAAGTGGAGGGGGGTTATGCACACATGGCCAGGAATTAGGATGATTGTAAAGGAGCATGGTGGTGTTGCATCTGGGTAGATGCATACTACTCAGAGCCCAGGATCACAGGGGTGGGACCTTCAATTGGGTGCCAATGGATCTTTGTAGTGTTAAAGTAAGTATGCATCCTTGGCATTTTGAGCTAAGGTCAGGAAAGCTGAAGACAGAGAACTGTGGCAGAAAGGGAACAACTTAATCACTTTACCCCCAGAAAACCCATGCTGTTGGATGAATAAATTGATTAGTGGCACAGCCAGGCACATACCCTATTAGGCAATAAGATTAAGTAAAAGTCACTGCAGCTTCTTGTATGGTATCCGTGCCTCAGGGATGATGGAAGTGCCAGATCTATGGATATTGTATCAGTTAGGTGGGAAACCTCATTGAAGTCCCAGGGCTTTTTGTAATTACACAGAAGCATCTTTTCAAGGCTGGGACCTGGTACTCTTTGGGAAGCATTAAGAACGTAGCTCCCTCATTGCACCCTTGCTCTTATTCCTGAGCTTTGTTTGTTGCCAGCACAAAAGCAATTTTTGCTAAAAGTACATTGTGTTCAAAACTCTGGCATTCAATACCCAACAGCTCCAAAATGGATGTCAACATGGCACCAGATGTCTTTGGGTAAATGTATTGCATTTTCATAAAAGGAAAGTTTTCATTGCAAAGTACTTTGAAAATACAAAATGCCATATATGTGGGGTAGGAGGGATAGGGGGAAAATGAATAACTACAGAGATTTACAAGCGGGTTGTTTGTTCTTTATAAGTCTACTGTTAACTTGATGCAATTTAAAAGGCTGTTATAACTTTCTTCTTATTCCTTGCTTTCTGTTCTTTTCATTAAAGTTTCTCATAACTGTGCCTAGAATTTTAATAAAAGGGAGCAGAGCAAAGAAACAGAGGCTCTTGCAGGAGTCTTGCAATAATCTAGTTGCTAAGGAACAGGACCGGGCAAGTTAATTTTGTTGGCATAACATCTCCTCATTATTTAATCTAATACCGTATTCCCTTCATCTTCTTCTCCCCTTGTCACAGAAGTCAGGAGGAGCCACTAATTGCTATATCAAGACTGGAAACAGCCTTGTCCTTGTCTTGTGTAAATTTCAACTGTCTGGATGAGAACTGAAATCCTCTATTTGCCTTATTGAGATAACCCCTCATGTCGAGAGAAGGAAAGCAGAGAGGGCTCCATACAAAGCCTTTTGCTCAGTCCAGCTCTTTTGGTCTTTTCACACATCCTCCATCATCACCACCACCACCCTAACCACTACCACTACTGCTACCACCACCACCACCACCACCACCACCACCACCACCACCACCACCACCACCACCACTACTACGAACACCATCATCTCCACCATCAACACTACCATCAACACTACCATCATCATCTTCACCACTGTTATCATCATCACCACCACCACCACCACCACCACTATGAACACCATCATCTCCACCATCAACACTACCATCATCATCTTCACCACTGTTATCATCATCACCACCATCATCACCACCACCACCCTAACCACTACCACTACTGCTACCACCACCACCACCACCACCACCACCACCACCACCACCACTACTACTACGAACACCATCATCTCCACCATCAACACTACCATCATCATCTTCACCACTGTTATCATCATCACCACCATCACCACCACCACCACCACCACCACTACTAGTACTACTACTATTACTACTACAGCTACTGTGAGCACCATCATCTCCACCATCACCATTACCGTCATCCTCTTCACCACCACCACCACCACCACCACCACCACCATGACTACTACTATTACTACTACTACTAAGTACTACTACTACTACTACTACACTACCTATATACTGTAAAAATTAAATTAGTTTCTAGTAATAAAAGTATTATATTTTATGAGGTTTATTAAAGATTATTAGAAATCAAGTATACAAAATAATAACCCATGTGCCTAGGACTGATTAGCCCATTCACATTTTATTTTCTACATGTTGCAATCTCCGAGTAGAGGAAGAGAGAGCAGCGCCTGAGCATAGAAGAGGAAGAGAGAGCCCAATGTAGGCATTACAGCCAGTTTAAATACAAATTGTGATCTCACCCAGGTGGGGACTCAAGTGAGATTATAGGGAATTCTGGGAAGTACCAAGGACTTCTGGGGGTTGAAGTCTGGGGTTCAAATCTCCATTTTAGAATGCCTCACAGAGATATGGGGATCAAATGAGATAACATTTAAAGACTAGACCTATGTTTTTATTCTCTCCATGAGGAAACATCTTTTGCCTGTAGATCTATACTTTCAGTGTAACTTATATATGACCATAGGGAGTTGTTCAGAGAATTCTCTTGTTAAGGACTTGCCCAAGGTCATATAGTCAGAGTGTTTTGATTTGAAAGTAGGTCTTCCTGACTTTTAGGCCAACTCTCTACTCATTATATGATGTTACCTCTCTAGCTATTATTATTATTATTATTATTATTACTATTATATATGGGGAAGTGAAGAGACCAAATTAAATGAAATAAAGGGGAAATAAGGTTGTATAATTAGGATAGTTTCAAAAGCAGGAGACTCTCAAAAACATTAATTATGAGGATATCCAATGTGAGTTGATAGAAGTAAGGAACCTGTCCCAACACAGATTGAATAAGGAATCTGTAAGCTATGTTGGGGTTTGGGAGATAATGGTTTCACAGAATACCTATGTATTCTGAGATTTAGGAAAACCTTGAAGTCCAGAATGGGTCAGCTCTAAAATTCTTGGATGCTTTTCCCTGAATAAATTATCTCCTTGAAAATATTTCATCTGGCAGATCCCTACAGCCAAGTGTTTTCTTCAGAAATTTCCTTTTCACCTTCTCCCATTGCTTGCCCCCTTTTCCATTTCCTCTCAGACACATGCCCTCTCTTTTCTGTAGGAGAGAGCAGTGGGTATGCTGAACCTGTGTTTGGATTTTTCCAGTGGCATCTGTGTAGATGTTATTGTGGGTTTAGGGTAAGGGTTAGGTTATAACTGTCTTTAAGGGCCAAGTCCCCTCAAAAAGGGGAAGCTGGAAACTGGAACAAGATTAGGATGGAGCTGAATATAAAAGTGTTGGGGAATGCCCCTTCCTGACTTCCCTGACTACTATTTCCAGCACTGACTTTGTTTCATATACTCTGAGCCCCTAGTTGTAGTTGAGGACTCAGAATACACCTTGTTCCTCATTGCTCGTCTAGATCTTCTCTTAGTCATTTCTCCTCCTTCAGACTAACACTATCCAAACTTACAACCCAATTCAGATGCTGGTGACTGTTATTTACAAACTTATGGTGTCTAATTATATCTAGGTTGTCAATGTAGCAAGATGATCCTTCTACTCCCTAATCAAGTCTCTAGCCCACTTAATATAGTGGCTGTTCCAAAAGTCTTATCTCTCCTTAAGCATCCCACAGTGAGCCTGCCCTTACCCTCTCAACTGAGGACTTAATAATAGCTGGTTAGCTAGATTTTTATCGCACCTTTATGTGCCAGGCACTGTGCTAAGTGCTTTTAAAATATATGATCAAATGAGATAATAGTCACCCTGCTAGATAGGTGTTATTATCCCTATTTTATAGATGAGGAAACTGAGGCTTATAGAGGTTGTGACTTGCCCAGGGTCACACTGTCAGTGTGGAAGGCTGGCTTTGAACTCAGGTGAACCTGATTCTAGGTGCCACACTTTACCTACTTGCTTCAATTTATGCTTATCCTTTCTTCTCCAAAAATCCCAAGTTGTTCTAACATGGAGGTGACTGGGTTGTGTTGACTGCCAACAGAGTGAAAATTGATAATTTTTAGCAGACTACAAGGGCTTTGAGGGTGGTCTTGGTAACTGATTATATGTTATCTGATGACAAGCCTACTTAGACATGAGGAGGTACATTACTAGCCACTATGCGATAAATTTTTTTGGCCATGTTAACTCATACCTTATTAGATTTTGTTCATCCTTCAAGCCTGTTAAGATCTTTTTGGATTCTGAGTCTATCATCCAATGTATTAAATATTCTTCCCAATTTCCTGCTGTCTGCAAATTCGATAAGCTGTCATCTGAATCATGCATAAAATTGTTCAATAGAACAGATGAGTGAACATGGACTTGTTCACCAAAATCCAGAATATAAGAATTAAAGAGTTGGTGGAATTCCAAGTAAGCCAACTTGAAACAATAGAGAATAAGTCTGTGCATTTGGCACTTAAAGATGACTTAAGATCAGTTACTTTAATCATTCAATGGATCATTGATTTCATTGATATAAATGTTGGCTCTGTTGGTATAGATGGCAGCTCATTCATTCCTTCTAATTTTGTGAGATTCTTGTCTATACTTTCCCTCTCTTCCCCATTCTCCTTAAAAGGTTTGTCTACTTTCCTGGAATTCTTTCTTTATAATTTTCTGGGTACCAAAGCAGTGCCTGAATGCCCTTTGCTGATCTGTTAGTACCAGTTTCATGAGTAGATCACCATCCTTTCTAATTCTATACATCCTTGATATTTTTTGTGCCACTTTTTGCATGAAAATATGTTGAAACCTATTTATACCTACCTTGTACCTCTCTATTTCTTTTTAGGTCAACTAAAATTTTGTTTCTTGATAAACTGTCATGTTCCATGATTCATAATGATAAAATATTACTGGGAGAACATTGCTATTGAAGAGAAAGGCTTTTGTGTTAGGGAACAGCTTGTGATGAATGACTGCATTGCAAATTCCCAAATGCAATGAAGTCTTCTGTCTTCTTCTGCTTTTAATTGTGGGTCCAACTCATTGTCTATCTGTAGTATCTATCCAATTTGTGGATTAAATGGGTAGATGGAGAGATGATAGATGGATGGATGGGTAGATAGAGAAATAGATGGATTAACTCAGTAACCTGCCTATTCAGATATATATTATAATCTAGACAAAATAAATTCTTCACTTTCTTGATTTTCCTTGGGTGGATTGTTGGACAGATTTATTTTTAATGACTTCAAAATAACTAAAGTAGACTTGTAATTTCTGGGTCTTGATATGATCATCAAGAGTAGTCCATAAACAAAAATATCTGAAGGGCACATAACCTATGGAAAAAACTGACTCCCACTGAAGCCCTATTCAAGGACATATTTCAAAATGATGACAAACTTTTGGCAGGCATTTCTCTCCTCACTTTATGCTTTCTTTGATATTGATCAGAGTATTGTCAAGCAAAGTTATCTGCATGACCATATCTACCAAGGACCCTCCTAAGATTTCAAATTGTAAAGAAGACACCTTGATGGAGGAGAGCCTCTAGAGTTGTATTTTGCTCCACTGAGTTCCCTGCTTTTCTATAATCAGAAAACAAAGAGGTGAAAACACAGGGAAAAACAGATGGAAAAGAGTCAAGAAGAGTTTATATTAGTTCTTGGGGGAGAGATAATAATGGATTATTAGGGAAGATAAGGCTACCAGAAGTTAACAGAACAATAATAGTTGAAAATTATTATGAGGATCTAGAATTCTTTATAGAAATTCAAGGAAATCTGGAGATTTCTAGATAGCACATGTAACTTAAAAAACAAACAACTAGATCTTATGATTTCAGCCTTATAGGGAATTCCCAATGAAGAGACAACATATACCAATAAAACAAAACAAAAACAAAAACTGGTACTTGCAACACAACTTTTTTGTGCAATCAATTCATCTTATAAGTACTGAGAAAAACAAGCCATTCAAACCATAAAACAGTTTTAATTAAATAGTAAAGAATACAGGAAGGACTTCTACTTCCCCTTCAGGTAGTTTTTATCTTGAATCAGGTAGTTATCTTGAATTATTATTTCATAGCAACTACGTGGCATAGTGGAGACAAGAAGAGGAAAGTTCAACTATAGGTATTGATTAGATAGGTAGATAGACACTTACTAGCTTATTGATTAGATAGGTAGACACATACTAGATTGGTAGATTACATACTAGCTGTGTAATCCTGGGCAAGTCATTTAACCACTGTCTGCCTCAGTTTCCTCAACTGTAAAGTAGGAATAATAAAGATACCTACTTCTTAGTGTTATGATGATTGAAAGAGACTATTTGTAAGACACTTAGCAGAGTATCTAGTGTATGGTATGTCTTAATTTTTATTCCCTCCTCTTGTTGTCGATGCTCCAAGATGGAAGATAGGTTGTTTGCTCCTCTACCACAAGAAAAGAGCTGCTTTAAATATTTTTGTGCATATAGATCATTTTCCTCTCTGTCTCTCTGTCTCTCTGTCTCTGTCTCTGTCTGTCTGTCTGTCTGTCTGTCTGTCTCTCTCTTTTTCTCTCTCTTTCAGGTATAGACAGTGTTGCTGGGTCAAAGGGTATGCACAATTTAACAGCTTTGGGGGCTTAATTCCAAATTGCATTCCAGAATGGTCAGTGTTGTCTTCCAAAGGCTACTTTGTCTATGCTGCATTATTCTTTCATCAGAATTCTCCTTTCCCCACTCCCCACACTGCTGTCCCTGACCTCTACTCCAGGTTAGTGTCATTCATCCTTCCAACTCGTGCTGTCACTCAGCTTCAATGTTCCCCAGAGTTCAGGTTTCTTTCAGTTAGAGTTCCTTTTTTGCTTCTCTCTAAGGAACAAGCTTTCAAGTAAGTGACTTGTGGAGAGAGCCTCACAGAGTTATAGCTCCTAAAAATCTCAAAGCCAGATTGCCTTTGGCTTTTAGAAAATAATAATAATAAAAGACCCAGGTCCAATATCCCCACCATTCACATCAAAATGTCTCTTTTAATAACTGTAAAAAATTCTTTCTTAGACCCCTCATAAGAATCTGTTTTTTTTTTTGCCTTGAGTTGACTAATTTATTTTCTTTTTTTCTTCAAGATTTGGACAGTGTTCCTTAGAAACATAATGCTAGATTCCCACTAATGAGAATAACAAATTCCCTAAAGTTGCATTATTTTGAATTTGGATTGTGTAGTTTTAAAATTAATGTTTTTTTTATCATCACATAAATCAAATTCTTGCATTAGTTGTGTCCAAAAAACTAAAGAAATAGAAAGAAAAAAAAGAAAATATGCTTTCATGCTTTGCATCAATCAGTTCTCTCTCTCTCTCTCTCTCTCTCTCTCTCTCTCTCTCTCTCTCTCTCTCTCTCTCTCTCTCTCTCTTTCTCTCTCAATAACATGTTTGCTCATGAGTGCTTTGGAGTTCTGGTTGGTCACAATAACCAGTGTCATGAGCATCACCAAGTCTTTCAAAGCTCATTATCTTTGCAGTATTGTTGTTACCATATAAAATGGTTCTCATGATTTTGCTTACTTCACTCTAAATCAGTTCATACAAGTTTCCCCATGTTTTTCCTGAAGCCATTCCCTTTATTGTTCCTTACAGCACAATAGTATTCCGTCACATTCAGCCATTCTCCAGTTGATGGATATCCCCTCAGTTCTAGTTCTTTACCTCCACAAAGAGCTACTATAAACATTTCTGTGCATACAGGTCACTTTCTTTTTTTAAAAAAAGCTCTTTGGAGGATAGACCTAGTAGTGGTATTCCTGGGTCAAAGGCAATCCACAGTTTAATAACTTTTGAGGCAGAGTTCCAAATTGCTTTCTAGAACAGTTGAACTAGTTCAGAACTCCACCAACATGTACTGCATATTTCCACAGGACTGGAACCAATTACCTTATTTATATAATTATAACTTCAAATAGGGCAAATGCATTTCACCCCTCAAGGAAGAATTCATTATTTCCACTAATTGGGACCTAGTTGCATCAACACCTGCTACCGAGTTTCTGGGATATAAAAGGTCATATCTACCTTTTTCCATTTGTCTTTTTGTCTCCTGTCTTCCTTTGGGGAAGCTGGGTTGGGATATGCAAATTACTCTGAGTTGTTTATTGAAAACTCTTCAAAGCAGCTCCCATGCTAGTAGAATAGGTACCAGAAAAGGCATGATTCTAAACCAAGGACAAAGTCTTTTGTTCTCAATGTAATTATAACAGTAGCAATACTTAGTATTATTGTGACCTATATCCGGTACATTTTTGGCTTAGATATACACTAACAATTATCAAGGTTGAAGTTGATCAAAATCTAAAATTTTTCTCATTTATAGTATAGAAATACAAAGCTGAGAAGAATATATAACACCAAGACAGAACCCCAAAAGATCTTTACAGACTCGAGTGGTGGCTTAATCTAATAAACTGAAACTCAAAAGTGTTATATAAGTCTTATTCTTAGGTTCAAAAATTAACTTTACAAGTACAAAATCAGAGAATTATTGTTAGATACAACTTATTTAAAGACGGTCTGGGAGTTTTGCTTCTAGGAACAGGAAAGTCATTGTCCATTTGTTTTCTGTTTTGGTCAGATGGCATCTGAAATTCAGAACTGACCACTGCAGGTTAAATAGGATATTAATAATCCAGAAAGTTTCCAGGGTGGGCCAATCAGAATGATGAAGGGTTTTGAACCCATGCCATATGAATATAGTTCGAAGGAACTGGATGTTCAGCCTGGAGAAGAAAAGGCTCAGGAGAACCATAATTCTTCAAGATTTCAAAGACTGCCATGTGTAAACTGAATTAAATTTCCTCTGTTTAGACCCAGAGAACAGATCCAATAGCAATGCATGGGGATTATAAAATATAAATTTGGGCTTGATTTCAGGAAAAGACATGTCCAAAAGCAAAATAGGTCCAGGTGATGGTGAGTCCCTCCCTCACTGTAGGTCTTCAAGCAGAAGCTGAGTTAGAAAGAGAAATTCCATTTAAAATCACCCTAGATGATATAAAATACTTAGGAATCTATTTGCCAAGACAAACACAGGAACTATACGAACACAACTACAAAACACTCTCCACACAACTAAAACTAGACTTGAGCAATTGGAAAAACATTAATTGCTCTTGGGTAGGTTGAGCTAACATAATAATGACAATCCTACCCAAACTAATTCACTTATGTAGTGCCATACCTATCAAACTACCAAGAAACTTTTTTACTGAATTAGAAAAAAACTATAACAAAGTTCATTTGGAAGAACAAAAGATCAAGAATATCCAGGGAAATAATAAAAAAAAAATGTGAAAGAAGCTGGCCTTGCTGTCCCAGATCTCAAACTATACTATAAAGCAATGTTCATCAAAACAATATGGTACTGGCTAAGAGACAGAAAGGAGGATCAGTGGAATAGACTTGGGATAAATGACCTCAGCAAGACAGTCTATGACAAGCCCAAAGATCCCAGCTTTTGGGACAAAAATCCACTATTTGACAAAAACTGCTAGAAAAATTGGAAAAGAGTATGGGAGAGATTAGGTTTAGATCAACATTTCACACCCTACACCAAGTAGAAGCTGGATGATGTTTTCTAAGTAGGTCATAGGGAGTCTGGATTGGGTTTGGTATAGAAATTAGAGGTTAAACACTGAGATTTTAGTATAGAAATTGGAGATTGAACACTGAGAGCCAGTGTAAAAATACAGTTGTGATTCTGTGCAATCACCCCAAGTTTTATAGTATCCCCAAATTAAATAATCAGATTAAGGTTGAAATCTTAATTTAGAGAAACAGATTCTATTAGATCAAGTCTAACAGTTAATAGCAATAGGCATCTGTATCATCATTACAAACTAAGTTCTGTGTCTAAGGGTTGCTTTGGGTAGGGATGATTTAGGAAGGATTGTCTCTCTATATTGGGGGCAACTGGGTAGCTCAGTGGATTGAGAGCCAGACCTAGAGATGGGAGGTCCTAGGTTCAAATCTGGCTTCAGACACTTCCCAGCTGTGTGACCCTGGGCAAGTCACTTGACCCCAATTGCCTAGCCCTTACCATTCTTTTGCCTTGGAGCCAATACACAGTATTGACTCCAAGACGGAAGGTAAGGGTTTTATAAAGAAAAAGAAAAATACAAATATTCATTCATCTGTAAGGTCCCTTACTAATCTAACACCATTATATTAGACGATAAGTTTCTTGAAGGCAAGGACTGTTTTACTTTTGAATTCATCTCTCCATCACCTAGCACAGGGTATAATAATATATAAAAATAAATGCCTCTGATTTTAGTTCTATGATTCGAAGGCATGAAGAACACTTGGGCTTCAATCCAATACTACATGAGCATTGAGCGCCACCTTGTGACTACTACAAATGTTCTTCCATTAGCATCATTCCTGGGAAGCAAGAAACAAAGGGGATTTTGTGGAGCAGCGGCAAGGAACCGAGTACTTATGCAGTGGTCCCTTCACTAATGGTCATTATATAACTTCTTTGATCTTGTGCCAAGAAGGACTTTTGTTGGCTAATCTGTGTTCAGCTTCCCCTTTACTTGAATGTGTATCTTTTCTGTCTCATCTCCAGGTAGTTGGACTGCCTTGTGAGGATTCCCCCTGCCTTCTCCCCACTCCCAGCATTAAGATTATCTGCAAAAGCATAGAAGGATGCAGTCCATGAAAGGTGGCTCAGAAGATGGAAGCCTGGCTTGGAGACCGGAGGTCCTGGGTACAAATCTGACCTCAGATACTTTCTAGAAGAGTCACTTAATCCCAAGAGATCGTCTAGTCCCACTGCTTCATTTTACAAATGAAGATACTGAAGCTCAGAGATGATCTGTGTTTGATTTGACTAAGACCATAGAGGTAGAAAAGAGCAAAGTGAGGATTACAACTCGGGTGCAGTAGTCCCATAGAATCCTCACCATAAATCTTTTTTCCTTCTTTTTCTTCACTATCGCTTCATTGGCTTACAATTTGTCATCTTGTCCAGGATTCTGTGATAATTCCTACCACATAAATCAAAGGTCTATCATACATCACTGCACAGTGCTATAAGTCAAAAAGTATACAGATTGACTTAGGATTTCATTTTCCTCACAATTGTATTTCCAGCACTGAAGTCATCCCTGGTGAGTCATCTTTCTATCTGTAGTTACACAGGTTGAGAGAACAAACAGCACACTATACTTAGTTGAATTACCTAACATCTCAAAAAGAAAAAAAACACACTGTGATTTAGCTTTGTAGTCATCACTGACCTTTCAGCAGCTCCCAGGGGAAGGGCAGGGTGGTTGCTGCAATGGAAAGAATGCCAGACTTGGCATCAAGTACTGGAGTGTGTATTTCTTCAACTAACTTGTAAATTCGTGAGAGGAAGGACTTAGTTTTAATTTCAAATTTTTAACACCCCATTCCCAATACAGCACTTAGGACCATGCATAGTGAGGGCATTAATAAGTAAGTACTTATAGAATTTTAATTTGTTGAATGTGTTATAAAATGGGACTTTTGTGAATTCTCCAAACTTTCTTCATCGGCAAAATGAAACTAATAATTGCACTACTTTCCTCATAGAATTATTGTGTGAACTTTCTTTCTTTCTTTCTTTCTTTCTTTCTTTCTTTCTTTCTTTCTTTCTTTCTTTCTTTCTTTCTTTCTTTCTTTCTTTCTTTCTTTCTTTCTTTCTTTCTTTCTTTCTTTCTTTCTTTCTTTCTTTCTTTCTTTCTTTCCTTCTTTCCTTCTTTCCTTCTTTCCTTCTTTCCTTCTTTCCTTCTTTCTTTCCTTCTTTCTTTCTTTCTTTCTTTCTTTCTTTCTTTCTTTCTTTCTTTCTTTCTTTCTTTCTTTCTTTCTTTCTTTCTTTCTTTCTTTCTTTCTTTCTTTCTTTCTTTCTTTCTTTCTTTCTTTCTTTCTTTCTTTCTTTCTTTCTTTCTTTCTTTCTTTCTTTCTTTCTTTCTTTCTTTCTTTCTTTCTTTCTTTCCACCTGTCCTTCCATCTTTCTGTCTCTCTCTACTGCACATATAAACATACATAAACATATAATGTACACTTATAGAACACATGTTAGAATACAAACATTATATGCATGCCTGTAGAAAACACACAACACACATGCACACATGTATGTATGCGTGTGTAAATACACACTCATATATATTTTATATCTATATTTATGCATATAGATAATACTGGCATTGCTGGACAGAATGAGGAAAGTAACAAGGAGCCTACCTTGACCCAGAAATTAACTCATCAAATAGTTTAAAGTTGCCTATTCCCTGTCCCAGTTCCATTTCCCAGCCTGGACAGATCAGCTAAGAAGTTTCTTTACTAGTTTCTTCTTCTAGCAATTATTTAGAAAGATTTGACTTGATCATAATAGCACATGCATGTATGTATATGTAAATATATGCATTCATGTGTATATGCTCATGTATGTGAATTTCTTTGCTACATACATTTACTGTATGTATACCTACATGTATGTATATGTATACCTATTTATATGTAATGCAACTGCTTCATTGCAGCTAAGAGAGAGGAGAGCTAAGGGGTTCAGTGTAAGAGATACAATGCAGAGTTGTGACCATAGAACCACAGCCTCTGAGAACAGAAAGGGGCTCCAGGGATTGCTGTATCCTGCTACTTTAGTTTATGGATGCTGTTGGTTAACTATCATCAGATCAGGTCAACAAACACTTATTCAGCACTCCTCTGCATCAGGTACTATGTTAAGAGCAGGAAATAGATAGATTTTTATTAGAATAATAAGAAATATATAAGTAATATCAACAGCAAACATTTATAATGGAGAAAGTTTGAAGCCTTCCCTGTGAATGAGGAGTGAAACAAGGATGCCCATTATCACCAATATTATTTAATATTGTATTAGAAATGCTAGTAAAAAAAGAAAAAGAAAGGAATTAGAATGGGTAAAGAGGTGATAAAACTATCCCTTTTCACAGACGACATGATGGTATA
The DNA here is from genome assembly GCF_027887165.1 of Monodelphis domestica. Lineage (NCBI taxonomy): Eukaryota > Metazoa > Chordata > Mammalia > Didelphimorphia > Didelphidae > Monodelphis > Monodelphis domestica. The sequence goes on from NC_077227.1 coordinate 95,212,639, forward strand.
TATGAAAAATACTAGAATTTCAACTAAAAATTAGTCGAAACTATCAATACTTTTTTTTTAGAAAAGTAGCAGGGTGTAAAATAAACCCACTTAAATCTTTAGCATTTTTATATATCACCAACAAAGTCCTAGAAGAAGAGATAGTAAGAGGTTGCCCATTTAAAATAACCATAGATAGAATAAAATACCTAGGAGTATACCTGACAAGACAAACCCAGAAACTACATGAACATAATCATAAAATATTTTCATGCAAACAAAGGCAGATATAAATAATTGGATGACTACTGTTTGTGGGCAGGAAGAGCCAATATAATTAAAATACCAGGCTTACCTAAACTAATCTACTTATTTAAAGCCATGCCAATAAAATTACCAAAAATTATTTTGTTGATTAGAAAAAATAATAACAGAATGCATTTTTTATATTTAGTGAGTTTTTCTTTTTTTTTTAATTTGGTCAATTTCAAATATTATTCCTTGGTTACAAAAATCATTTTCTATTCCTCTCTTCCCTTCCCCACCCCCTCCCAAAGCCAACATGCAATTCCACTGGGTATTGCATGTGTCCTTGATCAGAATCCATTTCCATATTTTTGGTATTTGTACTAGGATGTTCATTTACAGTCTACCACCCCAATCGTATCCACCTAGACCCATATAATCAAGCAGTTGTTTTTCTTTGGTGTTTTTACTCCCACAATTTTTCCTCTAAATGTGGATAGTTCTTTTTTATATATTCCTCTGGGTTGTTCAGGATCACTGCATTGCCACTAATGGAGAAGTCCATTACATTCGATTGTACCACAGAGTATCAGTCTATGTATACAATGTTTTCCTGGTTCTGCTCCTCTCACTCTTTATCACTTCCTGGAGGTTTTTCCAGATCCCATGGAATTCCTCCACTTTATTATTCCCTTGAGCACAATAGTATTCCATCGCCAACATATACCACAATTTGTTCAGCTATTCCCAATTGAAGGGCATCCTCTCATTTTCCAATTTTTTTGCCACCACAAAGAACATAGCTATGAATATTCTTGTACATGTCTTTTTCCTTATTATCTCTTTGGGGGTACAAACCTAGCAGTGCTATGGCTGGATCAAAAGGCAGACAGTATTTTAGCATCCTTTGGGCACAGTTGCCCTCCAGAATGGTTGGATCAATTCACAACTCCACCAGCAATGCATTAATGTCCCTATTTTGCCACATCTCCTCCAACATTCATTACTTTCCATAGCTGTCATGTTAGCCAATCTGCTAGGTGTGAGGTGATACCTCAGAGTTGTTTTCATTTGCATCTCTCTGATTATGAGATTTAGAATACTTTTTCATGTGCTTGTTAATAGTTTTGATTTCTTTGACTGAAAATTGCCTATTCATGTCCCTTGCCTATTTATCAATTGAAGAATGGCTTGATTTTTTGTACAATTGATTTAGCTCTTCGTAAATTTGAGTAATTAGACCTTTGTCATAGGTTTTTGTTATTAAGATTGTTTCCCAGTTTGTTATTTCCCTTCTGATTTTGGTTACATTGATTTTGTTTGTACAAAATCTTTTTAATTTGATGTAGTCAAAATTATTTATTTTACATTTCGTGACTCTTTCTAAGTCTTGCTTGGTTTTAAAATTATTCCCTTCCCAAAGGTCTGACATGTATACTATTCTGTGTTCACTTAATTTACTTATATTTTCCTTCTTTATATTCAGGTCATTCACCCATTCTGAGTTTATCTTGGTGTAGGGTGTGAGGTATTGATCCAAACCTAATCTCTCCCACACTGTCTTCCAATTTTCCCAGAAGTTTTTATCAAATAGTGGAATTTTGCCCCAAAAGCTGGGATCTTTTGGACTGTTTTGCTGAGGTCACTTACCCCAAGTCTATTCCACTGATCCTCCTTTCTGTCTCTTAGCCAGTACCAAATTGTTTTGATAAACACTGCTTTGTGGTATAGTTTGAGATCTGGGACTGCAAGTCCTCCTTCCTTTGCATTTTTTTCATGATTTCCCTGGATATCCTTGATCTTTTGTTCTTCCAAATGAACTTTGTTATGTTTTTTTCTAATTCAGTAAAGAAATTTTTTGGTAGTTCAATGGGTATGGCACTAAATAAGTAAAGTAATTTGGGTATGATTATCGTTTTTATTATGTTAGCTCATCACACCCATGAACCATCAATGTTTTTCCAATTGTTTAGATCTAGTTTTAATTGTGTGGAGAATGTTTTGTAGTTGTGTTCATATAGTTCCTGTGTTTGTCTCAGCAGATAGATTCCCAAGTATTTTATGTTGTCTAGGGTGATTTAAAATGGAATTTCTCTTTCTAATTCTTGCTGCTGAAATGGGTTGGAGATATATAGAGATTCTGATGACTTATACAGGTTTATTTTGTATCCTGAAACTTTGCTAAAGTTGTTTATTATTTTGACTAACTTTTTGGTTGATTCTCTAGGATTCATTATTAAACCATCCTATCATCTGCAAAGAGTGATAGCTTGGTCTCCCCATTGCCAATTTTAATACCTTCAATTTCTTTTTCTTCTCTAATTGCTACTGCTAGTGTTTCTATTACAATGTTAAATAATAGAGGTGATAATGAGCATCCTTGTTTGACTCCTGATCTGATTGGGAAGACTTCTAGCTTATCCCCATTGCAGATGATGCTTGCTGATTTATATATATATATGCTGTTTATTATTTTTAGGAAAGGCCCTTCTTTCCTATACTTTCTAGTGTTTTCATTAGGAACGGGTGTTGTATTTTGTCAAAGGCTTTTTCTGTGTCTATTGAAATAATCATGTGATTTTTTTGGTTTGCTTGTTGATAGGGTCAATTATGTGAATGGTTTTCCTGATATTGAACCTCCTTGCATTCCTGGTATAAATCCCACCTGTTCATAGTGAATAACCCTCCTGATCACTTGCTGGAATCTTTTTCCTAGTATCCTATTTAAGATTTTTGCATCTATGTTCATTACGGAGATTGATATGTACTTTTCTTTCTCTAATTTTGACCTGCCTGGCTTTGGAATCAGGACCATATTAGTATCATAACAGGAATTTGATTGAACTCCCACTTTGTTTATTATGTCAAATAGCTTGTATAGTGTTGGGATTAGCTGTTCTTTGAATGTTTGATAGAATTCACTTGTGAATCCATCTGGTCCTGGGGATTTTTTCTTAGGGAGTTCTTTGATGGCCTGTTTGATTTCTTTTTTCTGATATGGGATTATTTAAGAATTCTATTTCTTCTTCTGTTAATCTAGGCAATTTGTATTTTTATAGATATTCATCCATATCATCTAGATTGGCATATTTATTGCCATATTTGGGCAAAATATTTTTAATGATTGCCTTAATTTCCTCTTCATGGAAGTGAGTTTTCCCTTTTCATGTATGATACTGTTAATTTGCTTTCCTTCTTTCCTTTTTTTATTATTTTGTCCAGTACTTTGTCTATTTTGTTTGTTTTTTTTCAAAATACCAGCTTCTGGTCTTATTTAGTATTTCAATGGTTCTATCACTTTTTATAATTTCTCCCTTAATTTTTAGGATCTCTAATTTAGTTTTCTTCTGGGGATTTTTAATTTGTTCACTTTCAAGTTTTTTGATTTGCATGTCCAAATCATTGACCCCTGCCCTCCCTAATTTGTTAATATATGAACTCAAGGATATAAATTTTCCCCTGAGTCCTGCTTTGTCTGCATCTTATAGAGTTTGAAAGGATGTCTCATCATTGTCATTTTCTTCAATGAAATTATTAATTGTTTCTATGATTTGTTTGCTAACTGATTTTGAAGAATCATATTCTTTAATTTCCAACTAATTTTTGATTTGGCTCTCCCTGTACCATTACTGATCATTATTTTTATTGCCTTATGATTTGAAAAGATTGCATTTATTATTTCTGCTTTTCTGCATTTGTATGTCATGTTTTTATGACCTAGTATATGGTTAATCTTTGTGAATTTGCCATATGCTGCTGAAAAGAAGGTGTATTCCTTTTTGTCCCTATTTATTTTTCTCCATATATCTATTAACTCTATTTTTTCTAAGATTTCATTCACCTCTTTTACCTCTTTCTTATTTATTTTTTGATTTGATTTATCGAAATTTGATAGTTGTAGGTTCAGATCTCCCACTAGTATAGTTTTACTATCTATTTCCTCCTTCAATTCTCCTAGCTTCTCCATTAGAAAGTTGGGTACTATACCATTTGGTGCATACATGTTTATTAGTGATATTTCCTCATTGTCTATACTCCCTTTTATCAGGATGTATTTACCTTCCCTATCCCTTTTGATCTGGTCTATTTTTACTTTGGCTTTGTCAGATATCATGATTGCAACTCCTGCCTTCTTTCTATCATTTAAGGCCCAATAGGTCTTGCTCCAACCTTTAATTCTGACCTTGTGAGTATCTACCCGCCTCAGGGTTGTTTCTTGTAGATGACATATGGTAGGATTTTGGATTCTAATCCACTCTCCTATTTGCCTACATTTTATGAGTGAGTTCATCCCATTCATGTTCAAAGTTATGATTGTCACTTGTGAATTCCCTAGCATTTTTATATCCTCTCCTTGTTATGTCCTTTCATCTTTTGCTATATCCTTTTAAACCAGTGGTTTACTTTTAATCAATCCCCCTAATCCTCTCCCTTGATATGTTTCCCTTTCTTGTCCCTCCTTTTTTGTTCCCTTCTTGTTGAATTTTTTAGGGTCTGTTAAGTTTCCTCCCCCATTCTTCCCTCCCTTTTTGTACTCCCTCTCCCCTACCCCCCTTATTTTCCCTTCTCCCTTACGCTGTAGGATAAGATAGAATTCAAGATCCCAATGGATCTAGATGCTCTTCCCTCTCAGAGTTGATTTCACTGAGAGTTAGGTTTAAGTGTTACCTATTAGCACTCTCTTCCTCTCCTTCTTATAAGAGTATTCTTCCCCTCCCCTTCCCATGTGCATCTTTGTGTGAAAAAGATTATTCTATTTATTTTATTTCTTCAAGTATCTCTTGGCACGGCTTCGATTCCCCCCACCCTTTTTCTTTTCTTTTTTTTTTTGCATATCATCTTATAGATCTTAATGCCCCAATCTGTTCCTATGAGTGATTCTTCTAATTACTATAATAATGAATACAATTTTTGAGAGTTACAAATAACATTTCCCCCATATATTAATATATATAATTCGATCTAATTGTAGCCCTTAAAGAAGAGAGTTTGAATTAAAAAATTTTTTTTCTCCTTTTCCTTCTTTTTCTTATTTACTTTTCATGTTTCTCTTGATCTTTGTGTTTGGTTGTCAAAATTTCCACTTAGTTCTGCTCTTTTCTTTACAAATACTTGGAAATATTCTATTTTGTTGAATGTTCATACTTTCCCCTGGAAGCATAGGGTCAGTTTTAATGGATAAGTGATTCTTGGTTGTAGACCCAGTTATCTTGCCTTTCTGAATATCATGTTCCAGGCCTTGTGGTCCTGTAGTGTGGAAGCTTGTGTGATCCTGATTGGTGCTCCTTGGTATTGGACTTGTCTCTTTTTGCCTTCTTGTAGAATTTTATCCTTAGCTTGAAAGCTCTGAAATTATAATTACATTCCTGGGAGTTGTCTTTTGGGGATTTAGTGTAGAGGGTGTTCTATGAACTCTTTCAATGTCTATTTTGACTCCTTATCAAGAACATCAGGGCACTTTTCTTGGATGATTTCTTGTAATATGATGTCAAGATTTCTGTTTATTTCTGGCTTTTCAGGTAGACCAATGATTCTCAAATTGTCTCTCCTTCCTCTGTTTTCCTGATTTGTCACCTTGTCAATGAGATATTTTATATTTTCTTCTATTTTGTCAGTCTTTTGACTTCACTTTATTAATTCTTCCTGTTTTGCAAAATCATTTGTTTCCAGTTGCTCAATTCTGGTCCTTAAAGCCTGGTTTTCTGCTTTAACCTTTTGATTTTCCACTATAATTTTTTGGGGTTTTCTGCTATAATTTTTTTTAATTTTCTTTTTGAACCATTTTCCACTTATATTGCCAGAAGGCATCCATCTTTTTTATAAGCTCCAATTTAAATTCTTCCAGAGCTTGTGGACAATTCCCATTTTTTAAGAATATGTTATCTTTGTTTGAATTTCCTCCTGTGTTTCTTCTCTAGCCTGGGTTTTTCCTCCATAAAATTTTTTGAGGGTCACTGCCTTTTTTTTTGCTTTCTTGGATGGAGTTTGGGGCTCCTGTGTGCAATTAGCCATCCCCTGTTGGGGCTTTACTTTCCCTTTTTAGTCAGAAATTTGAGTGAGCTGGGCAGGTTCTCTGTGTATGGAGTTACAAAGCAAGGATTTTGCCTGAGGCAAACTCTGGAATCACCGCAGCTGTTTGCAGCTCTGCGTTACCTTCCCGGGGGCCTATGGTCTGCTCTCCCCTGCACGCAGGGGTTTCCAGTGTAGCTGATTTCCGGGGTAGGTCTTTGGTGGTTTTAGTCATCTTCCAAGGACCTAGAGGTGCCCCTTGCTCACTCTAGAGGTGCCCCTCACTCACTCGCTGATTCTGGTGCATGCTGACTGTGAGCACCCAAGGTCTGCACTCCCCCGCTTGCCTGAGTTTCTGGTGTATCTGCTCACCAGGGTAGGTCTTTGGTGGTTTTAGTCAGCTCCTAGGGACCTAGAGGTGCCCCTTGCTCACTCTAGAAGTGCCCCTCACTCACTTGCTGATTCTGGTGTGCACTGGCTCTGACTCTGGCTCTGTAAGTGGTGTGGGGGAGGGTAGATAGGTTCACATTTGGGTGGGAGCTTTTTCACCCTCTTATAGTGTGGAAGTGCCCAAATCCCATGTACCTTCAATGCTGTGCCCTACTGTAGGGTCTCTCCGTTCTTATGAAAATGGTTTTTATGGTATTTTTAGGTGGTCTATATTGGTGGATGCTGGGGAGAGGAAGCGTCCCGCATCTAGACTGCTGCCATGCTTACCTGGAAGTCCAAACAGAATACATTTTGAAGAATAACTCATTTGGTCTAGACTATTAAAGGAATTAATGAAAAAATATAAAGGAAAGAGGTTTAGCAGTACCAAATTTTAAACTTTATTATAAATCAGTAATTATCAAAATACCTGATATTGACTAAGAAGTAGAAAAGTAGGTCAGCAGAATAGAACAGACATCATACAAGAAATTATTGTAAAAGATTAAAATAACTTCATGTTCAACAGAAGTAAAGATCCAGGCTTTTGGGATAAGAATTCATTATTTGGTAAAAATTTTTTTTGGGGGGAGTAACTGGAAAGTAGTCTGACAGAAACTATATTTAGACCAATATCTTACACCATTTACTAAGATAAGACCAAAACGGATACATGACCTTGGCATAAAGGGAGATATTATAAGTAAATTAGAGGAATAGGGAATATATTACCTATGTGATATATGGATAGGAGAGGAATTTATAAAAAATAAGAGGTAGAAGGTATTGCAAGATATAAAATCAATGATTTTGAATATATGAAATTAAAAAGATTTTGTACAAATAAAACATTAAGCCAAGATTAGAAGGAGAACAGCAAATTGAGGGGGGAAATTATAAATGATTTCTCAAATAGAGGTCTCATATCTAAATTATACAGAAAATTTTGTTAAATTTGTAACATTATGAGATCTTTTCCAATTGATAAATGGTTATAAGATTTGATGAGACAGTTTTTAGATGAAGAAATCAAAATCATATATGAAAAAATACTCTCAATCATTGTCAATCAGAGAAATTCAAATCAAAACAACTCCAAGACCTCATCTCACACCTTATCAGATTAGTTAAAATAATGGTTCAAAGTCATAAATATTGAAAGGGATATGAAAAAATGGGTATGCTAAAACATTGTTAGTGGAATTATGATCTGATCTAATCATTCTAGGGAGTAATCTGGAATTATGCCAAAAGAGTTATAAAACTCTATATCCCTTTTGATCCAGCAATACCATCAGGGAAAAAAGAAGGCACTATATTCTAAAATAATAGTAGATCTCTTTGTGGTGACAAAGGCCTGGAAACCGAGGGTATGCCCACAATTGGAGAATGACTAAATGAATTGTGGCATATGATTGTGATGGAATACTACTGCACTGTGAGAATTGACACATAGGTTATTTTTTTTTAACTTGGAAAGAACTACACAAGATAATGAAGTAAAATGCGTAGAACCAAGAAAACATAATATACAGAAACAGAAATATTGTTTGAAGAATGACTTGACTATGTTCATATCCAGAAAAACTAATAAGTAAAAGTAAGACATAGGTTTCTTCATGCATATATCTTTTTTTGTCAAATGATATCTTCTCTAATGGAGAGAGAGATAGAAAGTAATTACCTGGGAATTTTAATATAACAAATAAATTAATTAAAAATAATAAAGAAAAAGAATTGTGGATACAAAGAAAGGCAAAACCCCCCAACCTTTTCTGGCAAGGAGGATTGGATGGCATAAGACTAAAAATATTGACTGAAAGAATTTTGAATTTGAGGAATGGAGACACCTATGATTTCACTGGGATAGGAAATTCCACAGTGAGGAAACTCCCTTTACCAATATAGACCAACAGCTTCTTTAGAGTATCAAGAGGTCTCACAGAAGGCAAAACTCAAATACAGGTCTCCCTAGTTCCAAGAGCAGCTCTCTATCCACTAGATCACCTTGTCCTCCTTTGGTATTATAAATGGGTTTTAAATTTTTTTTTAAAACCCTTACCTTCCATCTTGGAATCAATACTGTGTATTGGTTCCAAAGCAGAAGAGTAGTAAGGGTTAGGCAATGGGGATAAAGTGACTTGCCCAGGGTCACACAGCTAGGAAGTGTCTGAGGTCAGATTTGAACCTAGGACATCCCATCTCTAGGCCTGGATCTCAATCCACTGAGCTATCCAGCTGCCCCTGGGATTCTAAATGTTTTAAACTGATCCATGGTAGCCCAGTCCACAATGTTCTCTATGTGCAATCTTTTTTTGTGTGTAATAATTAAAAAATTCAGTGTCATTGTCAGGAACTATGAGGGAACAGGGGAGGGGATATGATTTTTTTTCATAATTCTTGACTTTTCTCCTTCCCTCTAAATAAGACTGCTTTTAAAAAGGACTTTGTTATGTCAAGGCAGCCTTTTATTGATTCTCTTAACCTGAACACTTTTACTTAGATCCTGAAATTTTATAATTTTAAGTGTCAGAATAGACACCAGAAGTTATCTAGTACAATGATTCTTTCTTTTCATGGGCTCCACTATACAGCCTTAGTAATGACTAAGTTTATATAGGTATAGGTAGAGAGATAGATGGACAGACAGATGGATAGATAAATGGACAGATAGGTAGACAGACACATAGAAAATAGATAATGATATATAGCAGATATAGATAAAGTAGTTGATTATTAAGTTCTTACTATGTACCAGGAACTAGGCTAAGTGATAGGAATATAAACACAACCCTCCCTACCCTTCAGGGGCTACTTAATGGGGACAAATAGAAGGTAGAAAAAAGGCAGAAAAGTTGAGAGAGTAAGTGGAGTTTAGAGTGAAGTGAGGATGGCTGGGGTCCCTGATTGATGGTAGTCTGAGCTAGGGATCCACCAACCACAAGAGATCTGAGGGTCTAGCTTTCATGATAGGGAAAAAAATTCACAAAGGATATAGAATGGGAATCTAATCAGAATAACAAGTTTTTGCTCTAGAATCAGAATGTTTTTGCTGAAAATTCATCATTCATGCATGCCATCAATTTAATGACTCCCTGAAGGGAGACAAGGAAAGCTGTGTGGTGTCTACATTAGATGCTAATGATCAGTTCTGTTTCCATTTCAAGTCACTTAGGCCAGTTAGTAAAACTGTCATTTATCAAAACACAGGCTCCCGTGGGCAAGACATTAGATGAAAGAAGGAAAACATCCCCATTTGTGGTCACTCTGTGGCACAATGGAGAGTTCTGTCCCTGGAGATGGAGGATCTGGGTTTGGAGGCACTGAGCCCTCAGTTTCTTGGAGTGTAAAATGAAAGGACTTTTTTTGATCTGACCATCACAAGGATTGAACCCAATCTCATCTATTCTTGAATCTTAGGTTTGGGATTTATATCTGTCTCTAATTGTTTAACCTCAAGCAACTCATTTTAGTTCTCTGGTCCTTAACGACTTCTTCTAAAATGTGGAGGATGCTAATGGTGATGGCTAAAATTCCTCCTAGGTTTCTATGACTGACTTAACTTTTCTCTCAAATGAAGATAGCACCTTGACATTTGCCCTGATCTAACTTTGGCTTCAGGCTAATTGTCTTTCCCTTCCCTGTCTTCCCTGTGTCCTTCCCTTCTTTTCCTTTCCCGTCCCTTTGCCCTTCCCTTCAATGTGCCCTTCCCTTCTCTTCTCTTCTCTTCCCTTCTCTTCTCTTCTCTTCTCTTCTCTTCTCTTCTCTTCTCTTCTCTTCTCTTCTCTTCTCTTCTCTTCTCTTCTCTTCTCTTCTCTTCTCTTCTCTTCTCTTCTCTTCTCTTCTCTTCTCTTCTCTTCTCTTCTCTTCTCTTCTCTTCTCTTCTCTTCTCTTCTCTTCTCTTCTCTTCTCTTCTCTCTCTCTCCCTTCCCCTTCCCATCCCCTCCCCTTCTTTCCCTTCCCCCCAAGTTTTTCTATTTTCTTCTTCAGGCACAACTTTGCACATTTGACTGGCAGCTAATTTGTGGCACATGTGGCAGGAAGAAATTGGACTGATGTCAAAAAAGATTTCCAAACAGTCACATGGAAAATCAGAACCACCAAATGATAGCCCAGAATAAACCCTTTCTAAATAGGTGAACATTGCTGGGATTAATTCCAGTTTTGTTTTGTTTTTAATTTATAAACATGGAGACCACATGCTTTGGTGGGAAAAAAAATCATGGCCTGGGTTTCAGGAGACTTGGGGTCTAATTCTAGCTTTGCCTTCTTATTTTCTCTGTGATCTTAGACAAATCTTTTCATATCTCTGAGCTTTGGTTTCCTTATCTATAAATCCATGAAGATATACTAGATGATTTTTTAAGGGTTCTAGTTCTAGGGAAACCTGCTGGAAGGCAATGTATGTACCACGCACCAAGTGAGCACCTAACAATTGCTTTGTTGAATGAATACTGAAAATCAACTCATATTTCTGTTTCAATTTGCCATCACAAGGTACCCTATGTGCATCAATTTATTCTTCCTTTACTTTCATCATTTCACAACACTCCTGAGAGAGAGAGGCAGTATGTATCCCCAATTTGCAGAGAGAGAAACTGAGTCTTAAAGGGTTAAATGCTTTCTTGCCCAAAGTCACAGGCACTCAACCCCTGGTCTTTTGGCTCTAAGAGTAGTAGTGCTCCTTCTCTGTTGCCTCTTAGGCACGTGGATATAGAAACTCAACAGGTTAACCCCCCAGACATATGAGCCCATAAAACACTTCCACTGGTGCTCCATGAATTGTTCCTGTATCTGTTTGTTCCTTTCATCCTGATTGCAGTTTTTAAACCTGCAATATAGATAAGCCACTCTAAAATTGATTTATCTTATTTATTATTCATGCTTTTTGCTTTGCTGTTATTGTTTTCATTTGTTTTTACAATATTGTCATGTTAAGTTATATATTGAACTCCAAATCCAGCGAATTTGCCCTTGTAATAAAAAATCATAGCTAAGCCAAACCAATCAACATAGCATTACGCACCTATTGCCCCCTATTTCTCCACTGAAAGGAGAGAAATACCTTTTTTTCTCTGTTGCAGGGTACAAAGGACTTGAAAACAAAACTGAACGAAAACCTTGATCTGTATTGCATGCAGCATTCTCTCAGGCAGAGATAGATAGCTCAGCTCCTATTCCGAGAGGTTCTTAAATGCCCTCCCCACAAAAGGTCAGCTCCAAAGAGAAGCCCAAATTGGTAGATCAAGGTTTTTGGAAGTTGCTTCACAGTGGAGAAAGTCCCCTTCAACTCTTGGGAAAATAATTGTGCCTGTGTGTCTAAGTGTATGTGTGTGGCAGCTTAGAGGGAAGGATCTCCTCATCTAGGCACTGTGAATAGTGTGCTGGGCTTAGTTGGGAAGATCAGAGTTCAAATTTGAACTCAGACAGCTCTGTGACCCTGAGCAAGTCACTTAACCCTGTTTGCCTCAGTTTCCCCATCTGTAAAATGAGCTGGAAAAGGAAATGACAAACCTCCCCAGTGTCCCTGCCAAGAAAAGCCCAAATGAGGCAAGGAAGAGTCTGATATGAGTAAACTGACTGGGTGCACAAGAGGGTGATGCCTCCTTAAGAGCCTCTCTTTAGACCTTTTCACAGAATTAGAAGGAAGCTCAGCTCTCTCCACAAGGTGTCAGTCCTAAACTGCGGATCTCTAGTCAGGACTAGCCACAGCTGGGGGTTTGGGCAGCTCCCCAGCAGAAATATGCAGCTGGGGAATGCTAATCCTTCGGTTTCCAAATCCTAGGGCGCGAGTGGGCAGGCCAGGGATTAACTCCTGCCAGCACCGGGCTCCTGCAGCTTCCTCCTGCACAGAGGGAGGGAAAGGGCCGGGAGTAATGAGGCAACGATTCTGACTGTGGGAAACCAGGAGCTAATGGCCTGCAATAGTGGAGAGGACAGGAGCGTCCTGCCAGGAAGCAGCCCCTGCCTTCAGGCAACAGGACTGGAGGCCAGTCATTTTCCTTCTCTTTGAAGAAAGAGGGGGTGGGAGGCTCTGAGGGAAGGCTGACTTCGTTTCTTTTGGCTTAATGCTCCTCCTTTTCTTGGGGTCGGTTTAAGGAGGTCTAGCGCCATGATGGAAGGAATCTTGAGGCAAGAACTCATCACCCAGCCCCTGCCCTCCAGGACCTACTTAGCGAATCCCCCAAAGACAGAAGGAAAAGTCTCCAAAAAACAAAAACACTAGAGCTGGAGTCACAGGTTCAGGGGATCACAGAATCAGAACCAGAAGCGAGTTCAGAGCTCATTTATTACCACCTTCTCTATTTACAGATGTGGAAAGAAAGACTCAGAAAGGTGATTTGCCCAGGCACAGCAATCTATGTAAATGGTAATATTCGAACCTGTGTCCTCTGACTCCAATCCTAGGGACTTTTGCACTGAACCACATCTCTACTCCAAATCCATAATTTTTGCGATGGGACCTCAGTGTTGATGCTATGCTCCATTTGGCACTTCCTCATCTATAAAATGGGGATAAAATTATACTTGCATTATCACTCTTTGTGTTAACCTTAAGTAAGATGATCTATGTAGAAATGGTTTTTAACCAGAAAGCACCATATAAATGTAAAGTATTATTATTATTATTCAATCCTTTACCTTCTGTTTTAGAATCAATACTGTATATTGGTTCCAAGGCAGAAAGAGTGGTAAGGGCTAGACAATGGGGGTTAAGTGACTTGTCCAGGGTCACACAGCCAGGAAGTATCTGAGACCAAATTTGAACACAGGACCTCCTGTGTCCAAGTCTGGCTTTCAATACACTGAGCTACCCAGCTGCCCCAAGTATTATTATTTTTAAAGGCCTTCACTGAAGGGAAAACTTGTGCCCTCTCTGTCTTTCATTTTAAGCTTATTACAATGCCCTGAGTACCTAAGAGATGTTGTGAGAGAAAAACTATCCAGCATCATATACATATGGAATAGCCTTTGAGATTATCTAGTCTTAACTTCTCATTTAAGAGGTGGGGAAACAGACCCATATAGTAGATAAGATTTGTCTTATGTACAGCTAATTAGTCAAAGTAGAATGTAGAAACATTCAGTTTACTGGCATTTCTACTCTTTGTACTGCAACCCAACTAATTTTCCCAATTCTGGTATCAATCTGCTTTGATGTATCCCATATTCTAAAAACAAGACTCTCATGCCCAAAGGGCACTAAAAGACTGTCTGCCCTTTGATCCAGCCATAGCACTGCTGGGTTTGTGCCCCAAAGAGATAATAAGGAAAAAGACTTGTACAAGAATATTCATAGCTGCGCTCTTTGTGGTGGCCAAATATTGGAAAATGAGGGGATGCCCATCAATTGGGGAATGGCTGAACAAATTATGGCATATGTTGGTGATGGAATACTATTGTGCTAAAAGGAATAATAAGGTGGAGGAATTCCATGGAGACTGGAACAACCTCCAGGAAGTGATGCAGAGCGAAAGGAGCAGAACCAGGAAAACATTGTACACAGAGACTGATACACTGTGGTACAATTGAACATAATGGATTTCTCTACTAGCAGTAATACAATGATCCAGGACAATTCTGAGGTACTTATGAGCCAGAACGCTATCCACATCCAGAGAAAGAACTGTGGGAGTAGAAACACAGAAGAAAAACAACTGCTTGATCACATGGGTCTATGGGGATATGATTGGGGATGTAGACTCTAAATGATCACCCTAGTGCAAATATTAATAATATGGAAATAGATCTTGATCAATGACACATGTAAAAAAACCCAGTGGAACTGCTTCTTGGCTATTGGAAAGGGTGGGGGGAGGGGAGGAAAAGAACATGAATCTTGTAACCATGGAAAAATATTAAATAAAAATTTCCAAATAAAAAAAAGATTCTCATCATGTCACTCAAGTGCATACTTTTATATGATAAATGTCATTAGCAGACTGGTAAAATGAATCAATTATTGTACTTGGAGGCAGGAAGACTTAGGTTCAAATCCTATCTCAGACACCTAAGTGCTATGGAATCCTGGGCAAGTCACATAAAACTCTTTGGACCTTAGTTTCTTCAAATGAGGGGTTTGGACTTGACTTCTGAAGTCTTTTCAAACTCTAAAACTAAGACCCTATGATGCTAGTTCATAAAACCTGCATTCTCTATCTGGTTGTCAAGATTTTTGATAATCTGACCCCATCCACTTATTACTGAAATTCTTAAATCAGGTTGGTCGGCCTTCTATGCTCATTCCAGTGCTATTTTTTTAAACTGTTACTTTCTGTCTTAGTAACAACTCTAAGATATAAGGACAAGGGCTATACAAATGGGATTGAATGATTCATCCAGGGTCACACAGCTAGGAAGTGTCTGCCCCACTCTGAAACTATTCTGCCATAACTCATAATGATTATCTATATCCTGCCATCTTTCAAAGTCCAGGTCCAATGAAACTTCTCTGGTTTCCTTCCCTGATGACTCTAGTTCTGATTAAATTCAATTTTATTCATCATATAAATGTATAATGAAGAAAGGGTAAGAACTGGGTTTACCTTCCACTGGCACATACTGGCTCTGTGATTAAAGGTAGCTCACTTAAACTTCCAGATAACTTAAAAAATTTTTGTTATACAGTTTTTATTTTATATTTATGAAGTTTATGATCTTTAGAGATAGAAGGGGTTATCACCCTGAGAGTTCTTATAAGTCCAGACCAAAATTACACAGTAAAATGTATTTATAATATATATTTATATTTGTGTGTATACATGTGTATATGTGTACTGTTTGTTGTTTCTATTAGTATATTTTGCTTTCCCAAATAGACTCAGAACTCCCCGTGTCCAAGAATTCTATCTGCTACTTTCCTTCTTTTGTCTTCTACACAGTATGGACCCTGATGCTAAGTATACAATGGATATGGATGGATTGCTTCTGAAGAGAAAGATAGATTATTTTGAACTCTCCTTTTCTCTGGTCTATCTCTGCCACTGCTTCCTACTATTAAAGCAAATCATGGAGAATGTAACCTTTCTGAATGTTCAAATATATTTGAAGGTCCACTGGGGAGTCAGAGGGAAGAACAGTGGTATATGAACCCAGGAGCCCCAAGCTCCAATGCTCTGCGTCTATTTTGCCATATTACTTTTGGAAAAGTCACTTATTTTCTCTGGCTTTATTTTCCTGGGAGATTTGCACTATCTGATGTCTGAAGTACTTTACAGTCCTACAAATCTATGATCAAGTGAGTTAATTCATTATAGACATGAATAGGGACAGTATCCCCTTTGTCCTCAAAGTTCTGATGTCTAATTTTGGGAAAATCCAGAGTTGGACCTTGCTTGTTTTGCCCAAAATGAATGAGTGTGTGAAAAACTAAAAGGGGGATTTCAAGGAAAATTCTCCAGCACTTCTTCCCCCCTATATTTCAATCCAAAGAAGATACATTTTTTTGCAGGAGAGAGGTATTAGATGTTTGTCATAATGTCTTATTAATGGGATCATCACCATACATTAGAAAAGTGTTCCATGGTCCCCTAAAATTATTTCATTTATACATCCAGAAGAATAAATGCATTAAAGCAGACCCATTTTTGAACAGAAACACTTAAAGTCTTGATGAATTCAGAAGCTATTACATCCACTTCTTATTCACAAGGAAGATAGAGAGAAGTTTTTTCATTTGATGATCACCAGGTAAGATTAATTTTCATGTATATGTGCACATAATGAATGATCCAACTTCTTTTATCTTTTTGGCTAAGTATAATATTTTCCAATATTTAAGAATCATAGTATCAGAAAATTACAGCTGGGTCTTAGAGATAATTAAATATGATCCTCTCATTTTACATATAAAGAAACAGTGGTCTATGGAAGGAAATGACTTGCCTAAAGTCACACCATTAGTGGCAGAGTTGGGGCTAGAAACTAGGTCTCCCTACTTCCAGCCTAATACTTCTTCTATATGTATCCCAATGAAATATATGACCATAGACATTAGGCTTCTTGAACAATTCAATTCAAATAAATTCAAATTAAAAAAAATAAGAGCACATGTACTATGGGGATACAATAGCAAAAGAAAAAATAGCTCCTATTTTAAAGGAACTTGTATTCTACTATAAGAATATATAATAAATACTGGATAGCTAGGTAGTACAGAGGATAGATCACTAGGCTTAGGATCAAGAAGGCTCATCTTCCTGAATTTAAATCTGGTCTCAGCCACTTATTAACTATGTGACCCTGGGCAAATCACTTAACCCTATTTTCCTCAGTTTCCTCATCTGTAATATGAGCTGGAAAAGGAAATGGCAAACCATTCTAGAATCTTTGCCAAAAAACTCCAAATAGGTCCAGGAAGAGTCAGATATGATTGAAAAATAATGATAAGCACAAATAAGTAAATTCAAAGTAATTTGAAGGACAGAATGCCAGGAACAGCTTCCTCTAGTACATATGACTTAAGCTAAGGAAACTGGGGCTTCTACTATGTAGAGGAATATATATTGTTGGGGTAGGAGAGAAGACAAGGAGAAAAGATATATTCCAGGCAGTGTAGATAAGTCTGTCTCAAGTTATGGAGACAGGAGAGGAATGCTGAATTGGAGGAACAGCTATTAAACCAGTTTGCCTGGACCATAGAGCAAATGAAAAGAGTAGTAAGTCCAGAAAAGCAAGCTGAAGTTATATGACCAAGGGCTTTAAATCCCAGATAGGGAATATCATATCTCATCCAGAAGCAATAGGGAGCTATTGGAGTTTATAGCAGAGCAGTGTTGTATTCGGAACCCTGCTTTTGGAAGTTGCTATCAAAACAAGGACCACAGTTCACACCCCACTTGACACAGAAGGATGCTAGGACCCAGGCAGGTGAAGGTACTTGACCAGCTTCCCCAAGATGGGAAGTGATAGGGTGGAAATTTGATGAACCCAGATACTCTGATGATGAATCCAGGCATTTCTATACCATATTGATGGACAATCACAAATTCTTGTGTGATAAGCTTCCTTCAGAAGCAGAAAGAAATGAACCATCTTTTCAGGTCTGTAAATACCAATCTTGTAGTTGCAGTAGCTTTGAGAAATCACTTCCCAGGTACTCTGCAAAGCAATCTGTCTATAATCTGGTTTCATCTGGAGCATGCATCCCCTAGACACCCTCTTAGGGCAAGTCAAAGTTATCCATTCTGAGTATACACACTTAAACTTGAAGTCTATAAATAAGTAAAGATCTTCACTCAAAAAAAATTGATTCACTTAACAATAATATAGCAAAAAGCCAAGAGGTTGTCTTATAAGACAGCAGATTCAGAGCCTGCTAGAACTGGCTCAAAGTTATCTAGAACACTCTTTTTTTGCTTGTTGGTTTACAGTTGGAAATGTTTCCAGTGTGATTCTTTACCTGCATGGATAATAGTGATTGCTTTCATTTCCATGACATTCCAAGGCTTACAAAATGCTTTCCTTACCATGACTCATTGACATTGAATGAAAGTAGCATTATCCCCCTTTGAGAGTTGAGGAAACAGAGGCCCAGAAAGGAAAAATGTCTTCTGCGAGGTCACGGTAAGCAGCATCGTCAGAACTCAAATCCAGAACTTCTGAATCCAAATTCAGTGCCTTTTCCAATGATTGCTGTAGCACTTGGGACAATCCATGGCAAAGAATGAGAGGAATTAGCAAAATCCTAAATGAAACGGGAGAGGACACCCCCCTACTTTCCTCCTCTCTCCTCTTCAGCTGAAGGAAACAGCAGATCCCAGCTGGACCCATGCATGTGTGACAAACACGTGTAAATGAAACCTGGTTATTAAACGTGGCTCTCATGGGCTTGGTGAGGAGGGTTAGTCACACTGAGATTAAAGAGCGGTCTGTGGCCTTGAAAGGTATTCCCAGGGATACATTCCATATCACAATGATGGATTGGTTAGTAATGGCACTGGCTCACTGGGGAGTTTCCGTTGCTTTCTTCATTGTTGAAATTAAAATCAAACTCACATTACTCGGCTTCGATTTCCCACTTGGAAAGGATAAAGTGAAAAACGTTGCATTTCCAAGAAGCCTTCAAACCAGAAAGCTGCTCAAATGTCTTCTCCTAGCCCAGTATCGAAAACACATGGTGATGGCTTGCCTGGCTGGATGTGGCAGCAACTTGTGCTTGCTGACTAATGGAACACCTTGGGTGCATATGCAGCCACATGGAAGGGCCAGGGGAGAGAAAGTATGGGCAGTCATCACCAAAAATGCTGACCCAAATAGACTGCAGACAGTTTTCATAAAGGAGAGTTTAAATTGCTGTAGTATGGATGGTAGATGCTAGGTATCAACCAGGGCGCCCTTTTATGAGCCTGAGGGCTGGGGCTACCAGTGACACATCACTCTTTTGACAGGCTAACTTGCTGATTTCCTTTTTATGTCTGTGTGCCTTGATTTTTACTGCCTGCCCTGGACTTTGAATCCCCTTTCTCTCTTTTTATCGTATTAGTATCGTGTTTTCTCATCCTGGCTTCATTCTTCTCTGCATATATGTATTCACTCTACAACAAATTTATTAATCATTTAACTGTGTTCAGAATACTATCATAGGCATCGGGTGATAGGAGAGAAGAGAGGAAGAGAAGGCAATCCAAATATTAAATAAAATTGACAATTTAGTAAGGGAGAGGATTTGAAGTATAATCACAGCAGGAAATGACCTGCACCAAGATAAACACCATATAAGTTTGAATAGGATTAATTCACAAAAGGAGTACAAAATAGGATGAGAATGTGAGCTCCCTGTGGACCAGGGCAGCTTCACTTTTGTCTTTGTATCTCCTGCACCTAGACTAGTGCCTGGCACATTGTAAGAACTTAATGAAATGCTGATTGAATTGAAATTAGTTCCAGCTGGCAAACTGGGGAAAGCTTCATGGAAGAAGTAACTTTGACCTGGCCTTGAAGGAATGTTAAATTGTCAACAAGTGGATGTTGGAAAGCTATTATTCCAGGATAAAGGGACAGTCTGAACAAAGACTTACGTATGAGGAAGGCGTGGACACGTGTAGACAATTGTCCAGTTTGGCTCCTATGGGGTGGAGGAAGTTGGGGTCCAAGTCTGTGGCTTCCATGTCTGTCTGACTTTGATGGCCAGTTTCATTATATTTCACCTGAACAAAAAATGTTTTTTGGGGGGATATTTAGATCCAGAATTAAGGATCTGGTCTTTATTTGGTAGGTGATGAGGAGCCACTGAAGATATTTTGAACATTGGAATGAATTTTGTTGATCTGTAGTTGTCCTATATGCTTTTATTTTGGGTGACCTTTGTATTGTAGCTGGGAACATATTATTTGTTGGCTAGAGGTTGATGAGGACTCCTTTTCTTTCATGACTGAGACATGGACTTAATAGTATCCTTGCCCAGAATCATGTTAATCAAATTGGTTCCATTCCCATGTCCTCCCTCTTCTCAACAAAAGTTATTATGAGACCAATTTGACCAAAAAAAGGGAAAATCTACTAGCCTACAATTTTTTTCACTTAAAAAAATAAAAAATCTAGGAGATCAGATAAAAACACAAATTAAATCTAATTTTTTTTACTTTCTTGCCTTGAATAGGGCTGCTCTGGGCTAATGGCTAACGGGTATTTACAAGGTCAATATATGGGCACCCTCTATCATTTCCTGGCTTGCTTAACCTGTACTTCTTGGTAGCTGCCAGGAGGTGGCATTTTCCAGGAGAAAAGGACTCTGCTGGATTCATCTTTGTAATACAGAGGAGAATATTTCAGAGTATTGTGGCAGAAAACTAAATGTTACCCCTGTATAGTTGAAATGTAGCATCAGACCAGGCTGCTGCTACTCTGAAGCTTCTCCCTGGTGCTACAATTACCTCAAACCATAGATCTCCTGAAAAAAATCTACCCACAGGGGGACTCAAGTCCTGCTCCTTTCATCTCTATTCTGGTGTCTTTTGTTAATACTGGTTTGAAACAAGAAGACATTATTGTCTGATACTCTCTTTCTGTAGCTCCTATAGGTGTGTGGTTCCCATTGACATTCTACTACCAGAACAGCTCTTCCCATCAGTCTAAAAGCTTGACAAAATATCCCATTTCCCCCAGTTGTCCCCTGAGCCCCACCAAGTCCCTCTGGGAACAACTAGATGGAGTTATTAAAATTACCTGGGGTTCCTTCTTTCAGTATTTAGGTCTGGAGATGGATGGGGGAAACCACGCCCCTTTTTTAGCATTTTCATTCTTTGAGAAATAAAAAAAAATACATGAGCCTATAGTTACTGTTATAAGTACAAGGTTTGCTATTCTGAATCTTGTCTGAATGACATATTATTTAGCAGATGTAGTGTGAAGTAGCTAGCTGGCACAGGGATAGAGTCTTGGACCTAGAATTAGGAGGACTTGAATTCAAATCCAGACTGACACTTAGTAGGTATGTGAATTTTCTCAAATTACTATTTACTTCAGTTTTCTCACTTAAAAATGGGAATGATAGCACATCCCAAAGTTGTTTTGAAGATCAAATGAGATATTTACAAAATGCTTAGCACAGTCCCTAGCCCATAGCAGGTACTATATAAATGCTATCTATTATTATTAAAATGGAAATATTTGCCCTCTCCTAGAAAATATTATTGTTGTTGTTTAGTTGTTTTCAGTTGTGACTGACTATTTGTGACCCCATTTAGGGTTTTCTTGGCAAAGATACTGGAGTAGTTTATCATATCCTAATACAGCTCATTTTACATATAAGGAACTGAAGCAACAGGGTTAAATAACATGCCCTCAGTCACACAGCCAATATGTGTCTGAGGCGGACTTTGAACTCAGGAAGATGAGTCAACCTGACTCCAGGTCTGCCACTCTATGCACTATGGTGCCATCTAGCTGTGTAAAAAAAGACCATCCGACTTGGAGTCTAAATTCTGAAATTAAAGTTCTAGATCTGACTCTGCTGTTAATTAGTCATTCAATTTTAAACAAGGCTCTTTAAATTCTCTGAACCTTATTTTCTTCATCTGTTAAAGAAAAAAAAGAAAATGGATTAGATGCTGTGATATATATATACACACACATATACACACACACGCATACATACAGAATTGGAGGCCATTAGACCATGTACAAGGATTCTTTTAGCCACATATTGACTTAGAAAAGTATAGATTTGTATTACCTGTATTCTGTATTTTTATTTATTTTGTTAAATACTTCCCCATTACATTAGATTGAAAGTTACTTGAGGGCTGAGGCTGTCTTTTGTATATTATTGTATCCACTGCTCTTAGCATGTCTGGCACAGAGTAGGCACTTAATATATGTTGACTGATTGGTTTGGGTGGACAGGAGTATTGTGGGCTATCTGTGGCCCACCAGTTACATTTTTACCACTTCCAGATGAGAGTATTCCTAAAGCCCAACATGGCTTAGAGTTTCTTTTCTTTTCTTTTTGTGATGCTATTCCCAATAAACAAACCATGTTAAGGCATGCCTGCCATGTTATACACATGGTGGAGACTGAGGACTCTATGCCCTTGGCATTGTGAGAGCTGATGACCAAATCCCTGCTGTGTTCTGCTAAAATTAATAGGAAACAGCAGGAAATCAGGGATAGATTTCCAATGGATGTAGTGGAATATAAAATGAATATATTTTTCTGTTCATAATTACAAGTATTAACAAGTTCATTGTGGTGATACATGAAGAAGCCTATTATATAATCAGACATGCTTTGATGGTATAGTTAATGCTAATGTGATGATTATGTGCAAACACTTAAATATATGACACTCATTATCAAAAATTGATTTAAAGACTAGACATCAGTTTTTCTCCTAATCTTTCATGTTCTTTGTCATGGTGTACACATTTGGCAGGATGGCATATGTTCATCTATTTCCTTCTTGAATGAAAGCTCCCTGAATGGTATTATTTTTTTTTCTGGAACTTGTTACCCAAAATTCCAATCTTAGAACCCCTAGGAAAAACAGCATTAACAATTTTGACAGCAAACAACCCTGGGCTTTATTCCAGTGCCTGCTTTGTTGGGTGACATAATACAAATTTGAAATAATTCAAGAAGCAGCATAATGGAGCAAAAAGAATCTTAGGAGGAGGAATAGAGGAGGATTAGAGTAGATGGAAATACACAGCTAGTAGCTATGACATTGAGTATAATGGATTAATTTTTCCATGGAAAAAAGTGGATAGCTAAAAGGATAAAAAAACAGGATCTATCAATATGTGGTCTACAAAAAAAACACACTGAAAATGAGAGACACACATAGAGTGAAGGTGAGGGACTGGAACAGAATATACCATGCCTTAGATGATCCAGAGAAGACAGGAGGTGCAGTTATGACCATTGATAGAGTTGAGGTTAAAATGGATATAACTGAAAAGGTTGAACTGGGTAACTATATTATGTTGGGAGAGGGTACTATGGATAATGAAACATCAATTTTGGACACATATGCACCATGTGTTACAGCACCCAGATTTTTAAAAGAAAAACCAAAGATACAGATGGAAATAGGTAAGAAAGTAATAATAGCAATAGACTTTAATTTTCTCCTCTCAGAACTAGATAAATCTAACAAAAAATAATAAAGAAGTAATAAGATGAATAGAACATTAGATAAGTTAAATAAGATAGATATCTAAAGAGTCTCATACACCTGCTTGAGGTTAGTAGTAGATTTAAGCATGAGCAAACATATAATCCAAACAAAGTTTCTGGTGGGACAACAATGATTTAGAGGGCAAAAATATTCTGCAAAAGTCTTGCTTCAACACTTGTCATACTATAGAAGTAATCCTGCATCCCCAAGGGGTTGTGGCGAAGGAACAAATGTTCCAATGGGCATAACCAAGCTGGAAAGATTTGTTTTTGAAAAGAGTATGGTCTTAGCAACAGAATGTCTCTGCTGCCTAAGGACCAATCTAGCAAAATATGGTAATATATGTTAATTGAGAACCAGATGAGATAAAGTGATTAAATTAAATATTGATAAAAACATAAAGAAACAGGTCTAATATATTGCTAAAGCAATTGTGATTTTTTTTAGAAAACAAGATGAAAATATACATTAAGAGCTATAAAGGTGTGCATGCTCATCGACCTAGAGTTCCCATTACTAAGGTTAGACTCTACTGGAATTATTGAGAGGGTAAAAAGCTGTGTATGTATGAAAATATTCATAGAAACTTTGTTATGGCAAAATAACCAGAAATAACTAAATGCAATGAATAGACCATGATATTTGAATGCAATGGATTATATTTTGTTGTTAAAACTGATAAATATTGAAAATATAAAGAAAATAAGGGAAATATATGAAGATATGGAAAAAAGGAGGAAAGAGAATAAGAATAATGCATACCATGATTATATTTAAAAAATTGACACAAAATAAATAGGAAAAAAGCATCCAAGTAAAACAAATCCAAAGGGAACTCAAAAGCAGATGTTTATATTAACAAACCTGTATAGTTTATATATTTTTAAGTTGCAACCAATGTGGAGTTTGTAGTTTTGCACATCATTTTTTAATGCATTTGTTTAGTTAAATGTTTTTTTGGTGGTAGTGGTGGTTAGTGAGTAGATAAGAGTTAAAAGACTTCTGTTCAAGTACTGGCTCTGCCATGGATTTGCTTTGTGTCTTTAGATAAATCACTTTAGCCTCCTTGAGTTTCAGTTACTACATCCAAATTAGGCAGTACCAGGAAGGGTTTGGTTTCCTCCATCCAGCTCCCTGGTTGGAGTAGATAATTTCTAAAGATCTTTTCAGCTTAAATTAAAAAAAAAATCTAAATCCTATAGCTTCCCTCTGTCTTAGTAACATTTTCAAGTGCCTCTACTAATTTAAAATTCCAATTCATAATTGAAATTAGAATAAAATTTGTTGAGTTCCTAGGTGGGTAGAGATGGAAAACTCAAACGGAAGATAATAGTGGCTTGGATATGAGCTTTATTTCCTGATCTCCCCTCAGGAGCCATCAGTATTCTGGGTCATTCTTGACCTTTGTGGACCATCTTCCTTGACAGCAAGAATATTGTCATTTTTATTTTTGTATCTCCACCCCTCCAATGTCACCCCCAATACCTAGCATAGAGCTTTGCACATAATAGGTGCTAATTAAATATTTGATGAATTGAAACAAATTGTATTCAATGCTAGGCTTCAAGAAGAATGATCAGTTTGGTACCTCCTGCCCACATCCCACCTCTTACATCTTTCCCTATTATGTCACTGTTAGAAAGGTACAAAAATCAAGATCACATTTATAGTATGTACTAACCCTAGATCATAGAAAAGCTCTATGTACTTTGATCTTTGAGAGTTGATTAAAAAAAAAACACCAGAGTGCTGACCACTAATATCATTTCCAGCCTTACAATTGCAATTCTATCTACTTATAGTATATGTAAGTATAAGCCAACCATTGGCTTTTGCTCCTTTGTTCTAGTTATAAGGAGATGACATGGCCCAAGTACTCTCAAGTAAGAGAAACAGTTCTCTTTTTGAGCAGCTTCCCATTGAGACTTATCTAGCTCAGGTTATGTTCCCATCTCATACCTTCATATAGACAGGAAAAGGACGTTGAGGAATCTTCAGAGTGCAGCCCCCTAGATAGATAGACTCAACCAAGTATAGTTTAAATCTTATAGAACTCACACCATATAGACTTATTCAGAGAAAATAAAAAATGAAAACCCAATACCACCATAAATGTGGAAGCTACCAAGAGTCCTTTACTTAGCTCTAAGAAGCTATTTCTTGAATACACTCTGGTAATACTACAATGTGCTCTGTCTTTAAGAATAAGGTGTGTGTGGAGGGAAGCTGGGTAGCTCAGTGGATTGAGAGACAGGCCAAGAGAGATGGGAGGTCCTGGGTTCAAATCTGACCTCAGACACTTCCCAGCTATGTGTCCCTGGGCAAGTCACTTAACCCCCATTGCCTAGCCTTTACCACTCTTTTGCCTTGGAACCAATATGCAGTATTGATTCTAAGACAGAAGGTAAGAGGTTTTTTTGTTTGTTTTTTTTGTTTGTTTTTTTAAAGAACAAAGTGGACAATTTAGTTAGGGTCCAGAACCAGTGAAATTCTGGTACTGTATTTTAAATATTGGGGTAGCTAAGTGGTGAAGTGGATAGAGTAATGGGCATGGAATCAGAAGGGTCTGAGTTAATGTCTGGCCTTAGATACTCACTAGCTGCATGACCCTGGGTAAATCTCTTGGCTTAAGCCAGTTTGCCTCAATTCTCTCATCTATAAAATGACCTGGAGAAGGAAATGGCAAATCACTCTGGTATCTTGGTCAAGAAAACCCCAAATGGCTTCACGAAGAGTCAGACATGACTAATCATTTATATATTGCTTTTGGGCATTTCTTTGAGATTAAAATTGAAGACAGTTGATCCTACATTGCTGGACTGCAGTTTTCCTCGTATTTGTATATTGCTTTCTTGTGTTGATAGCGATGATGCTGTTATGGTGACCATGCCTACTTCTGCTTACAAGCAACTGTTTGCATGAATTACTGATAATATAAGTGTCTTTTTTATTGTGTATAGGAAAAACCTGTGCCTAGATTTCTTTTCTTTTTCTTAAACCTATAGGAGTATTTTGGAAAGATGGGCCTCCTATTCAAACATTAGTGTTCCAGTATTCTAACTACTTATTGAAGTCACCTTAAAAGGAGAAATAGCTCTTTTATTTCCCAAAAGGCCTATGCTTCAAATACCACTGGAAGAGATGATATATTGACTGAAACTCATTTATGCTTCAATAATTGAAGGGATCTATAATTTTGCTGGGATGGGTACTCTTTTCCCTGATATAGACTGGAATTTCTTTGTGTAATTTAGTAATTGGTCTTCAGGACTTTCTGGACCTTAAATTTTCCTTGACTCATGGCCAACCTGGCAAAAGAATTACTCTGTACTTAATTAATATGGCCCCAGAGAAAAATATACACTATAATTATACATGGGGTATGTCTAGTGTCTTAGAGCCTTTAGGAGTAAGAAACAAGATGGCATCATGAAGCATCAGAGTAGCATCTTAATGGTGGGGAACTCATTCATCTTGAAGCATGTGAATATATACAAAAATATTCCAATATGTGAAAATTAACTGAATTATATGTACCATTTGCCAAATATTAATAATTTGAGAGAGCTAACTAGTTTAAATTAAAAACTTTATCAATTCAGCTTATAAAATATGTATTTATGAATAAAATATATATATTCACTGAATATATAAAGGAGTTAAGGCCAAGAGTCATCTTTTTTTTTTTAAGTGAGTTTTGATGTGGATGACAATAGGAGAAAATACAATGCCACAGTTAACTGAAGCCTTGGATGAGAGGAAAGTGTGTTGAAGGGAAAAACTATAGTTGAGAAGAACTTCAACCTCTTCCTAAGAGTTCTAAGTTCAAGAGTAGAACTATCAGAGAGGGATCAGACTTGGATTTATAACTAGAGGAACATAAGACAAAGGCCACCACTGGTCTTTTCAGTCTTCACTAACTGTCCCAGCTTTTGTCATTTCTATAGAACAAAGGAACATAATGGGAATTGAGGTGGGAATCTTTCCCTATCACTGTTTTATCCAACTCCTTTTATTTAGAAAGAAATGGAAAAATAAAACTAGTGATATGAACCAATGAATAAAATTAGTTTCTAACTCAAAGTCAAATGAGAGTGAAATTGAGAGACTCAAAAGATAGAAGAGAGAGAAATTCAAAGAGCAGACAATGATCTTAGATTGGGCAATCCAGTTGAAGAGAACTCTATGGCAACTGGCTAGAGGAATGCTGAAAAGTACTTGCTGGAAAAATTGTATCCCTTCCTTATTGGGGAAAAGCTGACTAATCATGGCATCTCTAGTGGCTTATAGTGTTAGGTCATGCTGGAGAGAGCAGGATAATTGAAGATGACTGGGTGCAGAAATGTGATGTCCAGTAAAGAGCAAAATGGACAGTTTGTCTAAGGTGGCAATGCTGTGAAACCATCAAGGAATAGGTCCAGCAGAATATTATGAGAATATAGTGATAGTTCTGCAGTGCAAAAGACATGTACTTAGTAATTTCCAACCTGAGTATGTGACCCATGGATGATACTTTTGCTTGTTAGCTCTTTGTGTCATTGTATTTGTGGGAGATTGAGTGTAAGATTTATTGGGAGGTATTATTCTTTTTATTACTATGCTATTTCATTAAATACCTTCTGACCAGTAGAAGAACATTGGTAGAGGCCAACAAACTACCCTGATACAGAAGATTTTAGGAGAACTTTCTGGGGACCCATAGGTGAGGAGGGGCCCTAGGTCCTATTTTTTGTTTGTTTGTTTGTTTGTTTGTTTGTTTGTTAAAGATCTGAGGTAAGTTGTGCTGTTGTCTTGAGTTGGATTCTTTTTTATAAATTTTTGAAATAAGATCATTGTCTGTAAAATGCAATAAATGATAGTCAAATATTCTGGTATTTTCAGTCTAATGATTTTATTCTTGTTGAACTAAATTGAATCCCTGTCATATTCTCCTGATTTATAGTCTTCATAGTTTAGTAGATTTCTTTGACACCTTGATATAATTTGAATTATCCTCTATCATTTGTCATTCTCTAAACTAAAAGTGAGCTTTTAATTTACGATATGTCTCAGGTATCTGATGCTCAATTAAGGACCAAGGGTCTTTGGTTCGCATAAGAAGAAGATTCCACCTGGGAAGCTAAGTACCTACTGAATTAAAAGGAAAAATACTGCAGACCTAAAATGTTAGGTCTGGTAGGGGCATTAGAGATCATCTAGTCCAATTTTCTTATTTTAGAACTGAGGAAACTGAGGCCCAGGATGGTTGAGTGATTTATTCAAAATTACACAACTATTAATGGTAGAGTCCGTGTTTCATGATTACCATTCCAGTGATTATTCCATCATGCCATGTGGTTTCCCAAAATACAGGCTGACAACAAAGTCTATTCCTATGTGCTTTCTTTACATTACAATGAGGAAGCTGAAAAGAAAATGTTCACTTTAAACGACATTCACTCCAAAGTGAGTCGACTGTGTTGTATGAGCTGCTCAAAGAATCTGGGAACACTCAAGTGCTTTTCATCAGGGATGAATGCCACATGGTGGAACCTTTTGAAAGTGATGTGCCCCAAAGACACTCTCCCAGATGCTTAATTCCATTATTAGTAGATAATCATTGACTTGAACAGGATTTCCATGCTTCACAAGGCAGGCAATAAGTTCAGGCATGTAACAGGGCTGAGTTGTATTATTGGTGATGTCCTGTCTTCCCTATTATACATTGTAGTAGGTCAAAGAACCTTCCCGAGTTAGAGTGTCATCAGATGAAAAGCATCAAGGAAGCCCTGGAGATCCTGCATAACATCCTCTATCTCTTTGTGAATAGTAGGGTTTTAAGAGCAACATTCACAATCAAGGTGGACAGTAGTAGATTGGGAAGAAAGGACTATAAACCAGGACCTAGAGATTAAAGGAAAAGACAGAAGTTAATAGGTAAGAGCAAGCCGAGAGAGGAGTAATATAGATTCAAGCACTACATAGACACCAGAGATCAAGATGGACAACTGGCTGTGATTATTTATAGGCAGTTAATTCACAATTATCTGAGAGTAAATTATCCAGGATATTCCAGGACCCTGCCCTCCTCTACTTCCTAATTGCTTCATTTGTTGTTCATAAAACAGCTGAGTTAGAAGAACGTCAGGACTGGGCACTGAGGTGTAGAATGTAGATCTGAGCACATATGTGTGTGGAAGGAAGGTGCATTTGAGTTTGTATCTGCTTCTACATTTATGTGAGGACAAGTATGGTATAGTTGACAGAGACTAGTCCTGGGGTCTGGAAGACCTGGATTCTAGTCAAAGAACATATACTAGCGATGTGAGCAAGGGCATTACTTAACTTTTCAGTGCCTCCAGGATACTCTATAATACTACAAATTATAGATAAGCTTCTGCTTCGAATTGATGGAGGGAGTGTTCACGTACAGGATGTTCCCTATAACAGTGAAATCCCAATTCCTGATCAATAGTGATAAAGTCTCAATCTTTCTCAGTCTCTCTGTCTCTCTCTGTGTCTTTCTCTGTCTGTCTCTATCGCTCTGTCTCTGTCTCCTTTTCTCAACATGGTGCCTAGCACATAATACTGACACATATCTATATCTACCTACAACTATTTCTCTCTCCCTATATTTATATCTATATATTTATTTGTCTGTCTATCATATATATGCATATATGTAGCCACATCACTCCCATAAATACTCTTGATGTATCTAATATAGCCTCACAAGCACACAATGCAAAATATGAGGATTAAAGAATATACGTTGAATACACACACTTTTGTATTTTACAGGAGACCCACAGACTAAAATAGTGCATAGTTCTGGGAGAGAACTCCCTCCAAAGTTGTATTCTAAAAGCCTGGTCAAACCACAATATTTGTCTCTCAGCAAACTCTTTTTTTTTTTTTTTTTGGTCTGGAGGCATTGGAAATTGTTGAGTTCCATTAATCATCTCTGTCCCATCTTAGCATCTTATACCTATGTTGGAACTTGTACTAATGAAAGACTCCACTGAATGGAAAAAAGAAGTAGCCAAGAGCCACATTTCTTTTCAAGACAATTTATCCAGGAGTAAAGAATGCTTTATTCACTGGAGTTCCATCTGCCCATGTTCACACCAAGGACATTAGAAATGGCCGAGAGAGAGAGAGAGAGAGAGAGAGAGAGAGAGAGAGAGAGAGAGAGAGAGAGAGAGAGAGACTGGGGCAAAAGGAGAGGGAAGATGCCATAATTATCTCTCTGTCTAGGTTTATATGGAGGCTGCCTTCACTTTTACCTTTTGGTTGCTATAATCATATTGTCTTTTTACAATTCCCCACCTTCAAGTCTTTGCTCATTTTCTAAGCCTGGCATCCCTTCATCAATGCCCTTTATCTGTCTAAATCTTACCTATCCTTTAAGGTCTCCATCAAACTCCACCTTGTAAAGCCCTATTCTGACTATTTCATCCTATAGAGATTTCTTCCCTTCCCACCTATATTGTCCCTCATTTGCACATAGCAGACTTTAGAGATGGATCTGCTAATACCTTTTTTCTCAAGAAGAAAGTTAACCTTGTTGAGTGCCATATTGGAGGATGCCAGCAGATGGCACCAAGGTTTCTTGAAGGATTATCCTTAAGCCTGATGAAGCTAAACTAGGAGGTTGAAGAGAGGGATGAGTGAACTGATTTGCCCTCTTGTTACCCTTCCAATTTACCTTCCTTCGTCTCTGTTCATTTCAGGATTTGGGGAGGTAAGAAAGAATGAGAGGAAAAAAGAGAAGGGACAGAAAGGTGCTTGAAAAACATGTCTGCTTAGAAGTAAAAGATTTTAGATAAAAGATTTGAAAGAATAACAGAATTCTTCTATTCTCTTTTCTTTCTTTTCTCCTGCTCTCCAACCTCTCCCTACTTCCAACCAACAATATCATTTAGATTTAAAGAGATCTCAAAACTCAGCCACTGAGCAGTAACTTGATGTTTTTCTATTGTAAAAATTTCTGAATTATTCTTAATCAATTAAATACAAAACAAGGAACACCCCATAACTCCCACCACAATATTGATACAAATCACAGATTTTTTTAAACTAGTTTTTTCTACAGCTGAGTGGGAGTGTTGACTTATAAACTGGGAGCCACCCACCATATGTGCCTGCTCTCTCTTCCATATATGTGGTTTTGGGGAGAAAACTTCTCCTTCTTTTCTAATGGACATTGTTTGGCACGTAGCACATTATTATCCAAGGCATCTTTCTGGGTGCACATTCACTGTTTCAATCATGCCTATGTGCATGTAGAGTGATTCCTATTGGTAATAGCTTTGTCTTTGGTTATATAGGGAAGCTCAGCATATGCATTTGCAAGGAATCCTGCAGTAGGAGAAAGTGTGATGGATTAGATTGAGATTCAAACCTGAATTCAGGAAGCACAAATTCCATTCCTGCCTCTATCATCCATGCTGACTATGAAATCCTAGGCAGATCTCTTAATTGCTCTGTGCCCCAGGCAAAGCTCCAGAGCTAAATTGAGGAACAGTTGCTGTCTTGCATTGACACCAATGAAATCAAAGGTTCAGTCCAGAATTACAGGATAAGTAAAAGTCATTATTTTGTTGTAGGGTTTCAATAGTACAAAGTAAATAGACTCAGAAAGAGGCTTAGAATGTTCAACTTGGAGGGGACCATGGAGACTCCCTGGCTTTTTTCACTGAGACACTTCACCCTGTCAGATACCTTTCTCTGCTCCTATAGAAAAGGCTCCTAACAATTTTTCTTCTAAGTCAAACACCTGTGCTGTTCAACTTGATACTGGTTTAAGTGTGCCCCGGGGAAATAGCATCCTTTGACTTCATTCCAAGGTGCTTAGGGAGATGATCTGTTGCATGTGGCCAGCTGTACCTTATTTAACACAAATGCAGAGACAACAAAGTATGGTAATATATAGGGGTAGGATTGATTGATAATTACTCAATCAAGTTACCCCACTTGAAGGAAATGATTAGATACCTAATGTGACCAATCAATCAATCAATCAATCAATCGAGTAAGGGTAAGAATTCTTTGAAAGTAACTTAATGAGGTGAAATGATGCCAGACAGAAAGTTTGTTCCAACTGGATAGGGGTGTTTTGTCACATCTATTGGATTTGTAGAAGCATCAACTGAGCTGGAATAGATGATTGACAGGCATTGGCATGAGTGTGGCTTCTCTGAGGAAGAATCTCCTACAGACTTGGGTAGAGAAGCTTCAGCTTCATCTTTGGCTGGCTTTTCTTTTTCCCATTACCTTTACTCCCTTTGGCTACAGGAGGACCTTGTGAGTTATTCTGGACTTCTCGTCTTCTCACAGCATCCTAGTATTATCCCTCTGGGACAAGGAACAGCTATTAGCAGTATCTGCACTGACAAACCAAGGAGGGATCTTATGAAGATTCATCATGCTTTAAGTGGAATTTTCTGAGTATTTCAGATAAAACATTCTAGTGACCAGAAACTGTAAGTTATCCCCTTGTCACATGTGTTCTAGGAGTCTGAGACAGCTTTCCCTGGACTCTGTATTAGTGGCAGAATATGTCACAGACCTTTTTTTGTGGGGGCAGAAGGAATGTTTTATAAAAATAATTCTCTTTAGCAAATATTTATAAGCTATTTAAGTTATATAAAAACTATTTAAGGATGCTGTCAACTGATTATATAATCTTAAGTAAGTCATTGTGCCTCTCTGGACCTCAGTTTCTTCATCTCTAAAATGAAGAAATTTGTTTAGACAGCCTTCAAAATCTCTTCTAGAAATAAGTGTATGATTCAGTGAACTTTGTAGCAGTATGGAGACTGCTGATTGTTAAGTCTTCTCCCATCCCTCACATTCTATGATGCAACATCCCTGCCACTGTATTTCTCAAGATGCATGTCTTCCAAAGGATTAGGATCTCAGTCTTGTAGCTGAAAATTGTTTGAGAAAAAGACTAGCCACCTTGGGGAAATAGTTTTCGATTCCGTTTATCTATCCGAGTCTATCTTTGTGTCTGTTGGACCTGCTTCCTTTATTCCATTTATGCTGCTTAGTTCCTAATCATCCAAAATACTAAATCCTAGGAGGTAGGGGCTGGGTCTTTTCTTGTCTCTCTGCATAGCATGTAGTACAATGCCACATATTATTAGCATATGGGGAGTGAATTTCAGAGAGAATTCTACCTATAGACAGAAGAGGGAGATGCCTATAGATATCAACCTACTATAACTTAGATAAGTCTTACAGAATTTGCGCCTAGTCTCATAGCTAGTAAGTGCCAAGGCAATATTTCATCCCAGGATTTTACCCTTTTCTGACTCCAGGGCCAGCAGTCTATCTGACTATTCCATACCACCTCTCTTGGACTTGGTAGAGTATCATAAACTTTATGGCTGCTTACCCCCTTTGGTTTATGGAATGCAATTTTTATTTGGAAGAGGTAGCACATTGTCATCCATTAACATCAGAATTAGTTTATCTGGTTAACCCTGTCACCTGAAAGAGCTGTGAGGGAATGGATTATGAGTTTGTTTAATTTAAAGCAAAGCAGTGAGGCTCTGGAAAGGTTTAGAAAGGTTGAACATAAAATGTCAGGCACACCAAAGAATTTTAGAGAGTCACAGGATATCAGAGATGAAAGGAACCAATTCTCTCTTGTGACTGCCCCTTCTATCCCAATATCTGCATGTTGAAATCCTTAGTTTCCCTCAAGACCTAAATCAGGTGTCACCTTCTCCATTATGGCTTTCTTGATCCCCACAGCCAGGAGTAATCTCTCCCTCCTCAAATCTCTAAGTCTTATTGTGTATCCCTCCTATGCTTTTATAATTATAAGATATGTGCCGTAACTAGTCCAAAGGACTCATGATGAAAAATCTATCTACCTCCAGAGAGCAAAGTGATGAACTCTGAGTGCAGATTAAAGCATATTTTTTCACTTTATTACTTTCGATCTTTTGGGCAACATATCTAGTATGGAAATATTTTGTATGATTTCATAAATATATGTTGTATATCATTTCTTGCCTTCTCAATATAGTTGGGGGAAGGTGAAGAGAGGGAGAAAATTTGGAACTGAAAAGTAAAATTAAGATAAAATTTAAACAAACAAAAAAAGAGATATGTGCTCCCTATGTAAGATGTCTATGTCTATATAGGTGAATAAATAGAAAGATTGAGGGGAGGCACTAAAAATTTGTATGTTTTACAGATGAAGAAATAAGCCCAGAACAAAAAAATAATTTACTCAAAGTTGAGCAGATAACTTCAGAGCTAGTATTTCAACCCAGTATTCTTGTGGTTCCAGCACAGCTACATCTTACCCCATCCTCTTATTAGGCAAAATTATTTGGCTCAGGGTTGTGCAATAGTTTTTAGAATTATGGAATTCAAATAAGTCCTTAGAAATAGCAAAACAAAAACAAAAACAAAAAACAAAACAAAAAAAACAACCCATACCAAATAGAAATTTTGGTTTTGTGTGATGATATGTGTATAATCCAGAAAAAAAATTTAAAAGAAAAAATAGAAATTGAATTTTGGGGTCAGGTAAGTACAGTGCATAGAGCACCAGACTTGGGGGCAGGAGGACCTGGGTTCAAATTTGGCCTCAAATTACTTCCTATCTATGTAACCCTGGACAGGTCACTTAACCCCATTTGTTTAGTCCTTGCTGCTCTTCTCTTAGAGTTGTTACTAAGACAAAAGATAAGGTTTTTTTTTTTTAAGTATCATTTTTCTTTGGGGGGAAATTCTCTTTCTCCTAGATATACTTGTAGAGAAAAAAGAATTCATTATTTTCTCTATCTATGAGCATGGAGAGAAGATATCAGTCAGAAGCATTTCTTAGGTCCTTATTGGACAGTCAGGTGGTACAGTGGATAGTATGCTGAGCCTGGAGTTCAAATCCAGCCTCAGAGTCAAACTAGCCATGTATTGGCAGATAAGTCACTTTACCCTGTTTGTCTAAGTTTTCTTATCTGGAAAATGGGCTGGAGAAAGGAATGGTAAATGCTTCAGTATCTTTGCCAAGAAAGCCCCAAGAAGGGGTCACAAAGAGTTGGATATGACTGAAAAATGACTAAATAGCAATAATAAAAATGTATATATACTCTCTGTCATGAACTGTGCTGCATCCTGGGGACAAAGAAAGGTAAAAATATTGTCCTTGCCTTCAAGAAGCTCACATCCTAATGAGGGAGATTACACTTAAATAAGAATAAACACATAATAACATATATTTATGCACATACAATAACCCAGATTTATGTATGCAATAATAATGCACAATTATGCATACACATAGTAACATAAATAATTAGGCAGACAATCTATACCCATATACTTATATGCACATATGTGCATATATAAAAATGTATATACGTATGTATGCCCATACACTTCCACATTGTGACTTTCACAGTTTTGCTATATGGCATGAGACCGGCATAAGAAATTAAACATTAATTTTGGGAGAACTTTGCAGAATCTATAGATGACATGTGAAGGCCAGCAGATGACACAGAAGAAGTTCAAAAACTCAGAAATGCACAAAATATATGTATAGTATTGAATAATGTCAACGCCTTTTATCTTTTAATACCATATATGCATATATATACATTTCTTTTCAAAGTATAATAAATAAAAGTTAAAGTTTGCAAGAAGAACCCCAAAACCAGCAGACAACACACATGGGCTAGAAATATTAACATTGACTACATATAGCCTATGATCAAATGCTTAACCCAAATTTGATGATACGGTACTGTAAACACCCCATAAAAGAAGAAGAAAAAAAATCAGACTTCTCTAGTACAAAGGGAGGGCCAAAAATTTTTATGTGAATTTTCCAGATCACAGGGACGCTGTACCCCTAATCCTATGATTTAGAAGGAATGTCTGTATATATGGAAGGTTATAGCAGAGGGAAGGGAGAAGAGTGTTAGATGGTGCAGGGACCAGAAGGTTATGATTTGAACTGAGTCTCAGAGAAATCCTGGGAAGCCAGGAGGTGGAAGCAGGGGGGAAGGGGAGAAGGAAGAGCAGTCCAGGAATGAGGGACAGCAGGTACAATGTCACAAAGACAAGAGTCGCACAAGAAATAACAAATAGGCCATCACAGCTGGATGGTAGAATGTGGATGGGAGCAGAATGTAAGGAGACTGGAAAGTTAGGAAGAGATCATATTGTAAAGGACTTTAAACACCAAACAGGATTTTATATTTTATTTTGGAGGTAATCGTGCACCACTGGCATTTATTGTTTGGGGTATTAGACCTGGACTGGGCGATCATTTTGGTAGATGAGTGGAGAATGGTTAGAGGGAGGAGAGACCTGAGGCAGGGACCAATTAGAAGGTTATTTCAACAATCCCAGTAAGAAGTGATGAACACCTATACTAGGATGGTGTCTGTGAGAGTGGAGAGAAGCGAGTTAATATCATTGTCCAGCAGACAGAGGCTCAAGCTTAGTCAAGAAGTTCTGTGTTCAACTTGGAGGGATCTACGAGAAAGAACACTATCCACATTCAGAGGAAAAACTGGGAGTAGAAACACAGAAGAAAAACAACTGCTTGAATACATGGGTCGAGGGGATATGGTTGGGGATGTAGACTCTAAACGATCACCCTAGTGCAAATATTAATAATATAGAAATAGGTTCTGATCAAGGACACAAGTAATACCCAATGAAATTGTGTGTCAGCTATGGTAAAGGTGGGGTGGAAGGGAGGGAGGAAAATAATGTCACTTTTGTAACCAAGGAATGATGCTCTAAATTGACTAAATAAATTAATTAGAAAAAAGAAGTTCTGTGTTCAGGAACCTTGAGAAAATCACATAACCACTTAGTCAATTCTGTAAAGGCCCTAAAGTTTTAAAGGAGTCAACACTATGCAGCAGAGAAGATTAGTGTAGTAGTTTCCATGCTGGGAGTTCCCTATTCAGATGAACTTACAAGTTTGAACCAGTAACCAAATTTGTGTATACCCACATGCATGGGGTGAGTCTGCATGATATTCTGTTATGAATACATCCAGGAGGAAGGTATGAAGGAACAGAAAATCTGTTTAATATTGCATTTTTCTGTATGTAATATCACAGTCAGATATATACACCTGGAGAGCATCAAACTCAAATCAGAAACTCATTGGAAGGAAAGGACAATATTTGCAGATTGCTATAAATCTTCAGTAACTAGCTCTCCTTGGGCATAACATCAAATGTTCACTTTCTTTTAAGTGTCTCATTAAGAAGGAAATTTATTGCTCAACTATTGAACTATGTCAATTAAAAACAACAACAACAATTTTGTGTGAATACTTCTCAGAATCACATATTTGATTTATATTAACTTTATGCCCCTGAACAGAAATGGCTTAGTCCTTACTACAATGAAATGACACTAATCATGAAATTAAAAGGGATGGCATATTTGCAGCTGGGATATTCAACAGTATTTTATAAATGGGTTATATTCCCCTTCCATTTCAATAAATCAGATAAACTTTACTACCTTTATCATAAGCCAGGGTCCAGGTTCCTTCTGTCAAGCACTCCCTTCTCCCTCATCTAGTCACCACTCCGAAGAGAATCCTCCTTTAGATGTATCACAATGTACCACACTGTTTCCCAGCTGTGACTGTTTGTCTACCATAGCATGAATAGCTTATGAAGGACCAGGAAGGAAAGGAAAAAAGCTTAACACAGACACAATGAAATGCATATGGTAGCCATTTGAAAATAATGAATAGGCAGAAGATGGAGAGCCAGGCTTACACATGGGGAACTGGACAGAAAGGCCCTAGCATTGAGAAAAGGAGAATAGAAGTTGTTATTTTTTTATCTCAATTGTCCCACCTTATATATATATATATATATATATATATATATATATATATATTATATTATATAGTCACACCCAGCAGATACCCCCCCCCCAAAGAGGAGTAATATAGATGGCTACATGTCTAAGGTGGAATCCTAGGACATTAGCACCAAGACTTGAACTTCAGCCTTTCTGATGTCAAAACAGATGCTAGATCCATTATCCCAATGTGTCTCTCTCTGTCATGCCTTGGATAAACACTTTTTGTTTTTTGAACTGAATTAAGTGACTTACACAAAGTAACACAGTTGCTAAATAATAGAATTGGTATTCAAACCTAGGTCCTGTGATTCCAGATGCAATGCCTTTCTGATGTCTATGTCTCTAATTTTCCTCTGTTCATGTGGTTCCTGGATTACTCTAAGATGATAGATAGATAGATAGACTTACAGACAGACCGATATAGATAGATAGATGATTGGATGGATGGATGGATAGATAGATAGATGGATAGATGGTTGGATAGATATATAGATGATAGAGAGAAAGAGAGAGATGGATGGGTGGATGGGTGGGTGGACTTACAGACAGACTGATATAGACAGATAGATGGTTGGATGGATGGTTAGATGAAATAGATGGATAGATGGATAGATAGTACATTAATTAAGCACTTTTATGGCAGGCCCTATACAAGAGTTAGAAATAGAACTGGAATCTGGAGAGAGAGAAGGGTTTAGAATTCAAGTTGAAGGAGGATGGAGATGGTCAGAGAATGGGGCCATTGTGAGGAGACTACAGAAAGTATCAATAGTTATTTGGACAGTTTACCGCCTTGAGGTGGAAGAAGATACTGAAAATAAGGAAGCTGTTGAGCATATCCTAGAGGGAGAATAGTGATAAGTAGTTTTACTTATAAAATGTTACCTTGTTGTGATGGTGAATGTGAGACCAGAACCCTCTGGAGCCAAGCCCTTCAGTCATCTTACTGCTTCATGACTCCTTACTTATTTTATTTATGAGTTTGACAGAAATTTCTAGGTTCATATTGGACTTTCTTAATGTTGTGATAGGAATTATATTCTTTGTAAATTTTTAAGCATAGAATAGAGAGAATCATCTTCCTAGAGTGGCACAAATTCAGAACTCTCATGCAAGAGGATGAAACAAATGAGAAGGTATTTCAAGATCCCTTTCTGCTCTTGGAGTCTATGATTTGGTGATTTAATTACAGAAGAATTTCTTAAAATATGTTCTATTAAATCTTGGTGTTTCATTCTTAGTGTAAATAGTACTTTGAGAAAATTTTGATGATGACATTTTCCCTCCCCACAAAAAATGTTAACTATGAAACTATACATCAAATGTGTGGACATTTTCAGTATAAAATATGTATACGTTCTCTTCCCTCCCCTCCCTCTAAAGATCCCCTATCCTTCTTTATCCAGATTATACACCACAGCTTCAAATTAGAATTCATAAGTCAATACATGTTACTAGCACAAATGAATTTGGGAAACAATGAATTGGACTTAACAAACAGCTAACCTTTACCCAGGGAAAACGTGACTATGCCCTCTATGTGTTCACTTGACAGTTATTTATATTTTTAAAGTATAGCAAGGCACTGGGGCCACTCTGGTGCAGGTCGTCCTTGCCTCTTGACTGAACTATTGCAGTAGTCTGGTGGTAGGCCTGCCTACTTCAAGTCTCTTCGCACTTTGATCCTCTCTCCATTCAGCCACCAAAGGAATTGTCTTAATGCATATATCCCAGCAGGTCTTCTCCCCATTTCCACTAAATGAACTTCAGTGGCTTTCTATCACCTCTGCTGGACATTCAAGGCTCTTCATAATCTAGCTACCTCCTACCTTTCCAGCATTCTTACTACCCACCATATATATATATATATATATATATATATATATATATATATATATATATATATATATATATATATATATATATATACTCTTTGATCCAATGGCATTGACCATTGGCATTTCTAATGTTCCAAGAGCAAGATATTCCATCTGTGGACCCCAGGTATTTTCTCTGGCTGCTTCCCTGTGCCTGGAATGCTCTCCATCCTTATCTCTGCCTACTGCAAACTGGCTTCCTTTAAGTCCCAACTAAAATTCCATCTTCAGACTTACTGAGGAGATTGGTCGACACAGCAGCATTTTTTCTGATTCAGACTTACTGAGGAGATTGGTCAACTTAGCAGGAATTTAGATGGACAGTCTTTTGGAAAGCATCTACAGTGATTGGTAGATGTAGGGACTTAGGGGAGGTGGCATGGGAGAAAAATCCCTATATAAGAAAAAGCAGAATCTCTTGAGGATATATCCTTTTGGAGAAATCCTTTTGGAGGATCTCTGATGATGATCGCTTGGGAAGAATCTCTTGAGAGAGGCTCTGGAGAAGGAAAGCTCTTGGAGGACAATCTCTAAGGAGGTCTCGCTGGAGCTCCTCTAAGGGGACTCTGTCCCTCTGGAGGCTCTAGAGAGAGGCCCTTTGGAACAGTCTCTGGCTGGAAGGCTCTCTGGTGAAGTCAGCTGAAATGGAGCTGGCCTGGTGTCACTAGAATCCTTGTTTAGGCAGACCTTGTGGTGAGTGTTAAAAGACTGACTGACTGATTCTCTCTCTTAAGACTCAGGTCTAAGCCATATTGGCTTGAGGCCCTTCATAATTACTCCTTTCCTACTCTTTCTCTAATTCCTCATTATACTATTAATTAAAAATCTCTATAAAATCCAGTTGACTTGGATATTTGAATAATTGGGAATATTTCCCTGGTGACCACCTTATATTTGATTAAAAAACCAAGACACTGTAGTGAAACATATTTTCTGTGGTCAAATTTACTCACCCTCTCTTATATCTATCACAATTTATATCTTCCACCATTTTAACTCACTACAGTTTAAGACCTCAACCATTTTAATTATAACATTGTTTCCTATTTATCCTATGTATATCTGGCTTGAATATATTTGTTTGCTTATTATAAGGTATACTCCAAGACTGACAATAGCACAGAATTTGAGAATTGTAAATAATCTCAGCAGCTATCTGGTTCAATCCATACATAAATGGAGACCAATGATAATATACTTTACAAGTTGTCTAATCTCTGATTAAAGATCACCAAGGAGGAAAAACCCACCATTTCTTGAGGCAAATCATTCCACTGTTGTAGGGCTCTAATTGTTAGGAAGTTTTTCCTAAGATAAAACCTAAATTTGATTCTTTGAAATTTCCACCTTTGCTCCTGGTTCTACCTTCTGAGCATAAATAGAACTAGTTTAATTGCTTCCTCAGATAAGAACCCCAAATATTTGAAGATAGCTAAATGTTTCCCTTGACCAGTATCTTCTCCAGCCTTATTTCCTATTTATAGCTTGTTTGTATATCTTTGCTTGTTGACTTCCCCATTAGACTGAGA
Organism: Monodelphis domestica; assembly: GCF_027887165.1. NCBI lineage: Eukaryota > Metazoa > Chordata > Mammalia > Didelphimorphia > Didelphidae > Monodelphis > Monodelphis domestica. Next base: position 95,254,177 of record NC_077227.1, read on the forward strand.
ATTCTTTGAGGGCAGGAGCTAGGGTTTTTTTTTTTGCCTCTTTTAAGGACATAACACATAGTAGGTACTTAACAAATGTTTATTGACTGACTGACTATACCAACTACCTCATATATAGATAGGGTGCTTACAAATTTGCTTCAACATCTTCCCTTGTTATATCTCCAAAGGACTGGAAAAAGGGTCTATTCTATACAATTGATCATTAGTCCCTTCTAGTGGATTTTCCCTTATGATTACTGGTTGACAACAGTTAGTTAACTAGACATAATTAATGGATGTGTGGGCCTAATTACAACATGACAGAATAGGAGGAATGACCAGAACAAAACATCTCCCCCCAAATCTGTCACACTCTCTCTTACCAGTACATATAGGTTCCAGAGGAAAGTGAGCTTAAGCTTAAGACCACACTTGTCAAAGGGATAACTTACAGTTATTAGAAATTCTTTTTTTCCCTGGAAGGGGTACTCATGCAATCCCCTTATTCATGATGTAGCTTTTCCACTGGGTTCTTTGTAGAGTTTTAAGTCTGCCTTTCTTCATGTGTCTTGCTTGTCTTCAGTTTCCAATGTAGACATTGCCAATAGCTCTGACGATCCTTGGGATGTTGCTTAGGTGCTCATGAGGATGTCCAATTCTTTGAACCTTCAAATTTCACAAAGTCATCTTCTAGTCAAGGGGAGATAGAAGACCAAAATCCAAGGAAGAGGCTAGGGATTTATCTTCAATACTCCCTACCCCAATGATTCCTTCTCAGGGTCTTGGCTAGTGGTTTCCACATCTAATATATCAGTCACTTGAATTTCCAGGTTTCAGTCAGACTTGCTATTTATACAAAACCCATTAGGTATGACCAGACCTCCTCAAACAATTATAGCAACCTTCTTTTGCATTAATGTTTCCTTTCATTAAATGACTCTTGAGCACTTCTAAATTAATTAAGATATTTTTACTTAGTCTAACTCTTTTATTAAACTGAACTTTTTCATACCTAGTTCAATACTCAGATTTACCAATTCAGTTAAGATATCTATGTATATATGTATACATAAATGCATACATATGTATATATACATGATATGTATATTTATAATAATCATATCTATAAAATATATATCACAGGTAGTAGGTATATCTTTATCTTTTATGGAATACTCTGTTTCAAGGGTCAAAATGAAATGAGATTCACAGCCACTCAAAGAAATTGTCTTTGTAATTCATACAGAAAAACCAAGTGATATGTATATTGCCCAGATTATGTTTTCTGTGGGGTGGGTAGCCTATTAGTACATATATTTAGGGTAGGCACTGCAGATGGATTATGAGCTAGATCCATAACTAACTAGAAGGAAGTGAGCTGGCTATATTGTACATGGGAAATTATAAAGAACTTTCAATTATGCCAATACACAAATCCTTTAAAAAACCAGTATTTTTCTAGGGACACCATATGGCTGCCAATCATGGAACAACATGATCTCTGAGGAATCAGAACTATGGGTGACTCAAAGAGCGATAAGTGTGGTGGGTGGAAGTTGGCTGTCATGTATTACTGATGATGATTTACACATAAGAAGTGTCATAAAATACATCACCCAGGAAATGTGTGGTCAATTAGGGAAGTGGGCTCATTACCTAGTGAAAGAAAGCAAAGGAAAACTAAATGGAAAAAGTAGAATGTCTCAGATGGGTCTTTGTTTTTGAAAGATATTTGGAGACATTAATGAACTGGAAGCATTTGGAGCCTCCCCCATCCCTTGTACACGAGGCCTCTGGAGTAGCTATTTTAGGTTCAGAGTATTTTGTTGCTCTACATCCACTCATGAGCTCTCATCAATGAATTTAGTTTTATTTGTTTGCCAGAGGGCACAATTAATTCAAAGTAAAGGTATTTAATAAAATAGCACAGCAAGGAAAATAGCAATAGTATAGTCCTCCCATAAAACTTGGGATACCTTCTATTACAAATACATACACTCTTACAAGAAAGGGTAGACACATCTAGGGAAACGTTTTGGAAGACTATCCAGAGAAGGCATATGGGGAGGACACATATATGTGTAATGTGCAATCAGGGCAGATAGATCATGAGGAAGAGTGTATAGGGTGAAGCACACACCCAGGAAACACATTGAGCCATGGCACACACACCTGGAGGGAGGACACACCTGAGAAAAATATGTAGTCTGGATTCATGTGTGGGGAGGCAGCTTGCACTGCAGGGTTGATGATGTCACTGGGTTATAGATAACACATTGTGATATAACATGGAAATAACTAGGTCCATGCAAGAGATATACAGAATATGAGAGCTAGTCTCAAAGGGGAAGACACTATCAGCTCAAGGAGGAGGAGGGCAAGCCTCCTGCAGAAGGTGGTATTCAAGCCAAAATTTAAAAGAAACCAGGAAAACTAAGAGATGGAGGTGAGAAGAGGAAGCATCCCAGGCACTGGAGGACTGCCAGAGGTGGAGAGCTGTGCATATGGAACGATAAATAGCCATACCAAAGTAGCTAAAGTATAGGGTACATAGAGGAAAGCACAGTGCAGGAAGACTGGAAAGGTAAGAAGGGGTCAGTTTGTGTAGAGTTTTCAATGCCAAACAGAGGACCTTATATTTCATCCTGGAAGGCCATAAAGAACCAATTAGGCTCACTAAGTAGGGGGATAATATGGACAGATGTATGCTTTTAAGTGGGTAGTGAGGTGGTACAATGGATAGAGGGGAGGACCTGGCATCAGGAAGACTCATCTTCCTAAGTTCAAATCTGGCCTCCCATACTACTGTGTGACCCTAGGCAAGCCACTTAACCCCATTTGCCTCAGTTTCCTCATATGTAAAATGAGCTGGAGAAAGAAATAGCAAACCACTCCATTATCCTTGCCAAGAAAATCCCAAATGTGGTTGCAAAGAATGGGACACTACTGAAAAATCACCAAACGATGTTGTTTTTTTTTAAATCACCTTAGAGGATAAATGGAGAATGGTTTGGGTATGCAGACAAATTATAAGACTATTAAATAAAATATAAAGTGACACTCAGAAGTTTGTCCTTGCATATTTATTTTGATTACACCTATAGTATAAAAATTTCTCAATCATGATTGACACTTTTGAAATGGAAAAGAATAAAGGGCTTTTAAAAAATAAAAAATATACATAAAGTGACAAAGACTCTGAGAATGGAGAGAAAGGTATGTATATGAGAGATGTTTTTGAAGACAGAAATAATAAATATTTGGTAACTAATTGAATATATGGTATAAATGAAAATGAAGGGGCAAGGACGACACCAAGTCTTTGAGATTGGGAGGATGATAATGATAATAATTAGGGAGTTGGAAAGAAGACAGGATTTGAGGGGAAAGATGGAAAGTTCTGTATTGGAAATGCTGAGTTCAAGATACTTTGAGGATATCTAGTTTGAAATGTCTAAAAGGCAGGTTTTGATCTCAGGAGAGCTCCTAGGGCTAAATATCTTGGAATCATCTATATCAAGATTATATTTGAATCCATGGGAACTGATGAGATCAGAAAGTGAGGTCTTGGGGGATATTTTGGCGTTAGTGGGCATGACATCTCTGAAGGCCCAGAAGGAGATGAAGAAGGAACATCCTAAATAGGTGGGAAGGAAGAGAACCAAGAGAGAGAAAGATCATGAAAAATCACAGAGTGAAGAATATTAAAGGGAAAATTATTAATTGCTAAAAAGTCAAGAAGGATGAGAAATGAGAAAAGACCATTAGCTCTGGCATTTAAGAGATCATTGGGAACTTTGGAGAGAGCTGTTTCAGCTGAATGATGAGTTTGGAAGCTGGCTTGCAGAAGAAGATTTAGAAAAGAGTGATAGAAGAGGGAGAAGAAATACTGATTGTAGAGGGCTTTCTCAGGGAGTCTCGTTAAGAAGAGAGGGAGAAATATAAGGTAAAAGCTAAAGGAATAGTAAGATCAAGTAAAAGATTTTATTTTTAAAGAAGGGGAAGACAGGGATGTGTTTGTAGGAATCAAAGAAAGAACCAGTGGGTAGGAAGAGATTAAAGATAAGGGCAGGGGTGATTGTGGGAGATAATCTGCTAGAAAAGACATATATATATATATATATATTAGTCTCTCGGTGATCGAGAATGACTATTGTCTTTGTGCAGTTTCATCTACGGTGTACCCTCATGTGGCTTTGGAGTCCAAAGGCTGAGGCGCAGAGTTTGTGGCACATGGGGCATGGGACGCCAGTTGTTATGGGAGGTGCGGTTGTGGCCTGGTGTTGGCGTTCACGCGCAGCGGCAAGACGTCGACGTCGCTCATCTTCAAAGGTGGTGGTGGCATGGTGAATGTGGGTTCGCCAGCTGCTTCTGACAGAGGCAGCGAGTTCTAATTGCTTTGGTATAATGCCAGCCCTCTTCAAGTTGGACTTTAGCTGATCCTTGAATCTTTTCTTTGGTCGGCCTTGTTTCCTGAGTCCAGCTGACAGTTCACCATAGAATACCTGTCTTGGTATTCGCTGTGGGTCCATGCGGATGACGTGTCCAGACCATCATAGCTGGGTTTTTAGGACCAGGACTTCGATGCTGGTGGAGTTGGCTCTGTCGAGGACTTCCTGGTTGGTGATTCAGTCCTGCCATCGGATCCTCATGATTGACCGGAGGGAGCATTGGTGGAATTGCTCCAGCTGCTTCATGTGCTTCCGGTACAGTGTCCATGTCTCACAACCGTACAGGAGCGAGCTGAGGACCACTGCGTTGTACACTTTGAGCTTTGTCGCAGTGCTTACACCACTGTGTTGGAGGACTTTGCAGTGCAGGTGCCCAAGTGCCTGACTGGCCTTTTGGATCCTGGCATTAATCTCGTGGTCTAGGGACCCGTCGTTGGCGATGGTGCTGCCCAGGTACTTGAAGGTGTTGACATTAGAAAGCTGCGTGCTGTCGATTGTAATGCACGGCTGGTTCGTTGGCCTCCCTGGTGCAGGTTGGAACAGCACCTCTGTTTTGCTGAGGCTGATAGTCAGGCCAAACAGTTTTGTTGCGGTAGAGAACCTGTCCACAATGGTTTGGAGATGATTTTCTTGGTGGGCCATAAGAGCACAGTCATCTGCAAAGAGAGCTTCCAGGATGAGTCTCTCTGTTGACTTTGTTTTTGCAGTCAGGCAGTGAAGGTCAAATAGTGAGCCATCCAGTCGGTATTTGATGTAGACGCCCATGTCTAGATCCATCACAGCATGTCGTAATATTTGTGTGAAAAATAGGTTGAATAGTACCAGAGCAAGGACACAGCCTTGTTTCACACCATTGGAGATGTTGAAGTGATCAGAAGTCTCTCCACCAGATAGGACTTCCCCTGTCATGTCAACATGAAAGAGCTGGATCAGTTTGACAAATTTTGCTGGGCAACCGAACTTGCTGAGGATCACCCACAGTGCGTCCCTGTTCACTGTGTTGAACGCCTTTGTCAGGTCTATGAAGACAATGTAGAGACTCAGGTTCTGCTCAAGGCATTTTTCCTGCATTTGCCTCACCGTGAAGACCATGTCGATGGTGCTGCGATCTGGTCGGAAGCCACATTGTGATTCAGGCAGGTTCTGCTCTGAAACAGATGACAGGAGTCTGTTGAGTATAACACGGGCGAGGATCTTTCCAGCAGTGGAGAGTAGTGAGATGCCTCTGTAGTTGTCACAGGCTGCTCATGCGCCTTTGTTCTTGTATAGGGCTACGATGGAGGCATCTCTGAGTTCTGGGGGCATGTCTTCCTCTTCCCATATGCTGGTCAGCACTATGTGGAATGCCTGGAGCGCCTTTCCATTTAAGGGCTTGTACACCTCGGTTGGGATCCCATCTTTGCCGGGTGCCTTGCCTGCACTCATTTGTTTGATGGCTTTTTGGACTTCCTCTATTGAAGGAGGGACATCAAATTGTTCAATGGAGCGGTTTTGGGGGATCTGATTTGGTCGACTGAAGAGGGTCAGTTGAGAAGCTGACTGAAGTGTTCTTTCCACCTGTTGCTGATGACTTTTTTATCTTTTATGAGAGTGTCACCATCAGAGGATAGCAAGGGAGTGGTGGTGGGTTTTAATGGCCCATAGACAGTCTTGAGGGCACTGAAAAATTGTTTGTAGTTTTTCATATCAGCAAACTGCTAGATTTCTTCTGCCTTTTTTTCCCACCATCAGTCTTGCATCTTCCTGATCTCACGCTGCGCCGTGGCTTGGAGAGACTTGAATCTGTCCTTTTTAGGAGCAGAGTTTGGGTTATTTTGCCATTCCATAAAGGCTTTGTTCTTCTTGCTCAATAGGTCTTCAATAGCAGTGTTGTTCTTGTCAAACCAGTCCTAGTGGTTGCGTTGTTTTGGGCCTAGGACTGCCTTTGTTGTTCCCGTCACTGCATCTCTGAACTGGTTCCATTTCTCGGTTGAGCTTCCAGTGAGTGGTCTCTTGGCAGACAGCTTGTTGTCCGGGCAGTACTGGAATGTTTGCAAATAAGATGGATCTCTAAGTCGACTCATGTTGTAAAATGCGTGAACTGTCTGGGCACGTTTTGGATGGTGAGGCACAATGCACATTTGAAGAGTTGCTCTAACCAATCGATGGTCTGTCCAGCATTCAGCTCCTCTCATGGCTCTGGTGATCTTTACATCCTGGATGTCTTGCCAGCGTACAATGATGTAGTCAATGAGATGCCACTGTTTTGATCTTGGGTGCATCCACGTTGTTTTATATTTGTTCGCCATTCTGAACACAGTGTTCGTGATGGTGAGTTTGAACTCTGAGCATTTGCTGAGTAGCAGTAGGCCGTTGTTGTTCATTTTGCCCACACCATGTTTGCCGAGCACTCCTTTCCATCTTTCATGGTCCTGGCCAACGCGGGCGTTGAAGTCTCCCAGTAGTATCAGCTTGTCATTTGTGGGCACTGAGTGCAGGTCAGAGTAGAACTGCTCGATGGTCTCCTCTGTGCTGGTCAGTGTTGGGGCATATGCGCTGATGATTGTGGCATACCGGTCTTTGCTGAGAGGCAAATGGATCTTCATGAGCCTCTCGCTGATGCCCACAGGCAAGTCTGGCAGCTGTTTGAGCAAACTGGTCTTGATGGCCAGGCCAACAATGTGGATTCTGTCTTCATTTGAAGGTGTATCCAGTGGTGGGTTCGCTGAGTGATCCCTCTTCTGGTAAGCGTGTTTCACTTAAGGCTGCGATGTCGATGTTATATCGCGCAAGTTCTTTGCTGATTAGAGCTGTTCTTCTCTCAGGTCTTGGGGTATTCTCTCTATCAAGTAATGTCCTGATGTTCCATGCTCCTAGTAGGAGTTTCTTTGTATTTTTTTCTTTTATTTTGACTGCTTAAAGGGGATGACCCGCCACCCGTGGTGTGCTGACCGGGTGTTTGTAGGGCAGGCAATGTTTGGGACACCTTTTCTAGTCCCCTCCCTTGATTAGGGTGAGCAGTGCTGTCCTAGAGAGGGCTGCTCAGTCGCCCAGGATGCTGCCGAACATCCCTGCTGCCCACAGGGCTGAGCGACCACTGGTCCATGGGCCGCCTACGTGCAGGATCGTGACTACAACTGCCAGTGGTCACCTCCACCTGTTGCGTTGACACTCCCCCATCGCCGCAGGTCTTGAAGAGGGTGGACGGGGTTAGGATAGATGAGTGTGCACAAAGATAATTGTGTGTGAAGGAGATTCAAGTGGAAAAGTAGATGCACAGAGACAGTCCCACTCTCTCGGCGTTGGAAGCCTGGGTCCAGTGGCACGAAAAGTCGTTACACCTGGAGACTTCCTCAGCTGCATTGGATGGCCGTGTTGTCCTTTGTGCTCCAACACGCCCTAAGCACTCCACAGTGCTTTGCTGCGTCGCCCTCTCAGCCGCTAAACCTTCTTATTGGTTTCTTCCATCTGTTCAGCCAAAGCAGTCTTCACATGCTGGGTGAGCAAAGCCCTGGTTCACCAGGGGTTGACTACCCGATGGCTACCCTCACAAGGTTTAGCCGGCCTGTCCAAGCCTTTGTCTGGGATGTGGTCGCTGCCACATGCTAGCAGCTACTGGGAGCCACAAGTGAGAGCTGGGTGTCAGGTGGGGGTCAGAGGCTGGAGAGCTGCCCTAGGAGGGCACAACAAGCCCTCCATACCAGAGATACTACCCCTCCCTGAGCACCCCATACACCCCAGAAAAGACAAGAGAAGATAAAATCAAGATTGCATTTACAAGTATTGACCTTGGCAAAGAAAGTTCATATGGGACTATAGTGAAAGAAGAGATTAAAAAAGAATGGTATTTGAGGGATGTAAATGAGGAAGAAGGGTGAGAAGGGAGTCCTCAGTGAAAGACCTGAATTTTTTCAGTAAAATATGGAAGGGTGCGTCATGGGAGTATTCAGGAGAGATGAGGGTGTATTAGTTGCTATAAGTGTGAAATAGTGAATTGGTTAGAAATGAGTAGGATGATTGCTGTGCAGGCTGAGTTGAGATTAGATAATATGAATTTTTAGTAGACCTATTCACATGGTTTTATGATTTTCTCCCCCATTCTGTTTAGCAGAATGTGAATAGAAATAAGCAGACAGTAAAAGTAATCCAGGGTTGGGGTTCAGCAAGGCATGATTGGTGATCGGCAAAGGGATAAGAGTTAAGAGATCATAACATCAGACAATTTGGAAGATTCTAGATTCTTTGGCCACTGGACATCAAAAATTGGGGGCAGCATTTCAGATATAGTTTTATGCATAAAATTGTAGGGGAGTCATTTATATATCTTTATGTAATATATATGCTTCACCATTTAATTCAGTTCTGTCTTAACCTTTTTATTTTTAAGTTACCTATTCAAAACTGCTAGAAATTTCCCTAGAGAATCACTTTTTTTAAAAAGCATGAATGGAAATGAAAGGAAATATAATTTCTTTCCTAATCTGTTTTTCTGGAGTTCTAACAGTCAATGGCCAAAGAATCTAGAATCCCCTGTTTCTGTCTCCAGGTGTAATTTCTCCCTCCTCAAGTTTCCTAGAGCACTGTCTGGATCTGTCCTTTGTCCCTACTACATTCTACCTGGTATCAAACTTTTTTTGTGTATATGGCAACTATACTTTCCCCTCACCTCCCAATTTAAGTGTAAATTCTTTGAAGGCAAGGACCCCGTTGTTTTTCATCTTTATCTCTTCAGCATCTAGCACAGAGCCTTGTACAAAGTAGGTGCATAATAAATGCTTTTTTGATTGAACTCCCATTTCATGAAGACAATAAAAAGAAATCAATAGCTTTACAAGATAGACTGTAAGTAATGCTCTCAGCCACAGGGTGGCACATGATAGGTTAAGAGTAGTGTTCTTGCTATTCATCACAGAATGTTTTCCAAAATCCTTTGCATCCAATTCATTTCTAGGGAAATGAACCAAACTTTTTAGACTAGGCCAAAGGACATTTTACTATTCTTTTAATCAGTAATTGGAATGTTTGAGAGGGAAAATGGGAAGAGTATTTATAAAAGATTCCAGAAGCTCATGTCTAACATATAAAAGGGAGCATTATATAGTGAATAGAACCCTCTGTTTGGTATCTGAAGGTATGAGAACCACAGTAATTCTCTTACCTGAAAAAGTGTTATAGGCTGAAAACATAAAACATTAAAAAAATTATTTTAAGTCCATAAACAAGTTAGTGTAGGAAAGATATATATTGGCCAGTTTATGACATGGAACAAGATAGGTGCCAGTTAGTTTATCAGTTTGTATATTTTCGACAATGAATAAGACAAATTCACCCCTGATTCAAAATCTTCAATGACTCCCTAATCCCTTTAAGATAAAATTCAGAATAAACATCCTGACATTTAAAGTCCTCCACCTGTCTTTCTAGTTCTGTCATTAATCCTCTCCATATTCTTTATTCTAATCAAGCTATCTGGTAGCTATTCCCCCTACCTGACTTTCTGTCTCTTTCTTCTATTCCTTTAGTTTTGTGGGTCTCCCTTCTAAAATGTCCCCCCTCCACCTTTCTACCTTATAGAATTCTGGCTCTTCTTCAAAACTCAGCTCAGGTGTTTGCCTCCATGCAGCTTTTTGAGCTGTCTTTCTCTTCATAATATTTTGTATATACCAAGCTTTGCATTTACTTGCTCATTTATCAGTTGTCTTTCCTCAGTAATCTCCCTCCCTGAGGTTTGTTGTATTTTTGTCTATATATCTTTGGTGCCTAGCACAGTGCCGGATAGACTAGATACCTAATAAATCTTTGTTGGGTTGAATTTTTTAAAAGGTTTTAGGTAAATCTGTGGTTGCTTTCATTTTGTTGTTGCTTGACTCTTTCTGACCCCATTAGGGGTTTTCTTGGTGAAGATACTAGAGTGATTTTCCATTTCCCTCTCCAGATTATTTTCCAGATGAGGAAACTGAGGCAAACAGGGTAAAGTGACTTGTCCAGGGTATCCAGCTAGTCTGAAGCCAGATTTGAACTCATGAAGATGTGTTTTCCTGATTCTAAGCTCAGTGCTCTATCCAATACATCATCTAGCTATCTAACAGAATAATCACATCCATAGTAGCTTATTAACTGAAAGCATGATGTTTAGAGAACATGTACTTCAATTTTAGGGGTAATATTGAGCTTCTTCTTCTTCTTCTTCTTCTTCTTCATATAATAGAATTAATTTTAGTTATATTAATTAATTAACATAGTTATATAAATTAATTAATATTATCAACAATAATTAATATAATGAAACTTAATTATATTATGTTAATAATATAATATTATTATAATTTTATCAATATTATAATATTGAGTAATACTTACCATAGGTCTGAGATACTATAGAAAATGTTATAGTGATACATTTTTGACCCTGGAAAAGTCACTTAATATGAATTCTAGTTACTTTATTGGTTAAAAGGAGATAATAATGCCTGAAGTAACTACCTTTCTGGGTTATTGTGAGGATCAAGTGAGATAAGGTATATAAAGTGGTTCAAAAATTTTAGAGCACTATATCAGTGCTATTATCTTATGATTCTAAGTATTTTTAAAAGGCTTCATGGCATTGTGTATAGAGGACTAGCATTGCATTTAGAAGTACCGGGGTCAAGTCTTGCTTCTGATTCATACTATGTCTCTGACCCTGGGTAAATCACAACTTCTCAGTGCCCTGGGTAACTTCCTAAAATGATATATTACAGAAGGGGTGGTAATCTGCATTGGTGAGAGAGTTTCCATGCCAGAAAATCACAGGTCTAAAATAAAATAATAATTAGTAATAATAAACAACTTAATGGCCTTAGTATGCATCTTTCATTTCTCTTACTCATTTTAATAGCTTTCATTTGTGTCAAACATCTCCAAGCAAGGACCAGTTGGTTCAAATGGTTCGACTGGTGTTATGCTATGCCTCAGTCTGTGCATTTCCTTTCATCATTCATCATTTTCAGAACTGGAGTACTTTGTAATTATAGGAGTTTATACTCCCAGGGACAAAGGCTGAGTAAATATTTTATTAGGCAAATTTTTATCTTATTGAAACTGAATACACATGTGATAATGCATTTCTCCTGCAAGTGGGGCTTTGGATGGAGGAATAAATGAGAGAGTATTTCACAGAGTCACTCTTTGTGGGTTTGCCCTTTGAAAAGTGTTATTTACTCCACCACAAAGGTGTTCATAGACTTCCAGACTCAGAATGTCAGAGCTAGAAGAAATCTTAGAAATTTTCTACTCCTTCATTTGACAAGGGAGGAAACTGAGATCTCAAGAGCTGGTCTCACCATAAGAAAAGTTTCCAGCTCCCCATAAGATTGGGAACTGGAAGCATAATCAGAACCAAAGCATGGCATTATTTCAGAGTTGGACAGGATTTCAAGGCTGTCTAGTTGAACCCATAATCACAATAAGAACTCCTACTCTGCTACTGACTATCCCTTAACTCTAACTTCTAATGAATGGAGACCCCACTACTTCCTGAGGTAACCCATTATTCTTTTGGAGACAGTTCCAAAAGTTAGCAATTTTTTACTCCCAGAAAACCCAAATTTACATCTTTATTTTTTCAGTTTCCACCCATTATTCCTAGTTCTGCCTTCTGGGCCAAACAAAACAGAATTAATCCCTTTCTCAAGTGATAGCCTTTCAAATTCTTGAAGACAGGAATCACCAAATCCTTCTTTTCTTCAGGCTAAAGACTCCTCTTGTCCCACTTTCTAATATGTCCCACTTTCTCTTATAATATGGATATAAAGTCCACCACCATCTTGGTAGTTCTCTTCTCTATATTCTCTAGCTAATCAACAGTCTTACTAAAGTGTAGTATCTAGAACTGAACACAATGTTCCAGTTGTGGTGGGAAAAGGAAGATAGACTGTTTAAAGTTTAGAACAAGGATGGTAATAATCAATTTTAGTCTGTGTTGCTTGGATGTCAGGAGTGTTATTTTTTTTTTTAGGAATGACTTGATAAGCTAGAAGAGGGGTGACTATGCTACCTGGTTTGGGATTCCCTTAAACAATCATATCCCTAAGCAAGCTTCCCTTTGTATTTGAGGAATAGTTGAAAGAGCAAGGGACATTTTGCTGAGAGGATGGCTTACCCAGCAGAGTGTTTTTCAGTTTACAAGGCAATTTTCTAGTCATTATATCATTTTAAGCTCACAACTTTGTGAGGTAAGTAATGGAAGCATTACTATCCCCATTTTAAAGATAGAGAAACTGAGGTTCAGAGAATTTAGGTCATTTGCCTAAAGGAACACAGATAATACAGGACTAGGGCAGAAGCCTAGGTATCCTAGCTTCAATTATAGACTAACCATGCTATTTGATGCCCCTTGGTTGTCTTCATGCCAGGCTGCTCTCCCTCTTCCCCTTCCCCACCCCCTTCTACACTGAGCTCTTGAATCCACAATCAAATCAATACTATCATTCCTGGAAAGGATTTGTGAACCAATCACCTTATATCTCCATTCACCATTCCAGGATATTCCCAGATCAAATCACCCTACTCCTTTATATATGTTGTCTTCCTTTATCAAGATATAGGCTTCTTAAGGTGAGGTATTAGTTTTCTTTTTTTATATTTGTATGCTTGGCCCTAAATACAATGCCTGGTGTATCATAGTAAATGCTCAATAAATGTGTTTTCATTCATTCATTTTTTTCCCCATTAACCAAGACTATTGCTTATTTATAGGCAGGTTTGACTTTATCCAAAACCATCCCAAATAAACTTGGGCTTAGAAGAATATTCTACATATAGTATGTTATTCATAGTACCACTATAGTTGTGAAGTCCACTTATCAGCCAGGTCAAAAGTGAGGAGGCCATGGGGAATGAAGACCTTGGGACATTGCAGCCCCTCACAGACTTTGATCCCAAGGACCAGGAGAAATGTCAAGAAGCCTGAGAGGTCAGAAAATCACATGCTAGAGAGTCATTGCTGGGCTGGATAAAAAGATAATTTTTGTGGGATGTTACTTCATACCTTGATTCTTTGTGGCATCTATAGGAAGGACATACAACTATTTCAGCACAACCTAGACCAAGCAGGAATTCTTTCATGGCATTAATTATAACAGGCAGGGTAATTTTAGGGGAAAGTTATATTAAAACTGTACTAATTACAAAGCTGTGTTATTCATGAATCATTGTTATCTAGAAGATTATTGGCAAGGGATATAAAAGAATTAAGGAAACTATAGGAATGTTTGTTTGTTTTTTACTTAAGGGGTAATATGAAAGTTACGTTTTGTTTTTGTTTTTTGATAGACCATAGTTTGTTTCATTGGTATAGGTCAGCATTGGTGAACCTTTTAGAGATCACATGCCCAAACTGCACTTTCGAGCCTCCTGAGAGCCCCTCTACACCCCAAAATTACCCCAGAGATTGGTGGGAGGAAATGCTTGCATTGGACTGTTGGACAGAGGGGTGGGGAATACAAAAATGTCCTCAGGCTTGGTGGAGAGGGGGAGCAAAGCAGCTCCTTCCAGTCGGGGCACATGTGCCACATCTTTGCCAACATGGGTATGGGGAATCTCTTGTAAGCAAATTTCCTTTTCCAACAGAGATCATTATCTTCTCTGAAACTTGTAGCATTGTAGAAACCTGAGGCATTGAGAGGTTAGGCAACTTGCTCAGATCCAGGAAGACAGAGAGAAAATTAGATTTTAAAGCCAGAATGATGATTATTAAATAGGGCATTTATAAGGCACAGTGCAATTTATGAAACAAACACATTCACCTTCATTATCTCATTTCAGTCTCCCAGAATTCCTGTGAGAGACAAGTCATATTATTGTGTCCATTTTACAGATGGGAAAAGGAATAGTCATAAAACTGTCACTGGTAAAGCTGAGACTTGGCCCCATGTCAAATGGCAGAACTAGGGAGCAAGAGATAAAAAAATTGGAATGAAGCAATTTTGGCTTTTCATACTCCATGTTTCTGCTACTTAGAGGCTGGACTGAGTTAAAGACACAAACTAAGTCAAGTTCTTAGCTTTTATCAAGAATACCACAAATGTGTCTTTATAAGAGAATCCATAGGACTCCCAAGTCCTTTTTTGCAAAGCTATTTTAAACGTAGTTGACCTGAGAGTCATTTGAAAAAAAATCATATGAGTGAATTTCTCCTTTGGTTTAAATATTTATCCTGCCTCTAGTTTTTCTCCAGGAGTTCTAAAGGGAACACAATTTTGTTCCTGTTTGGTACTGATGGGGATTTGATTCTCAATGCTTGGCTTCTGTCACCCAGCCAGCCAAGTGAGCAGAAGCTATTAGAATCTTGGTTCTACAAGCCATGCTGACACATCACAGGAGAAGCTGGGGTACTAATAACCTGGACTCCTTTGAGCACTGTCTGAAGAAAATGGCACAGACTGGAGAAGTGGAGAAAGATGCCAAGTTCAAGAGGAGAAACTTCCAAGCCAAAGATGATGGTATTCCCGTACTGTCCCTTCTTGCCAACTAAATCCTCACGAAAATGATTTCAGGAGAACCAAACTGAATCAAAAGGCAGCTATAAAAGTGTTTTTGTTTTATAGTATAGAAAAAACAAATCTACCCACCCACCCACCCACCCACCTACACACACGACAACCCCATGGTGGTTGTTTAAATTAAATTAATGCACTTGCCATTCATATCAATGGCCCCTGGGTGGCACAGCGGGCGAAGAAACCTGGTTCATTACCCCCCTAGAATGTAGCAGGTGTGCCACAGGGCTCAAATAGCACAACATCGGATTTGTATAATGTGCATCTGTCATGCGGTAATTTGGGGTTTGGAGAATCAGCAAATGACACCAGCTCACATTCATTAGATTCAAAAGTAGGAAGGCCTGTCTGCCCTTGTCTGGTGTCAAACTGCAATGCATCATCTGCTCTGAGAAAGAGGTGGGGGTTTAGAAGAGTTCAGAGGGCAAGGGAGGCGTTTGCTGGATAATGAGGAGACCTTGCCCCTGTAGGGGACAGACCCTGTGCTCTGCACTCAGGGAGTTCAATCCAAGAGAATTTAAAAATAAAATCAACCAGAGCAAATTGGTTTAGGAATGTAGGGGCAGAGGGAAAGGGGAGTCAAGGTCAGTTTCAGTCTCATATGGGGAAAGTGTCATTTTTTTCCCACCTCTCTCCAATGATCGAACAACACTGATACCCAGGAAACAAGGATGAGAAGCAGTAGACATCCTAAATTCTGATCAGCCACTCTGGCCCCTAGACTTTTGAGTCCAAACAATATATTACATGCATTGAATTTTGAACTCTGCAAATATGAGCATAGCCTCTGCTTCGCACTGATACTGGAACAGCCAGAATGCTTAAAACAACGGGACCAAAGTGTTGATTAGGATCATGGTGAAAATAATTAGGGGATGCTACAGTTTTTTTTTTAATGACATTGTGTGAAAACGCCTCCGAAATGAATAAACGATGTATTCTTTCAAAAAACCATCCGCCCAGACAGACAATAATCGGTCCTACGCCTATTGTTCCCATCTTCTGATCCACTTAGTCCATTTCTCTGGGAACATTTAGTCTTGTGGAGTAGCCATGGTGATTAGAAAGTAGATATTTTAGTAGTCTAAAATGATAGCGTGTGTTAAATGACCCCAAATGACCCTTTGCTGCTCTTCTGTGAAGTTGAGAAAAAAGCATATTTCTTTTCGCTCACCTATAAACAAATCCTGTGATAATCTTATTTCCCCCTCCTTCGCCAGGTCTTCCCATCACCAAGGAATACCGAGTGAGCAGTTAGCATTCAGTTTCTCTCTGATCTTCATCTTAGTCAATAAAACTCAATTGTCCTCTCTCCAGCCAGTCCTAGGGTTCGGGTGGATAGGCTGATTAAGGTCTCTCGCTGCTATTTAAATGCCAACACAAAGATTCGGCATTTACCAAAAATAAATGTTGAGGTAAAGAGGAGACATTTATTTTCAAAGTGGAAGGCCATTTTCCCATCATCACATACAGCTTGTTAGATGTCAGTTTTTATTATACCAAATGATTCATTTTAGTAAATAAATATGAGCCAGCTTATTAGGGCGGCTGGCAAGCAAGACCTCGAATGCTAGATTTTTATAGAAGTGGATCTGTGTTCGCCTATCACAATACTCCAAATTTCTCACCTCTGGTCTCTGATTGGATGAAATCTGTCTCCCTTTTGCCTTTGGTCTATAAAGCTTCGGGGCAGAATGATTCCCAAATGCAAAGCTGAACCCTTGGGACAATAAGCTTGAATTTCAGACACAAGCATAATAACTTGGATTTGGTCTTGATAGCCATTTATTTGGCAGTTCATGGATTAAATTAGAAACTCTTGTCCAGGTGAAACCATACTTCAGCAGCTCAGGGCTTTTGCTGGTGGTCCTGAAGAAATGTCTGAACCAGTTTTTGCTCTGTAAATGAGTGGATTAAATGATCTTTTAGGTCCTTGCCAATGGTAATACTATCTGATTTGATGACAGTGAGACTAACATGGAAACTGTTTTATTGCTTGACATGGAAGGTGGAGAAAGGGGTGCATGGCTAATCTGTTCTTTGGATGTTTTGATTATTTTGATGTGTCCTAATTGGTACAAATTGCTGCTACACTGTCTCATCCTTAGTTAACTTTTATTACCTCTTATTCAGCAATGGATAGGGGTAGCTAGGTGGCACAGTGGTTAGAATACTAAGTCTAGAGTCAAGAAGACCTGAGTTCAAATCCAACCCCAGACACTAACTGTATAACCCAAAGCAAGGCACTTAACCCTGTGTGCCTCAGTTTACTCATCTGTGAAATGAGCTGGATAAGGAAATAGCAAATCACTCCAGTATCTTTGCCAAGAGAAACGAGCTGGATAAGGAAATGGCAGATCACTACAGTATCTTTGCCAAGACCCCAAAAGGGTCATGAAGAGTAGGAGATGACTGGTATGACTAAAAACAGTGACTCAGTGTCCGGAAGACTTTAGTTTGAATTCTTTGCCAGACACACCTTAGTTGTTGTAAGCCTCTGTGACTCAGTTCCCTCATTTGTAAGGTAGGGATAATAATGGCACCTACCTTCCAGGGTTGTGAGGATACAATGAATTAATATATACAGGGTTTATAATCCCTAAATCACTACTTAAATGCTCTTTGTTATTATTAGTCAAATTGTGTCTAGAGGAAGGCAGCGAGGATGATTAAAGGTTTCAAGATCATGACATAAGAGAATGGGTTAAAAGAACTAGGGATATTTATCCTAGAGTGGAGAAGGCATTATAAGGGCATGATAATTGTCTTCAAATATGTGAAGGGATTTTATATGGAAGAGGGATTAGACTTTTCTTTTCCTTGGCTCCAAAAGGCAAAACTAGGAAAGACAGGCAGAAGTTGAAACGAAACAAGTTCAGGCTTGATATATGTGGGGGAAAACTTCCTAACAATTATAGCTATCGAAAAGTGAAATGGGAGATAATATTTCCCTTCTCGACTGATCTTCAGAAGACCACTTGTCAGGTTATAATGTTGAAGGGACTCATATTCAGGTATAGATAAAACTTCAAGGCCTCTGAAGTCCCTTCCAACTCTAAGATTTTGTGAATCTCCTGAATCTCCTACAGGGGTGACTTTTTCATTTTTTGGCATCAACTCATGGAAGGAAGTTACATCTAGAAACCTTCAAATTAATGAGAAAAACACTTTCAGATCATGTTCAGAAGAAATTTTTTTCAATATCAAAATATTCAGATCCCATCCAAAGAAATGGAGAGGAAATATTTCTTTCCTCTCTTCCTTTTTTTATCCTGAAGGGAATTTCAAGCTATGAAATGGATTGTGTGGCTGGAGGAGGCAGGAAGATCTGGAAGGTTTGCCAACTTCTAATAGATCAATAATTATTTTTCAGAGTCTTATATACTTGCTGGCCTCAGAAGGACTTTAGCAATCTTCTAGTAGAACCCAATTATTTTACAGAAGGACGTTTTGGATAAAGGGGAAAAATTATTTGGAACAAGACTATATAGCAAAATCATGGTTCAGTTAAGCCAAGAACCTAGTCTTCCCAACCTTCAATCCTTTTCTCTCACTTCTATATCATATTGATAATGGTGAATGAAAAATCACTTATTAGACTCTTATGGGTAAAATACTGCACTAATAACTGGGGATACAAATGGAAAAATCAAGACAATCCTTTCTCCCAAGAACCTCACATTCTAATGGGAAACAACACTTAGAGGAAGTTTCAGCTGCAGAGATTGAGAGACCCAATAGATCTTAGGGTGTAACACCAAAGCATATGGAAATGCATCTTCTTTAAAGTAATTTCTCTTGATATAATTATCTCTGTTTCTGTTGCTTAATCATTTGATAAGTACTAAGGATATTGGTATTAAGACTTTTCCAGGCATTTTGTAGGTGAGGATGTTCAGGAGGCATAGAACTTGGAGAGATAGTTGCTAAGTCTTAAATCTTCACAGACTGCTTCCCTGAATAATGTCTGCAAGGTTGGAAGCTGGACCAGTGATGAGGGTGGGGGAACTGATTTTCTCAGAGATCTTGGTCTCTAGGTCCTACGCTGTCTTTACTAGAGACCAAGGGAGCTAGACTGGTTTATTACCTTCTTCTTTTGGTTTGTTGGCAGTCAATGGTGATGTTAATAGGACCCTTCTCTACAAGGTTTGATCTCCTGTATGATGGGAGCAGGGGCCAGGTTAGAAGAGGGAATGTTCTGAGGTATCCTAGGGCTTTCTTTCCTAGAGATGGCAGTTGGTCAGAAAGTTGGTGCTCAAGGTGTCAGGGAAGGCAAAGTCTTCTTGACAAGGGTTGCTCCTTCTATGATGACATACAGACAAGCTCAAGCAGTAGGCAAAACCCCTAAATGCAGCCAAATCAAATTTAAATGTAATTAGGAAATAATTAACAAAAGAAACAAAAATGTAATATATCATAGATAATGTTAATTTGTAGTTTTCTAAGTCAATTTGCAGGGGCAGGGATCCTTTCTATTTGAGTTTGAAATGATGGTAAATAAAATAATAAAGCAATTATCTTTTCCATATTTTATTATTATCATCTTCATGAACAATAACAACTACTATGATCTCTCTCTCGCATGGAAATTTTTAAGACTGGTTAAGGAATTCAGAATTAATTTGTTGGTAATGAACATTTTCAACTTCATTAAATACTCTGAAGCCTAGTACATTATCATTATCTAGATGCTAAATTTTAATTGCATGAAGCCTGGTCCCTCAATAATTAACACATTGTATATCCCACCTAATTCACAAACTAATTGTCATTTCTTAGATCTTAATGTTACTTGCTAATTTTGCCAAGGATAAAAAATCTGACTGTCAAAACTCCCAAGTAAGTGACATTCCACAGGCACAATAGTGACAAAACAAGTTAATTTATTGCAAAGTCACTGAGAGAAGGGTTTTTTAATTGAGTATTTGTTACCTTCATAAAAGACATAAATGGCTTTTTAGTTACATATTTGCCTATTTCTTACATATTAGAAAAGTGTTAACGAGCCTGATTAAAATTAATTGCAAAGGTCCAAGATCTGAGAGGAGATCCTAACGTTAGCAAACTTCTAATTGAAGCTGAGAGAGAAGGGAAAGAGTCATTGGGCGGAATGTGGATGTGAACAGCTGTTCTACTGCAGAGATGGTATGTAATTAAATGGCACACCAAGTTTAAAAAGTGATCTAAAATGGAAAGCAGGTTTATAAGTCAATATGGAAATTTTTATTTTAATAATGTTATTATGCATTTTATAGGATACTTTTCCACCTAAAGTTTCTACCACTAGTGGTATTAAAAAACTAAAGGAAGCATATGACTCCTTTTAATTCATTCAAATAGATTCATCAATCATTTATTAAACAGCTATATTGTGCAAGATACTGTGCTCAGAGCTGGGGATACAAAGACAAAACAAAAGCTGTCTCAGACATCAAGGAGCTCACATTCTGGTGGGGAAAGAAGAGAAAATAACATAACTAATAGATACATAAAAATAGCATAACTGAGGGAGAGGAAGGCACTAGAGAGACCAGGAAAGGCTTCTAGTAGAAAGAAGACTGAAGGAAATGTTGAAGGAAACTAAGCATTTTAAGAGGCTGAGTGCATTCCAGGAATGAGAGACCATTTGTGCTAGGGAAAAGAGGCAGGAAGTAGAATAGCAAGTCTGGGAAATGACACGGAAGCTACTTATCACTTCAATGTAGTGAAACATAGGCCAAATAAAGTAGGGTCATGGGTTTTTAGATTTTGAACTGGAAAAGACCTTGGAGTTCATCTAGAATTCGTCCCTCATTTTATATAGGAGAAAAATGATGCATAATAAAATTAAATAGCTTAGCTGAAATCACAGGTTATTCACGGCAGAGCTGGTATTTGAACCCAGGTCCCAGACTCTTTATATAACTAAGAGGGGGATGGGAAGGGGCAGAAGAACAGGAGGAAGAGGAGGAGGAGGAGGAAGAGGACAAGGAAGAAAATGAAGAGGAGGAAGAGGAAGAAGAGAAATAAATATTCATAATGAAAACATTGCAAAGAAAATAGCAGAGAATGAATAAATGAACTAAAAAACAGATTAATAAATACGAGGAAATCTTGAGATGGAAGGAATAAAATTAGATTAGTAGCAATTAGAATTATCCCCCAGAAATGAGAATGGCTCCCTCCTACCTGAACAGCAATGGTACACAACCCATGGAAGCAAATGAATCTACTAGCCAGGAGCATGCTGGTAAATGTTTGACAACTGGCTCTCCAAAAACTCAAGACACTTCCAAGTTTAATCTGCATTATTAACATTTTATCCATCACTTTATTGTCAATAAATTAAGCTCTGATCTGTTATATGTGCTTATTTCTGGTGTTTATGTTCTTGCTGAAAATGTAAAAGTCAGCCCTCATGAGCTGGTACAATCTGGCTCCTGAACTCCCCTGCAAATAGCTTGTTGTTTGATTAAACCAAAGACCCCACCTACTGGGCAAGGATTCACTATTTGGCAAAACTCCTGGGAAAACTGAACAGCACTATGGCAAAAATTACTTTTAGACCAATACTTCATACCTTATATGAAGCTAAGCTCTAAATGAATACATGACCTAGATAGAAAAGGTCAGAGCAAAAACAAATTAAAGGAACAAGGAGGAAATTGCTGTTCAGATTTATAGATAGAAGAAGAGTTCATGACTAAGCAAGGGATACTGACATCAAAGATGACAAAATGGATAGTTTTGATTATAGAAAATTAAAAAGTTTGTGCACACAAATAAATCTATTATAGTTAAGATGTGAAGGGAAATAGTTACCTAGGGGGAAATCTTTGCAACAAATTTTTTGACAAAGATTTCATTTCCAAGATATATAAGAAACTGATTCAAATTTATAAAATTTGTAACTACACCTCAGTTAATAAATGTTCCAAGGATATAACAAGCAGTTCTCAGGGGAAGAAACCCAACTATCTATAGCCATATGAAAAAAATGCTCCAAGTCAACAAGAGTTAGAAAAATGAAAACTAAAATAATTCTGAACATCTACCTCACACTTATTAGATTGGCAAAAAGGAAAAGAAAGAAAGTGAAACATTGAAGGGATGGAAAGAAAATAGGCGCACTGATGTATCATTGACAGAACTATAAATTGATCCAGGCATTCTGGAAAGCAATTTAGAATTATGCCGCCAAAGTTACTAAACTGTGCATATTCTTTCACCATTTGTATCACTACTCAACCTATGGCACAAAGAGATAAAAGAAAGAAAGATGAATCAAACATGTTCTGCTTGGGCCCAGAAGGTAGAACCAGAAGCAAAGATGGAAGGTGCAAAGAGACAATTGTAGGCATGACCTTAGGAAAAACTTCTCAAGAATTAGAACCCTCAAAAGTGGAATGATCTACCTGGAGAGGCAGTAAGTTCCTCTCCCTCGGAGATCTTTAATCAGAGATTGGACAAGCACTTGTCAAGTATGTCATCCTGGGTTTCCTTTAGTGCATAGGGTTGGATTAGATTGCTGCTGACATTTCTTATAATTCTAAAACTGTGGGTTATTGTGATTCTGGCACTATGCTGTTTAAAGGAAAACATACTACAGCTACCTAATGGTGATTTTTCCTCACAAAGGTAATATAAGAGATTTAATGGAGAAGGAAAGGCACGCTGAACAATTGTAGCCATGAAGTTAATGACTATTTATGAACTTATCATCCATAAAACAGAATTACTGAATGAACTAGAAAATAGAATCCAACAACTTGCTACATATAAGAAACATACTTAAAAAAAGAGTTAAAATGAGAAACTGGAACAAAAAAGATTTGGAATGAACTAAATTCAGAGAACTAGGAGATGCAACCATGATTTTTAATATGGTAAGAGAAAAAAAAAGTGCACATTGCCAAAAAAGACAAACAGGAGGATTGAGTTATGTGTAAACAGATCAAATACAATTAAATAACAGAAACTGGATCTGTGATTACATCGGTGCAGGAAATTTTGAGATGAGAAGAGTTTCTATCAGTATAGATTGGCAACAGTTATAGAGAACTGTCTACGCTACCAAAAAAACTAGTTTGTCCAAGGTCCCAAAGTCATCTATATCACAAATTGTATTTTAACTCAGGTCTTCCTGACATTAGGAAGCTTTCCATCCATTATACCATGTTTCCTTTCAATAAAACAAGATCAAAGAGATAAATATGTGTGTATGTATTATATGTGTGTATATGTGTATGCAATATATTATGTATTAAAGAGAATGAGAATCCCTGACCTCTTGATTAATCTGGAATATTGATAAATATGCTTTATAAGGTTATATAGCAAACTGAATGTGATGTATTTAGCTGCTGTTCTCTGCAACTTCTTATTAACTGTCTTTTCTGTAACTCACTGTAAGCCAGTATTTTGCAATAAGGTATGGGTCAACCCAGCCTGTGCTACCTAAGCTGTGACTCATAGAGCATCTCCCAAGCAACAAGTCAAAAGGCCATTTCTTCTGGGCTGAAGATTTGTGCCCCTTCCTAGCATTTGTAAGACACAAGAGGAAGTTTTCCTGGGTATGCAGAGAATACCTGCTCCATGAATGATGGAAGACTTACCATATAAAGCATTTCCTCTTTGCCATTTAAGGCATGAAGGAACTATCTATGGGCTTGTCTTTCCTCTGAATGTCTGGAAAAGCGGAAATATTAGGGTACATAACCAATGGAAATCCCTCATTCACTGATCTTAGATTGTGAGGGAAACCTAATAACCCAGCTTTGTTGAGAGACACTGGTCTCTCTCAATAAACCTGTTATTGGCTTGGAGTTTGGCTCTTTGTTTTCTTTCAGATTGGCTGAAAATATTTGCCATGGTATTTAAAAGAAAAGCTAATGAAAATAAAATAGTAAGATGGCAAGACAATAATTGTAGGTGAATTGAACATCACTCTGATACCTTACTATATCCAATGGAAAGATAAACACAGAGGAAATTATGAATGAGAATATAGTATTGAAAAACCTAGATTTGATAGACATAGTAATTGTTAAATTAGAATTTGAAGGGATGCATTTATTTTCAGAACAATGTGGCAACTTCAGAAAAAAATGGATTAAATGCTATGACATTAAAAACTCACAAATAGAGACAAAATAGCAGAATATTCAACACTTCCTTTACAGAATATATATTGTAATAAAATTGTAGTCATTTAGATTTTTGAAGATGAGAAAATAAACAAAATTTTTAAGATGAGAAATAAACAAAAATTGGTCATTGATGTCCTCTTGGTGATCTTTTTTGGGCATTAATATTATCAGTTACTTTTCATTCTTTTACTTTCTTTCCTTCCTGTGATACCTTGTAAAATGATCAATCAATTCTTTAAAGATTATGTCACCTTCAGCATTGATTTTCTTGCTGTGTATTTGGTCTATTGCAGTTGCTTGGATAGAAATAGCACTCAAGAATTCTTAATATAATCTCAAAGGTATAAACTCCCAATGTTCCTGAAAATAGGTTGGAATTAGACTACAAATCAGCATATATATCATATATATATATAGTATATATATACTATATATATATATATATTATAACTTGGCACAAGATTATTCAGTCTCACAAAGAGGTTCTGAGAAGAGAGCCATTCATTGTGCCACTCCTTGTGGGAGCTATTTCTTCTAGTGTGGGCACCAGGGAAGAAAAATCTCAATTCTGCTTTTATGGTTAGGATTTTTCTATTTCTTCCCATCCAGTCTTCTTGTTTGCATGTAATAACAATAGTAGTAGGTAATTTAGCTATTTCTATAGATAGCATTTCTATAGTGCTTTAAAGTTTGCAAAGCACTTATGCCATCTCATTTGATACAACAACCTTGGAAGCAGGTGTTATTACTATCTCCATTTTATAGGTAAGGAAATTGAATCTGAGAAAGAGTTGGAATGATTTACCTGGGGTCACATAGATAGGTAGGATTTGAACTCATCTCTTCCTGACTCCAGTACCAGTGCTCCATTGACTGTACTACCTCTCCACTATACCAATTGCCTAGTTAGCTAACTAGGCAATTGGTATAGTGGAGACAATGCTGTATGTGGAATCATGTGGGTGGGTGTGGGTTCAATCCCAGTTCTTTGATTTATTATTTCTATCACAATGGGCAAGTCAATTAAACTCTCTGGTTCTCAGTTTACTTATTTCTATCTGAGGGTTATTGTGGGTACCACTCTTTTTAAGAGGCATGTCAGTTTCAAATCAAGGAATTTTTGCCATCAACAACAGAAATGTGTCTAATGAATCTAGTTATATGAACTGTTGTTTGTTCCTTCTCTCCCTTTGACCTATTGCTCTGGTGATAGTCTGGGTGTGTGTGTATGGTGAGGGGCATTACTATGCCTTGGCCATGTTTTCAAATACCCAGAAGGTCACAAGAGATGTAGAAGAGCAGGCTGGTTTTGGAGTCAGGAAGACCAAGCTTGGTTCAGGTGCTGCTTGTTATACATACTAACCATGTGACAAATGGCAAGTCAGCTAACCTAGCAGGATCTCAGGCAAGTCTGTAAATTAGAGAAGAGTTGCCTTGTCCAATCAGGTGGAGGATCTTTTCACACCAGAGAATTCACTACACTGATGCTCATTTAATCTACACAAGGGGGAAATAAAAAGAGAGACAGAGACTGAGATAGAGCGAGAGCAAGAAAGACAGAGAGAGACAGAGACAGAAGGAAAGGAGGAAAAAGTATGAATAGGTCAAAATAAATCTTTCTCTATTACTGATAAACAATTCAAAGCACATGCCAACTAATGGTACCACAGTGATATTGTCTTCCCAATTGAAGGACACTTTATAGAGATATTCAAAATTATCTTTTGATTGTGATTGCGATTTAGTCTACCCATGGATTTACCTTAGATGGGAATGTAAATTAAAAACTTAGGATGTATTTGAACAAGGGCTGGACTTGTCTCTGCAATTTACCAGCTGTGAAACCTTGACCATATATCATATCATACCCCACCCACCTCTGAATGTCATTTTCCTCAACTGCAAGTTGAGTGGATGGTTTGATCATTTCCAAGATCTCCTTTAGCCCTAAACCTCTATATTCTAAGTTCAAATATTTTATTTAAATTACTTGGTCAACTAGTGATAACTAGAAAAGAAAATCTCAAATAGGACAAGACCAAATTTTATTTCATTAAACATTTCAGTTAGGAAACAGACTCTTACTAGAATAGAGATTAAAAAAAAAAACACATTATCCAGATCAGCTCTGGAGACTACATATGTGTAGTGTGTAAAGGGAATCAGTGGAAGTTGTGGTGAATTGTCTGTGGAGGGTGTCAGGGAAAGTCACTGGAGGGCAGATGGAAGGGGTAATTGTGTGAGAAGCTTTACAACAGCTCTTCTCTGTGAAGCCAGCCATGCCATGAAATAAAAGGGCATGCCATTAAGTGTCCTTTCTCCATTTCTCTGATTTAAGCAAGTTCTAATTTAGAGAAGTAAATACTAAGGGGTTGGGGATCTATGGCTATTGAACTCATCTATAATAAATCTAATATAGTAGATTAGCCTTGGAGTTGTTTAGTAAGTGGTTTTCAAAAAACAGAATGAAATAACTGAATTAAGAGAGGACTATCTGGTTTGATCTGACAGAGCTATCACTCTGGTCCAGACCCTCAACACCTCAAGCTTGGTCTTGGTCTCTCTAACTCAGGTTTCTCCCCACTCTAATATTTCCACCACTTGGCTGCCAAAGTGATCTTTCTAAAGCAGACGTCTGATGATGTCACCCCCATAAAAAACACAAGTTGGTCCTTATCTCCAGGATCAAATATATATTTATATATATATGTGTGTGCTTGACTTTCACACCTTAGCCCCTTCCTACTTTTCCAGTTTTCTTATTCCTTAATCTTTCCATGTATTCTATGTCCAGGGACACTGAACTTGTTCTTTGAACAAGACACTCATCTCTCTTCTCTGTGCCTTTTTTACTAGCTATCCCTCATGTCTGCATTGCTTTCCTTCCTTATCTCCTACTTTTGACTTTCCTGGCTTCCTTCAAGTCTGAACTACAATCTCATCTGAAAGAAACCTTTCTCAGTCCCTCTCAATGATAAACCTTCCCTTAAGGATAACATTTATATAGAAATAGGAAGATATATTAATATAGATATATATACACATATGTATATATATGTATGTATGTACACATAGGTATTTATATATACATATCTTATATGTACATAGTTGTTTGCATGTTATCTTTCCCATTAAAATGGAATCTCCTTGGGGGTCCAGATAATAGTAATTATTTTTTCTTTGTATCCCCAACACTAAGATAGTGCCTGGTGAAGTGGTACCCTAGTTTGGGTACCTAATAAATGCCTGTTGACTTGGTTTCTATCTTGAAAAGATGTTGTTTGTGGAAATGAAATTAAAGTTTGATCCACCATTTTCAAAGCACCAGAAATAGACATCTGCAGAATATCTGTGGCTATGTCTATGGAATACCTAGAGGAAAAGTGACAAGTTCATCTAAATAATGTTTTACCTACCAAAGATGTCAGGTAATAGGATCTTTGGAAATACTGATTTGGGGATCCCAGAGCTCATATGTTAAAATGTCCTTAGCAGATCTCACTATGCTTGTTTTTCCCAATTCTGCCAAAAAATAGACCCTCAATCTTTTCTAACCATCATTATATGGCATGCGAAGAAGCATCAGTCATCATTTTGTGTTTTGGTTAAGTTCCTTATTTACATTTCTGAGTGAATAAAAGCTTCTTCAGCAACTTTGCTGGAATGAAATCATTTTGATATTCATTCTATTAGCCTTCTAATCGCAGAGAGGCCCAGAAATCAAATTGTTCCACTCCTTTATTTATAATTATGTGCAATTAAAATGGTCCCATCCCCCTAAAGTTTTCTTGGAAGCCTTAGACACTTCAGCTGTCAGTGCATATTATCTTGAAGCCCAATAATCATAGTGGCACATTGCATACAATCAGACTAGCCAGAGAGGAATATTATATTTTCATGATGTGGGTGTTCTTTAATTAATCTGAATTAGCTTTTTTGATATGGATTCTAATTGTTTTCTTTGAAAACAACCACTATAGGACCTTGATTCTTCTGGGTCTGTTGCTCTTCAAGAAAAGTTCATTGCAGGAAACAGGAAAAAAAATAACAATAATAATGATCACCATATCAAAGTAGGACATATGATTTTAGCTTTCTGATTGTGCATTAACAGAGAGCCTTGAATGTTTTTGATTAATTTAATTACATTCTGTAAACATTTATTAAATATTTAATGTATACCAAGCACTATGCTAAGTTTTGGGGATACAAGGAAAAATGAAAAAAATGTCTATCCCTTGAGGATCTTGCATTCTATTGGAGGGAATCTTGACTTTTGGTGTTCCCTTTACATTTATTTATGATGTGGGATAAATAATTAGCAAATGAAATTGGAATAATTCAATATTTCAATTTAATTTAACTTAATTTTTTACCAGCTTGTAATTGCAGTATGCTGCAACAGTTGTAATCCTTTACAATCTAAAAATCTAAGAAGCATAATTAGTTCCTATCTGGCACCATGGAGAAAATAGAATATATTTTATATTATCTGATATTTTCTAGATTATTCAATTGTTTAATAACCAAATGCAAATACCTTATACTAAATGGATGATTTTAACTACAATTACCACACTCCACCCTCATTAAGACACCTTTCTCAAGATCTAAGTGTTTTGAGCATTTATAAAGAAGTGTTATCCTAACAAAAGTGATAATGAGTTAAGTGCAGTTGGGAGTCAAGGTACAGCTGAATAACTAAACTTTAAAGAGATCATTAAATGAATATTCTCTTGTTTTATTCTATCAGTAATTTTATTTCTTTTTTAATGAATAAAAAAGCATAATCAGAATGCTGCCTTAAACCTTTTAGAAACAACAATTAAAGCTCAGTAACTGGCTACAATGTCTTGCTTTAAAGAAACACATAGGGGTTGGATTTAAGATTATATTGGAAATAGTGATTTTATTGGTAACACTTGAATGATGAATTTCCTTCTACCAATGTAGGCTGATATTTTGTCTTCAAATTATACTCTTAGAGAGTCACATTGAGCCTGGAGAGATTAAGGGACTTGCCCATGGGTCACACTTTATTTTATGTCATTATATGTCAGTGTCAGCCCTATGGTGAGGTCAGTGAGCTATCTTCTAGACCATACTACCTCTCACTGTCTTGATTTAATTGGTTCCCCCCAGCACCTTTGAGAAATAGACTAATAGCTTTGAGCTTGGTTCATATGAATCTCTCTTTGGTCCAAGTATTTGGGTCTTACACTAAAGCAGTGATGGTAGAGTAGAATCCATAGCCATGTAGTAGGGAGATCAATGGACTAATCATGGTTTGTTTGTTTGTTTGCTTTTTTACCATTTCATATATTTTATTTGTTAGAGTCCAAAATATCTTTCTGCTCTTAACTTTACCATTTTGGGCTTTAGTTAGCTCCAATACAGTCACACATGGAGAACAGAGGTTAAATATTTTTAATGCCTGTAGAGTTTATGTGATAAAAACATGCTATAAACTACTTCTACTAGAAACATGAAAATACATTTCCCAGGAACTTAGTCTCCCCTGAATTTCATTTATAGTCATAAATACTCATGGAATTATGAAGTACTGCTAAGTTGAGAAGCTTCACCTATTCTATTCTGTTGTTGTTGTTGTTGTTCAGTCATATCTGACTCTTCTGGACCCCATTTTGGGGTTTTCTTGTTTGTCACTTACTTCTCCAGCTCATTTTACAGAGAAACTGAGGCAATTGGGATTATACAGGTTCACACAGTTAGTAGGTGTCTGAGACCACATTTGAAATCAAGATGAATCTTCCTGACTCCAGCTCCAGTGAATAGAACCACTTAGCAGTCCCATTTTATCCTACCCTACCCTATTTTATCCTATCTCATTCATTCATTCCACATATGTCTATGGAAGACATAGCACCATTTGCAAAGGATACAAAGTCATAGGAGAAATGATCCCTGCCCTTGAAGACCTTCTAACCAAGTTTGGGAGATTAGACTTCATAAAATGTGATTAGGAAATAAATGCTGACACATTGTGGGATCAAAATGACCCGATTTTCATATAGAAGGTGAGACTTAAGCTAGGTCTTACAGCTTAGTAGAATTTAGAAAAGTGAAAAAATGCAGAAAAACATTCCAAATGGGAGACAAAATGAGCCAAAGACATGGCTATAATCCTAATTTTTAAAAACGGTGCTCAGTGGACAGTAAAGGCAGAAGAAACTTCTTATCCTACTACTGCTAACCTACCATGAGTTGTCAAAGAGTGGCGATGGGTTTATTCAGTTCGTCTGATACCAATGGCATATAGATAACATCAATATCATTCTTTCCTCATTGCAAATCATATCACACACATGTTATCTCATTTGATCCTCCCAACTATCCTGTAGACGTATTATTATTATTATGTCCCTTTTAGTGATGAGAAGACTGAGGCTTAGAGTTAAAAGATTTACTCAGTAGATTTGAATCCACACCATTATGACTCCCTGTGTAACATATTATCTTCTGTTGCATGCTGTTTCAAAGGTTGGTTATTGAGTTCTTATGAACAGAGCACAACTAAATGACCTTAGAATCATCTGCTACATCAGTTGTGTACAACTCAACTAGAAATAAGGGCCACTAGACTCTACAGAAAAATCCCTGGAACCACATATTGACTTGGCTTTAAGATGTAATATTAGTTATATTTTCTTATATTTTTATTTATTATGTTAAACATTTCCTAATTACATTATGGTCTATCTGGGGATAGCACCCAACAGTGTTGAGTTGCATGCTGCGTGTTGCTCCATGGTTTTTGTCACCTTTACCTTATACATTTGAATAAACTGACTACAGACAAAATTTAGGAGGTTGACCTAGAAAACAACAGAGTCTGGAATCACAGAATGCCTTCTGACAGGTGCATTTTTTTTTATTAGCGTGACTTTGTAGGACCACTTGTTTGGCCCAGAAGTAGAAGCAGATAGATGGCTCACTGTTCCTGAAGTAAAAAATACTTGAGTGCAAATCCAACCTCAGAAACTTACTGATAGTCACATAACCATTGTCTGCCTCAGTTTCCTCAGTTGTAGAAGGGGGATAATAAGAGCATTTACCTCCCAGATTTACTGTGAGTATAAAATGAAGTAATAGATAATATTTACACGGTTCCTCGCACATCATAGGCTCTATATAAATGCCTAGATGTTAGGAATACTACTAGTAGTTATTGTTGTGGGAGCAGATGATGAATGGCCAACAGAGAATGCAGATTTGATCCATTTCATGATCTAGATTAACACAGAGTAAGCACATTTTTATTGCCATGTAAAATGCACTTCCATATTGGTCATTGTTGTAAGAACAAACTCATATATAATCAAAACCCCAAAATAAAACCATAAATACACTGAAGTGAAAGATGACCCCAACAGCTCTTTCTCTGGCGATAGATAGCACTCCTCGTCATGTCTTTCATGATTATCCCAGATCAGTTCATTGAGAGTAAGTGCATTTCTAAAAAGTCTCTATGATTTTAGTTGCATTTTTAATTAGTGTTTTTGAGATCTTTTTGTTTTTATTTTTTTCTTTCTACAGGTAGGTAGACATGCTATTTTTCAGTTGTTTCAGGTACATCCAATATCTTCATGACCCCACTTGGGATTTTCTTGGCAAAGATATTGGAGTGCTTTACCATTTCTTTTTCCAGCCCATTTTACAGATGAAAAAACTGAGGCAAATAGGTTTAAGTGACTCTCCTAGGTCACACAACTAACAAGTAAACACCTAAGGCCAGATTTGAACTCAGGAAGATGAATCTTTCTGACTTTATGGCTGACCTTCTATCCACTGTGCCACCTAGCTTCCTCTCTTGGTGAATAGGGGGATTAAGTAAGTAAGACTGGGGGATACTAGGCTGGCAATCTTTATGTCCTGCAGCTAAGGAAATCTCTTTTTCTGCCATCAATGAGAATTAGTTTCCTAGAGTCTTTAGAGGATAGAGAAAAGAAGAATATGTCATTCAGGGGCTAGAAAATTTGCACTCTTTACAACCCTTTGCACTGAAAACTGTTTTTTCACATTTTGGCTTGATAAATTTGAACTGTCCCAAGTGAATCTCTTTCTTTTTTTTAATAGCCTTTATTTTTGAATTCTCTTTTGCTTCCACAATCCCTGGTAGACTTGTTGTTCGTTTGTCTCAGTCATGTCTAACTCTTTGTGATCCCATTGGGATTTTCTTGATAAAGATCTTTTTTTTAAATAACCCTTCCCTGCCATCCTAGAATCAATATTAAATATTCAGTTCCAAGGAAGAAGACTGATAAAAACTGAGTAATTGGGGCTAAGTGACTTGTCTAGGGTTACATAGCTAGGAAGTGTCTGAGGCTACATTTGAACCCAGGTCCTTCCATCTCCAGATCTGGCTCTCTATCCACTGAACCACCTAGCTGTCCTCCAAATTTTTCTTCAGAGAGTAGTGACTGGCAGAAATCTAAGAGTTGGGACAACAATGTTGGACTATATTTTCAAGTAGGGCAGATAGGGTACCATATCCTATTTAGGGTCAAAATAATTAAAATACTTTCTAAAAGACAGTTGCTTACTTAGGATTGGGGACAGAGGGAGGGGTTTTTCAAAGTCCCACTCAGTGGCCTAAAAGAGATAATTTAGTACTGATATTGAATAGAATGGTATTGAAGTACAGGGTATTGAAACCCTGGAGTCCTGGTGAAATTGTCCTAGAGCAGAGTGGTGACCCAAGTTTTGTAGTCGTGGAGGGTCCTTTGCCCTGAGATCAAATCCATATCATACATAAGGAAGGGATGACCGAGGCTTTGCTCCAGGGGGTCAGATTTAAAGGGCATTCACAACACTTGACATTCTTCAGCAGTTTAGAAACAAAGGAGTTTAGCCATCTAGTTATCAATAATATTATAAAGCTTTTCTCCTACTCCTTGCCATGCATCATTCTCATGCTTGGTTGGGCCCCAGGTGAACTATTTCCAAGAGAATACTGTTTTTCCTTCTCCCAACTCCATTTGATGTTGTTTGCCTTAGGAAGAGTTTGTGGTGTTTGGTTCTGATAACTTATATAACTATAACTTACTGGTTATAGTTTTGTTCTTAAACCTGATGCTACCACTAATGGGCAATGTGACCTTTACTAAGTCACATAAACATTTATCCCAGGTTTCTTATCCCTGCAGTTATTACATTAGAACTACATTTTGATCTGACTGTGTAGACATAACCCCGCAACAGATGATTCATTTTCCCTCCCCATACCATCAGGCCTATTTATGTTAGCATGCCTTAGAATAATCTAACTGTATTTGGAAGGGAGCTATATTCTTTTGTGACTTGCATAGAGTGCATAGTAAACACCAAAAAAATAATCATTTACATCATTCACATCTCATTTTAAGTGGTGAGAACATGCATGAAGTCTGAAAGATCGCTATATAGCATAAGGAAAAATGTGTACGTTTGTTGGTGAAATTGTTTTATTTTTAGATTAATGAAGATCCAAATTAAACCATTCTAGTGCAATCATCCTGATAGTTCCTTAACACATTTTGCTCATTATCACTTCATTTATATTTATGATGAAGAACAGATGGTACCAATGTCATATTTCGATGTGTATCATATCCAGCTAAGAGTAAATCTCTCATATTAGCTGCACTTATCAAAATATTTGTACTTCACAACAACAGAAATCTTAGCTTATGTACTATCTTGTCACTATGGTGTAGCTACCATTTAGAAAAGTCTATTTAAATTAGATATATTATTGAAGGAATGCATCATTCATGACTATTGAATGAATGCATTGAACTTGAAACAGTAATTAAATGCTTTAGTTGTAAAGAGAGAACCATTAAGTCTGAATTAAAAACAGCAATTAAAAATCATACCATGTTCATGGCATCCTTAGCTTTATATATTGAAGACTGCATGGCAGAAGGGAAACAAAGTCTATTTATGAGAGAGGAAGAAATACATGGTAGCCAAAAAGACAATGAATAGGTGCTATTAAACCCTACCAAAATGAGAAAGTACTTGAACCAGAAAGGGTCTTTGCAATCCCTTAGATTTCTAGCTCCTCGTTTAATAAGCAAGAGAGACTGAAGTCCAGAAAGGTGAAGGGACTTGTTCAACAATTAATTATTAAGAAAATCAGGTCTGAAACTCAAGTCTTCCATCTCCCAGGTCAATTTTCTTTTTTCACCATCAGATAATCAATGGCAGTACAAATGAGGATGAAAGTCAAAGTAAATTTGATCTAAAGGTAAATTATAAACCTATGAACACAAGGTTCTATTTAAAAAAAAATTCTTTCCATCGAAGGCTCAAAGATGCTGTGGCAAGAAAACCAGATAATTACTTAGATTTGTCTCAGCTCAGATATCCTAAGAGCTTTAAACTACCATAATGATAGGAACCTCATTTTTTTAGAAATGCTAAAAATGGTATTTTAAAAAAAAACTTACCTTAACTCATAAATATGGAATAAGTATTCTTCATTGGACACAAAGCTGTAGCATTCACTTAAAGTTCAATTGATTTTTAAGGAGTGAGTGTGTAATTCTATTCCTTACTGAGACTTTTTATGTACATGAACTTATCTCCTAATTTTATCAATTTGGGGGGGTTTCTTTGTTTCATAAAGGTTTTGTTTTATATCACATGAATTTTCAGAACTTACACCAATGCCCCTGCCCAATAAGTCTTCACTAAGTAACAAAGAAAAACAGTTATTCAAAGCCAACCAGCACTATGACCTTTTCAGCAACATTCTATATAGAAATGCATTTCAACATGGCTTTTTCTATGGCCTTCATTAGTCAGTACAATTACACAGTATTTGTCTTCATTTTAGTATTTTTTACATTTATGTTCCAGTAGTCATTAATGTTGTTTCCCTGGTTGTATTTAGTTCATTGTGCATTAGTTCTTAGGGTTTCCTAAGTGTAATAGGAAAATATCTTAACCCTGACCCCCCATGCAAGTTAGGTGAGTCTTTTCTTAAATGGCAATGAAACTTCATTTGAGACTAAGGTTGGCTTAGACATATTTCATCATCCCCTGAGAACAAAGCAACTATGAGGAACTCCAGGGTTTGGCTGGTAGATCCCTATGATGTAACTCAGTAAATAGAATGTTACTCAACTGAATCAGTTGGAATTATCCTCAGTACTTCATGGTGGATATCCCAAAGCTATGCCTAAGTAAATGGCTTTTCATGAGTTGTTGTATGACTTATGAGCATCTCCTTTTGTTTTGATATCAAACCTTAACTATTGGGGATAGACCTAATCAAGTCCACCCTGTAATACTAGATTTTTCTGACTTTTTCATATTTTTTATTTCTCATGGTACAGTTGTTCTTGCATTTCCCAATACTTTCCTTCCTTCTTTCCTACCTAGATTCTTATTCTTTATTTTTTTTTGTTTT
Source organism: Monodelphis domestica (assembly GCF_027887165.1). NCBI lineage: Eukaryota > Metazoa > Chordata > Mammalia > Didelphimorphia > Didelphidae > Monodelphis > Monodelphis domestica. Next base: position 95,289,674 of record NC_077227.1, read on the forward strand.
TTTTTTGTTTTTTTTGTTTTTTTAATATATTTTATTTGATCATTTCCAAGCATTATTCGTTAAAGACATAGATCATTTTCTTTTCCTCCCCCCCACCCCCCATAGCCGACGCGTAAGTCCACTGGGCATTAGATGTTTTCTTGATTTGAACCCATTGCTTTGTTGATAGTATTTGCATTAGAGTGTTCATTTAAAGTCTATCCTCTGTCATGTCCCCTCAACCTCTGTATTCAGGCAGTTGCTTTTTCTCGGTGTTTCCACTCCCATAGTTTATCCTTTGCTTATGAATGGTGTTTTTTTTTTCTCCTGGATCCCTGAAAGTTGTTCAGGGACATTACACCGCCCCTAATGGAGAAGTCCATTACGTTCGATTATACCACAGTGTATTAGTCTCTGTGTACAATGTTCTCCTGGTTCTGCTCCTCTCGCTCTGCATCACTTCCTGGAGGTTGTTCCAGTCTCCATGGAACTTCTCCACTTTATTATTCCTTTGAGCACAATAGTATTCCATCACCAACATATACCACAGTTTGTTCAGCCATTCCCCAATTGATGGGCATCCCCTCATTTTCCAGTTTTGGGCCACCACAAAGAGCGCAGCTATGAATATTTTTGTACAAGTCTTTGTGTCCATTATCTCTTTGGGGTACAGACCCAGCAGTGCTATGGCTGGGTCAAAGGGTAGATATTCTTTTGTCGCCCTTTGGGCATAGTTCCAAATTGCCCTCCAGAATGGTTGGATCAGTTCACAACTCCACCAGCAATGAATTAATGTCCCTACTTTGCCACATCCCCTCCAGCATTCATTACTTTCCTCTGCTGTTATGTTAGCCAATCTGCTGGGTGTGAGGTGATACCTCAGAGTTGTTTTGATTTGCATCTCTCTGATTATAAGAGATGTGGAACACTTCTTCATGTGCTTGTTAATAGTTTTGATTTCTTTATCTGAGAACTGCCTATCCATTTCCCTTGCCCATTTATCAATTGGAGAATGGCTTGATTTTTTGTACAATTGATTTAGCTCATTATAAATATGAGTAATTAAACCTTTGTCAGAGGTTTCTATGAAGATTTTTTCCCAATTTGTTGTTTCCCTTCTGATTTTAGTTATATTGGTTTTGTTTGTACAAAAGCTTTTTAGTTTGATGTAGTCAAAATTATTTATTTTACATTTTGTGATTCTTTCTATATCTTGCTTGGTTTTAAAGCCTTTCCCCTCCCAAAGGTCTGACATGTATACTATTCTGTGTTTACCCAATTTACTTATGGTTTCCTTCTTTATGTTTAAGTCACTCACCCATTTTGAATTTATCTTGGTGTAGGGTGTGAGGTGTTGATCTATTCCTAGTCTCTCCCACACTGTCTTCCAATTTTCCCAGCAGTTTTTATCGAATAGTGGATTTTTGTCCCAAAAGCTGGGATCTTTGGGTTTATCGTATACTGTCTTGCTGAGGTCGTTTTCCCCCAGTCTATTCCACTGATCTTCCTTTCTGTTTCTTAGCCAGTACCAAATTGTTTTGATGACTGCTGCTTTGTAATATAGTTTGAGGTCTGGGACTGCAAGGCCCCCATCATATGTGTTTTTTTTCATTATTTCCCTGGATATCCTTGATCTTTTGTTCTTCCAAATGAACTTTGTTATGGTTTTTTCTAAATCAGTGAAGAAGTATTTTGGTAGTTCAATGGGTATGGCACTAAATAGATAAATAAGTTTGGGTAGGATGGTCATTTTTATTATATTGGCTCGTCCTATCCATGAGCAGTTAATGTTTTTCCAATTGTTCAAGTCTAGTTTTAGTTGTGTGGCGAGTGTTTTGTAGTTGTGTTCATATAGTTCCTGTGTTTGTCTTGGGAGATAGATTCCTAGGTATTTTATTTTGTCTAAGGTGATTTTGAATGGGATTTCTCTTTCTAGTTCTTGCTGCTGAGCTGTGTTGGAGATATATAGAAAAGCTGATGATTTATGTGGGTTTATTTTGTATCCTGCAACTTTGCTAAAGTTGTTGATTATTTCAATTAGCTTTTTGGTTGAATCTCTAGGATTCTTTAAGTAGACCATCATGTCATCCGCAAAGAGTGATAACTTGGTCTCCTCCTTGCCTATTCTGATGCCTTCAATTTCTTTATCTTCTCTAATTGCTACTGCTAGTGTTTCTAGTACAATGTCAAATAGTAGAGGTGATAATGGGCATCCTTGTTTCACTCCTGATCTTATTGGGAATGCATCTAGTTTATCCCCATTGCAGATGATATTAGCTGTTGGTTTTAGATATATACTGTTTATTATTTTTAGGAATGACCCTTCTATTCCTATGCTTTCTAGTGTTTTTAATAGGAATGGGTGTTGTATTTTATCAAAGGCTTTTCCTGCATCTATTGAGATAATCATGTGGTTCTTGCTAGTTTGCTTGTTGATGTGGTCAATTATGTGGATGGTTTTCCTAATGTTGAACCAGCCCTGCATCCCTGGTATGAATCCTACTTGATCATGGTGAATGATCCTTCTGATCACTTGCTGGAGTCTTTTTGCTAGTATCCTATTTAAAATTTTTGCATCTATATTCATTAGGGAGATTGGTCTATAGTTTTCTTTCTCTGTTTTTGACCTGCCTGGTTTTGGAATCAGTACCATGTTTGTGTCGTAAAAGGAGTTTGGTAGAACTCCCTCTTTGCTTATTATGTCAAATAGTTTGTATAGTATTGGGGTTAATTGTTCTCTGAATGTTTGATAGAATTCACAGGTGAATCCATCAGGCCCTGGGGATTTTTTCTTAGGAAGTTCTTTGATGGCTTGATGGATTTCAATTTCTGATATGGGATTATTTAAGAATTCTATTTCCTCTTCTGTTAGTCTAGGCAGTTTGTATTTTTGTATATATTCATCCATTTCTCCTAAATTGGTGTATTTATTGCCATATAATTGGGCAAAGTAATTTCTAATGATTGCCTTAATTTCCTCCTCATTGGAGGTGCTGTCCCCCTTTTCATCTTTAATGCTGTGAATTTGCTTTTCTTCCTTCCTTTTTTTAATTAGATTGACCAGTACTTTGTCTATTTTGTTTGTTTTTTCAAAGTACCAGCTTCTTGTCTTATTTATTAAATCAATAGTTCTATCACTTTCGATTTTATTAATTTCTCCCTTAATTTTTAGGATTTCTAATTTGGTTTTCTGCTGGGGGTTTTTAATTTGATCGCTTTTGAGTTTTTTCAATTGCATTTCCAATTGATTGATCTCTGCTCTCCCTTGTTTGTTAATATGAGCTTTCAGGGATATGAATTTGCCTCTGATTACCGCTTTGGCTGCATCCCAAAAGGTTTGAAAGGATGTTTCGCCATTGTCATTTTCCTTGATGAAATTATTAATTGTTTCTATGATTTCTTCTTTAGCTAAACGGTTTTGGAGTATCATATTGTTTAATTTCCAATTGGTTTTAGATTTGGTTTTCCATGTACCATTACTAATCATTATTTTTATTGCCTTGTGATCTGAGAAGGCTGCATTCATTATTTCTGCTTTTTTGCATTTGTGTGCTATGTTTCTGTGACCTAATGTATGGTCAATTTTTGTGAATGTGCCATGTGGTGCTGAGAAGAAGGTGTATTCCTTTTTATCCCTATTTATTTTTCTCCATATGTCTATTAATTCTAATTTTTCTAAGATTTCATTCACTTCTTTTACCTCTTTCTTATTTATTTTTTGATTTGATTTATCTAAATTTGATAATGGTTGGTTTAAGTCTCCCACTAGTATGGTTTTATTGTCTATTTCTTCCTTCAATTCTCCTAGTTTCTCCATTAGAAATTTGGGTGCTATATTATTTGGTGCATACATGTTGATTAATGATATTTCCTCATTGTCTAGAGTCCCTTTCTTATTCTTTATTTAAGAGGAAAAAGGAAAGAAAAAAATAAAGTCTGGCTAAACTCATCAGCACAACAACCAAAAATGGGGCCAAATGGAGTATTCTATAGCCATAGACCCTACTTCTTCAAAGAAGAGGAAGAGGAGCACTCTTCATCTTCTTTGAGGTCAAGCTTGGTCATTCTAGTTACAAAGTGTTCAATATAAAATTTTTATTGTTCTTCTGTTTGTGACTTCATTGTAATCACTGTGTATATTGTTTTCCTGGTTCTGTGTTCATGTTTCCCATATTTCTCTGTAGTCTTTATATTCTTAATTCGTTATGGCACAGTAATATTTGATTATATTCATGTATCATGATTTATTTAGTTATTCCCTAATTGACAAACATCTACTTTTTCTATTGTTTGCTACTCCCAAAAGTGCTGCTATAAATATTTTTACATATTATGATGTATACTGTTCCTGGATGGATTTTTTTCTTTCTTTTTCTTTTTTTTTAAACATTATTTTATTTGGTCGTTTTCATACATTATTCACTGGAAACAAAGATCATTTTCTTTTCCTCCCCCCCCCCCCCCCCGCCTTTCCCTCTCCCGTAGCCGACGCATGATTCCACTGGTTATCACATGTGTTCTTGACTGGAACCCATTTCCCTGTTGTTGGAATTTGCATTACAGTGTTCATTTAGAGTCTCTCCTCAGTCTTATCTCCTCCAACCCTGTAGTCAAGCAGTTGCTTTTCATCGGTGTTTTTACTCCCACAGTTTATCCTCTGCTTGTGGGTAGTATTTTTTTTTAGATCCCTGCAGATTGTTCAGGGAAATTGCATTGATACTAATGGAGAAGTCCATCACCTTCGATTGTACCACAATGTATAATCTGTGTATAATGTTTTCCTGGTTCTGCTCTTCTCACTCTGCATCACTTCCTGGAGGTTGTTCCAGTCTCCATGGAATTCCTCCACTTTATTATCCCTTTTAGCACAATAGTATTCCATCACCAGCATGTACCACAATTTGTTCAGCCATTCCCCAATTGAAGGGCATCCCCTCATTTTCCAATTTTTGGCCACCACAAAGAGCGCAGCTATGAATATTCTTGTACAAGTCTTTGTGTCCATTATCTCTTTGGGGTACAAGCCCAGCAGTGCTATGGCTGGATCAAAGGGCAGACAGTCTTTTATCGCCCTTTGGGCATAGTTCCAAATTGCCCTCCAGAATGGTTGTATCAATTCACAACTCCACCAGCAATGAATTCCCTGGATGGATTTTTAAGGCACTGCAATATAACAGAAGATGGAGTATGGTATAGATAGAGGGCTAGTTTCGGAGAAAAAAAGACTTCTGTTCAAACCCTACCTCAAACACACACTTTCTGTTTAAGCATGCAAAAAGTTATTTGAACTTTTAGTTACCCAGGCACCAAAAATACATATTGTAGTTGAGTTGCTGATTTGCCACAAACTAATAAAATTCTAGATCCTGACCAAAAATAACCCCCCAAATCAGAATTACAGAATTTCAGAGATAACATTGAACATGAATGCCAAGTCAAACCCTACCAAGCAAGAATGCTAGCTACAACACTGTTGCCAAGTCATAACCAGATTGAGAGAGGACCAACCCTTTTCTAAGGCAACATGATTCAACTTGTGGGCAGCTATAATACAGGTGTGCCAGAGTGTACAAAAATAGCTTTGACTTCCTGTAGGCTTGGCTTGGCATTTCTAATGGCACTGGGAAAGATGCCATATTGACTCTCATTTTAGGTAAATTGTTCTGGAAGAGAAATGATGCTATTTTAGACATAGCTTCTCCAGTTTGGGCCAGGACAAATTTCCTGTAATTGGAGCAGGTTTCTCTCTTCCTAGAGGAGAGGTAGAAAAATGACAATTCTCTGAAAGTTTGAACTTCATCATTTCCCAAACCAACTTTTTTTTTTATGATATTGTGTCTCTGAGTGCCCATCTTTATATTACCCATGTGAATGAGGAAACTTTATACTGAGTCTTTAAATTAATTTAAGATATCTCCACCCCGAGTTTCCACTGGAAACTCAAATGTGTATAACAAGCATGCACAGCAATTTTACCATGCTTGGCAAATTCCCCATGTGGAAAGGATAGGGAGTTTGTTTCTGGCAGAGTCTTGATAACATGAAATGGAAGTGTCTCAGAGAGATTGTAGAACATGTATAGACAATCTCCAACTGCTTCTAGTCTGCTAACAAAGTAATTAGAAGAATTCTTTTTTGACTGACTGTGAGCCAAAACTGGGGAAATTTTCAGAAAGGTCTGAGTCTATGGGAAGCTAGGTGGCTTGAGAGTCAGGCCTAGAGAAGGAGGTCCTGGGTTCAAATTTGGCCTAAGACACTTCCCTGGGCTTAACCCCCCATTGTCTAATTCTTACCACTCTTCTGCTTTGGAACCAATGTACAGTATTGGTTCTGAGACAAAAGGTAAGGGTTTAAAAAGAAAAAGAAGGAAAAAAAAGGTTTGAGTCAGTCTCAACTTAGTCCCTTTGCCTTTTCTTTCTTCAACTGCATTCTGGTGCTTTGACTTCTTTGTGGATGGTGTTTAGTAAGTAAACATGTTGTAGAGAGTCCCTGGGTCTTTCCAATTTATGTCATATGGTTCCAAGAAATGGACCTCGGGTTTTGGCCTTTGCATTTGACCTTTTCCATTCTAAGGGAAAGGATTGTGGCTTTCAATCTTATGAGCTTCTAATGTCCAGAGGGATATCTGGTATCTTGGCATTCCAGAGTCCAGATTTCATGGTCATCAAGACATTGATTCTAAGAAGAGTAAAGAGTGGCCTTCAGGATCCAGTACAGTGATAATTTAGATGAGGACTCAGCTGCATCTGGATGTGAACATATATGGGACCAAGAGTTTGTCTAAACTGAGCAAAGAAATAGTTCTTGAGGTATATAGGGCAAAACATTTGTACTTTTGTTATTGCTATATATTTGAAGTAAATGCTCCTTAGTAAAAGTCGATTGATTAGAGTACAGTTGTTCATACCTAACAATGGTGGGCATATAGCCATTGGGGACCTAAGCCAGTAGCAGTAGTGAAGAGACTCTTCCATACATGGAGGGTATCCTGTGATTCTGAGGGGCTAACATAGCAGGTCCAGTCTAGGATAGAGGCCAGAGCCTACCTATTAGAATATCTAAAATTTATACACACACATTTATTTATCTCCCCCAAACACATTCTTCCTTCTTATTGAACTTTGAGAAGAAGAGTGGCAAATTAAAAGATCACTAGCTTTGGATTTAGGAGAGCTAAACTTGAATCCTAACTCTAAAAGTGCAACCTTTGATATCATATAGTCTTTCTGGGCCTCAATGACCTCACTTATTAAAAGAGAAAGGTTGGACAGGAGGGCTTCAAAAAGCCTCTTTAAGTTCTAAATCTATGATTCTATGAAGGATATAAATCAAACTGTACTTACTTATGCCCATAAAAAAAGAAGTGACGTGAGAACAAGAATGAATGAGATTTTTTCTTGAAAAAAATTTGTTTTCTTGATATCTTTTTTAATATCATTCTAATTCCCCCCCCAGTAACCTTTCTAATGCATCTCTTCCAAAAGAGTCATTCCATATAACAAATATTTTTAAGACAAAAAGAAAAGGAAAAATCAACACAACCAACACAATACATCAATGCAGTTTGAAAATATGTGCAAAGTACTACATTTGTGAGCTTCCTGCCTCTTCAATGTGAGGTGAAATGAGAGTGGCTTCTCATCTTTTCTCTAGAGCCTTGCTTGTTGTATAAAATTTTCCAGCATTAACCTCTGATTTTTTGTGTGATTGATCTTTTTATTTACATTGTTGTAGTCTTGGTATATATTGTTTCCTTGGCTCTGTTTACTTCACTCTGCATTAGTTCATGGAGATCTTTCCATGCTTCTCTGTATTCCTCATATTCATCATTTCTTATAGCATAGTAATATTTGATTGTATCTACATACTGCAATTTGCTTAACCATTTTCCTCTGATAGGAATATACTTTGTTTCCAATTCTTTGCCATCACAAAAGTGCTCCAATAAACGTTTTGATGAATATAGGGACTTACTTTTATCAATCATCTCCTTGGGGCATGTGTTTTAGATTGCTTTTCAGAATAGTTACAATGACTCAAAGTTATACCAACGATGTACTAGTATCTTATGTATCTTCCCACAATTCCCCCAACATTGACTATTCCCATCTTTTGAATTTTCAGGGTGTGAGGTGAAACCTTGGGATTGTTTTGATTTGAATACCTCTTATTATTGCTCCCATTCAGATTAATGGCCTGTTCAAATTTATAGTTTTCAATTATTTTTTTGAAAACTGTTCTTATCTTTTGACCACATATATAGGATAATAGACATACACATGTTAATTATTTATCTTTGATAACAAAACATTATTGTATAAATTTGATATGACTTTTCCCATTTGACTACTTCCCTTCTTATCCTACAAAGTATTAATTTTGTTTGTACAGAAACGATTCAATTTCATGCATTCAAAGATATCTATTTTATCTTCTGTAATTATCTCTCTCCCTTGCTTTGTTAATACTCTACCCATTGTTGTGAAATCCATATGATCCTTTTCTTCTAATTATTTTGTAATATGATTTTTAACATTAAGGTTACATAACAATTTAGAGTGTAAGATGTTGGCCTAGGCCTAAGCCTAATATCTGCCAGACTGCTTTCAATTTTTCCCAGTTTTTTTAATCCAAAAGCAAGTTCTTTTCTAAGCAATTTGTTTTCTAGTTCATCAAGCATTGAGTTATTGAGTTCCATTGTTGCTGTTTCTCACTCATCTAGACTCTTCCATTGATCTATTTTTAAAACCAATTACAGATAGTTTTGATGATCATTGCTCTATAATAGTTTGAAGTCTAGAAGCACTATTCTCTTTTGCCCCTATCTCTATTCATTATTTCCTTTCATATTCTAGATCTTTCATTTTTCCAAATGAATGTTGTTTTTTAGAAAAAGCAAAATCTGTAAGGCATCCTTTTGACAACTTGATTGATATAGCACTAAAATATTCATTAATACATACATACATACATATATATATGTATATATATATATATAAAACAACCAAGATCACTGAATATTCTTCCCAACATTCAAATTGTTCTTTAAGGAACACTTTGTAATTGAATAATACAAGTACTTTGTGTGTTTTAGTAGATTTATCTCTAGATACTCTATGATTTTTGAAGTTATTTGTAATGAAACTCCCCTTTCTATTACTTCCTCTTGGATTCCGTCATTATTATATAGGAATACTACTTATTCTTGAGGTTTTATTTTGGAGTAGGCAACTTTGCCAAAGTTATTAGGCATCTCATTGAGTATTTTTGCTAATTCTCTAGGATTTTCTATGTGAATCATGTCACCAGAAAATAGGGAGAGTTTTTATCTCATCTTTATATATTTTATGACTTTAACTTCTTTCTTTTGTTTTGTCACTATTGCTATAATTTCCAGAGTTATATGAAATAGTAGTAAGGAGAGTGGTCTTCCATGTTTACTCTTGTAGTTATTGGGAAAACTTCTAGTGTTACTTTATTGCATATGCAGCTTGCTTTTCATTTTAGATAGATTATTTTTATAATAAAGAAAAGGTTGCTCTATGCCTGTGATTGGCAGGTTTTCAAAAGCATAAATAAGTATTGTATTTTATCAAAGTCTGTTTTTTTCTGCATCTATTACAATGGTTATACGGTTTTGAATGTTTTCATTTTAAAATTTAATTATGTTGAATATTTACCTAATCAATACTTGCATTTCTTATATAAATCACAATTATTTGTGATTAGTAATTTCTTAGATGAATTGTATGTTTGCCAGGATTGGTTTTTAAATTCAATATGCCGTCCACAGGGATTTTTATGTAACAGTTCAGTGGCCCCCATTTCTATTTGAGCCTGACACACTGATATAGAAAAGATTCCTGCTTAGAGAGGGAGGTTGAATGAAATGTCTATTAAGGCTTTTGCCAACTCCATTATTCAAAGTTTTTAAGTTCAGCACTGGAAAAGAAAGTAAGCTGTCTAGTGTCATTGCTATCGTCAAGATGGAAGTGGTTTATGTTTTTAATTCATTTAATCTTTTATTCCTCATACTTTCTTTGAGTTGTTCCTAGATCATAGATCTAGAAATTGAAGAAATCTCAAGGGCACCTTAGTTCAACTCCCTCTTTTTACAGATTAGAGCAACTGAGGTAGAATTTGAACTACAGACCCCTGATTCCTGAGTCATTGCTATTTCCACTATATTACACTGACTCATGAGTCATATTGCTCTCTGTCAATGAGGATAGTAGGTCTAAATTATTAACTATTTGATTTCAGGGATAGATTGCCATTGGAAGATAATGCCTGATCAAAAGGCAAAAGATTCCACCAAACTCTAAGCAGTAATGACATTTCTGCTGGTACTACAGATGTGTGTATGTGGGCTACTATGAAGTGAATTCAGTAAGTAATTCTACCAATGTCAATATATAATTCACCTTTAAAAGTAAGGCTTCTACTGTCCAAAGTAAAAAAGAATAAATTTAAGATAAGACATGGAGATAGAGGCATAAAAACACATTTTAGTTCTCATTTTTCTTGACCACCATCTGTCCTTACTTTGCTTGGTTAATAGAAAATTTATGAGCTTTCTTCACTGTGTTCAGACTGAGTAAGTGTTATTTCTTCCCTTATTAGGATGCTTAATTATAAACTGTTATTGATTAATGATTAATTCTAAAACTTACATTTAAAAATATTTCTATACTATTGGTATCAAAACACAAAGTACAAGTGCTAATGCTTGTAAAAGGAAGTGTATGAAGTATTCAGGGAGGACTAGAAGTTCTGTTGGAGGTCTTGCTGAGCCCTTTTCAGTGCTAGTCATCTATCTTTGGTGTCCACCTTTCACACAACTCTCATTTGTAGCTCCAAAAAACTATAGCATGAATAGCACCCATACCCAGTGCATACTTTCTCAATAGATAGGCTAAATGTGTCTGAGGGTAACTGACAGGTCTCAAATCCATTGGCGATATAGGGGGGTTTGTACCCTTAGCAAGTGAAAACTTCCCCTGATGGAATGGGCAGATAAGAATGATTTGTTCCAACATCCATGAAGCTGGCAAGAGCAGGTGTTCTGAAGCACTGAGAGTTTGGTCAGAGATCAAGGATGCCAAAGTTATCCCCTTACTCCCAGGCCATCTCCAGTCATTCTGACTTTTGTCTTTGACTTTTGACTTTGGAAAAGAGAGTAACGCTGATGACTGTGCAATTCTGCCTCAATTAAATCCAATTCACTTGCAGTATAGCCTCCTTACCCTCCTTAACCTAGGAGCTACAAAACTTAGCAATGATGTCCTTATACATTTTAATTCTGTGCATTCATCCTGTGCATTCTGTCTCTTTGAAATAGTGATCACTGTATTCTTGCATTTTTTATTTTACCCTGATTCTAGAATTTCTGTGCAGTTTTCTTTGATGATTTCTTGGAATATTGTATCTAAACTCTTTTTTTTTTATTGTATCTTTCTGAGAGTCCAACTTATATTGTTTCTCCTTGATTTATTTTCCAGGTCAGTTGTTTTTATACAAGGCTTCATATTCTCTCCTATTATTTCATTTTTTTGGTTTTGCTTTGTTATTTCTTTTTTGTCTTGGGAAATCATTAGTTTCCCATTGTCCAATTTTAACTCTTAATGAATTATTTTCTTCTGTAAATATTTGACTATCTTTTTAAATTTAGGTTATCTTTCATAATTTTCTTACACTGTTCTATTTTTTTCTAATTTCTCCTCAACTTTTCTCATTTGGTTTTTGAAGTCTTTTTTAAGGTCTTCCAAAAGCTCTTTTTGAGCCTGTAGCCATTTATTGTATTTCTTTGCTGTTTTTAAAGTATGTATATTTTCTTCACTGTTCTCTGACTTCCACCTGAGGTCTTCTCTGTCCCCATAATAGCTATCAACATTTGGGTTCTTTCTCCTGCTTGCTCTTTTTTTAAAATTTAATTTTAGTGATCAGGCCAATAGACTAAAAATTGCAGCTTTTTTCTGGAGTCCCATAATTCCTAAGGTTCTGAAGTGTGTGGTAACTCAGGTTTTCAGAATTTTTTAGTGTATTTGTTTTCTCCTGGGTCCTATTTAGTTATTCCAGTTTTATAGTCCAGGGTCTGATGTAATCCTCTCCCCCACTCAATCCCCAGTCCAGGATTGACCTCAGATACTCCTACCAGAGCCCACAGGCAGTTCTGCCTCTGCAAACTGCAAGCAGTCTTTCTCCACCTGTGGCAGCAATCAGGGACTCCATTTTCTTGGGAGTGACCTCAGCAAATGGGGCCCCAGTCCCTCAGCAACCACACTCAACAGTGCATGCACCTGCCTCACTTCTTGTCTCCTTTTGCCTCAGCCTGGAACAGAGAAGATGTCTAATTTTGATTCCTCAAATCTCCCAAATCCCTCATTTGTTAGCAACAAGACTTGAGTTCCTGCCCTTAGGGCCTAGCACCATAGAATCTATGACATTCACTTCTTCAATCTCCAGCAGAAGCCAGTGGGAGTCTCTGGAGCTGAGACCCAAGCAGATACAGTTGCTCTAAGGGCTTTCCATCAGTGGATTTCAGTGTTATCCTCAGGAATGAAAGCTCCAGGGCTCAGCAAACAAGGTGAGGTTGCCAGACTTGCCCATAGGGTCTGTCTTGTGGATTCTACTCTGCTCTATTCCTGCCTCCATGGCCTAAGGTGATAGGACTAAGGATAGGGAAGTCAGAAATCTTCCTCCCTAGTTGTTTCTGGCAGTTCAGCTCCACTCCTGACTCCTGTTTGTTTGTTTGTTTGTTTTTCCATTTTTAGCAATGATTCTGTGAAGTAATTTTTGGTTGTTTATGGTGGCATATTAAGGGGGTGATGAAGTTTCACACCCTTTTCTACCATTTTCCCACAGTGTATCACTCATTCCAATTCATCTGCAATTGTTCTTTGAAAAATGAAGGACAAATAACAACAATTTATAAATGGGTAATTTCTGTACAACTTTAATCAGGTAAAATTACTTAATTCTTTGAATACATTGACTATTTCATTATTGTCTTTGTGTCTGCAGGATAGTGCCTTAGGTATAACTTAATAAAGTAGGAACCTAATAAAGATTTGTTGAATTAAAATATCTTGTGAAGTGTAAATATCATTATCCTTATTTTACAAATGAAGAAACTGAGATGTAGAGAAATAATAGTATCATAGATTTAGAACTAAAAGGAATATTTGAGATCATTTAGTTTAACCCTCTCATTTTTCAGGTAAAGAAAGAAGACCCATAGAGAACAGTAACTCACTCAAGGTCATAAGCAATGGCTGAGTTAGGATTCAAACCCAAGTCCTTTGGGTTCAGATTCAGATCCAGAAATTTCTCTTCCTCTTTACTTCTGCCTTTTAGACTTCTTTACTTCCCTCAAAGTAATAGCTTATTAGCAATAGAGAAGAGATATATTTTAAAATAAATGTGATAAAAAAGACTTTTTTTAATTGAAAAAGATTTTGCATATCTTCTCAAGGTCTATCCATTATATAAATCATCATCAACACTGGGGCCTTATTCTGCATTTTGGGACTCCTTTGTCTAGATAATGAGATCATAAAAATATAGCATATTTTTAACCTTTCTGAGAGGTAATATTTACTTTGGGCAATTTTTAATTTTCTCATTCAGTGTTAGGGAGTATTAGAAAAATCATGTTCTCATGCTAGAAACTTTCATACAAAGGCATATTATTTCCTGTCAAATCATACATGTTTTGATGAATCTACTATCTCCTCCATGTGAGTACTCCCTCCTTTAGTATATACTGCAAACCACTAGTGTCAAGATGTTCAAATCTTGTTCCTGTCTTTTTCTAAAATTTATACCAAGAAGCTATTCTACATATTGGAGGTCTGTCTCTGGATATTTCTACTTTTATTTATTTGTACTATTTTGTGGTGGATTACTGCTCATAATCTTCTGTTATCCTCCTCTGTAATACCTGGCAAAGTATCACTTGTTTCTTAAGCCAGTACTGCCTTTGGCTGTCGTGTCTCTCTTTGGCAAGGAGACTAGACATTTTCTGGCTAGTGAAGTTTTGAGGCTCCTTTGATCTCTTTGTGGTGGCAGTTGTTTTCTGTCAGTTAAATAACTATAAGAAATTGTGATGATCTGAGTAAATTACTTAAATTTTAAAATCTACTTCCCACTTTTCAGAGTAAGTGCTTGTTTAAATTAAACACCCTTTCAATCTAAACAGTCTTCTTATTGTCTTTATGATTTCTTTTAATATGGTGTTAATTTTGACTTTTTCTCTGACCTATTAATGATCTGTCTTAGAAATAGCTAACTGATTCTGAAATAACTCCCACTTCTTACCCACTTATTTCTAGTTAAAATAGAATAATTTGCATCTTCTTATATTGTTGAATGTTTATCATGTTTTGTCTGACAAAAAGAAATGTCATTTTGATTTAATTCAGTTCTATCTCTAAAGATATGCCTAGTATTAGTATGCAATGAGTTTTATACTATACTGAAAAATACACAATATCACTGGTTCTAAACCTTCTCATCTATAAAGTGAAGTTACTGGACTAGCTGATACCTAAGATCCCTTTCATTTCTAATATTCTTTGGACCTATTAATCTAAGTATAGAATTCAATCCCTATCCTTGAAGGGAGAAAGAAGGAAAGCATGCATTAAATATCTACTACATGCTAGAAACTATGCTATTGCTGCTGTTTAGTCATGTCCAATTCTTTGTGATCTCATGTACCATATTATCCATGGGGTTTTCTTGGCAAAGATATTGTGGAAAGGCTAGCCATTTCATTCTCCAGTGGGTTAAGGCTAACAAAGGTTAAGGGATTTGCCCAGGAACCCACAGGTAGTAGGTGTCTGAGACTAGATCTAAACTTGGATCTTCCTGATTCCAAGGCCAAAGCTCTATCTACTGAACCACCCATCTGCCTCCTGGGTTAAGTGCTATACAAATATTATCTCATTTGATCTTTCCAACATCCTTATGAGGCAGGTGCTATTATTATTCCTATTTTAGAGTTGAGCAATATGAGGCTCTTAACTACAGTTAAGTGATTTGCTCAGAATCAACAGCTCATAAGTATCTGTCATACAACTTGAACTCAGGTCTTCTTGACCTCAGACCTAGAACTCTATCTACTAAATTTCCTAGGTAACTCTTGTTAAGGAAATGAATGACTTGTTTGGGCAAAAATATTATTGCCACACATAAAAAATCCAGAGAACAATTCAGAATGGATTATATAACAAAGTGTCTCAATATGTGATAAAAATATGAAAACATTATGGAGTATTGAGTGGTGGTGTCAAATTCAAGTAGAAATGGGGGCCACTGTGTGCATGCAGTGTCACAGGCTGCATACGAACTTAGTTTTAAAATATAATGTGATCTGTGTTTTATGATATTTTCATTTATTTATTTAAACATTTCCCAGTTACATTTTAATCTAGTTCAGCAGCATTCTGGAGTGTCGCATCCACATGCAGTCCAATGACTATTGGTGTAGAGTCTAGGGTCAGGATATCATAGTTGATGGAGTATTAAGCTTAATATCAGGAGGAAGTTGGTTCAGATGCCACTTCTGATACTTAATAATGGTATAACCATGAGTCAAATCACTTCATCTATCCATCTCAATCAATTTTCAAGAAATTATCTATTAAAGC
The DNA here is from genome assembly GCF_027887165.1 of Monodelphis domestica. NCBI lineage: Eukaryota > Metazoa > Chordata > Mammalia > Didelphimorphia > Didelphidae > Monodelphis > Monodelphis domestica. The sequence goes on from NC_077227.1 coordinate 95,305,306, forward strand.
CATAGATAGCGTGGGACCAGCCTTGGTGGTGGGAGTTCCCACACTCAGGATTCTTCACATTGATGAAATCTCAAGCCTTGTGCCCTTTCATATAGGGGGAATTTTAAATAACATTAGCCACCATAATAAGAGCCTTCCATTGTCAGAGCTGGTACCAGCCCAATAGATCACTGATTTCAAATGATCATTTTACAGTTGAGAACCCTAATGCCCAGAGGGCAAACATGACTTACCCTCAGTCCAACAGCAGGGTTATTGTATATCTGTAATGAGAAGCTTGATCTCCTGACTCCTTATCCAATACCCTTTTTACTTCCACATGCTGACTTCCTAACGTATATACAGCATCTACCATTTCTGTTATAGAAAGTACATCCCTAAATCAAAATCATGCTCAAAAATATGATCTTACATGGTGGAAGGAAACTGTGAAGAGAATTTTCAATACTTCTCCCCTCCCCTCTGCCAAGAGCATCTGGGCAATAAATACATTTACTGAATGTGAAGTTATTAAAGCAGAGATTCTCCTCTTAGAGGCCTGGTGGGACAGGTTCTGTGTTTGGCGACTGTAATCACAGATGGATTGAGTCTATTCATTCACATTCAGCTGCTTAGGAACAAGCACAATTAGAAGTTGACGGCAAACATGCTTCACAAAAATTATCACATTTAGTGTGATTCCCATAATAAAAACACAAGCAAGCACAGGAGGTTTCTCAATTTACACAAAGAGCCCAGGGGTCTTTCAACAGTCAGTGTGGATCCAATGTTTCTGAGTAAACTTTGTTAGGAAAACAGATTGAAAACTCCAGAGGTTTAGTTCATCTTTAAAAAATTCCCAGCACCCCATCAACCACTTTATTTCTACTATCCTTCCTATCATCCCAGCTCGTAAGCTCACCGTCATCCTCAACTTTTCCCTCTTCTTGACCTTCCAACCATTTATATACAGAGTTTTGCCAAGTTTTGCCAGTTGTACCCATACAGCATATCTCTTCTCCATCCCCTTTTCTTCACTCACATGGCCACTATGGAGTTCAGTCTCTTACTATTTTATCATTGCCACAGCTTCCTAATTGGACCACTGGATTCTAATATTTAACCTCACCAATCCATCCAATATAAGATAGTATATGGCAAGCACCAAAAAATCTTGTTCAGGCTCTGAGTACAATGGTATGAGGGAGGAGGGAGAAATGTGAACCAGAGACTTAGGGAAGTTTTCAAAGAAGATATGAAATTTGATCTTGACCTCGAAGAACAAGCAACCTTTTAAAACGTAGGGTGAAAGGGAGTAGACATTCCAGGTCAGGGAAATATGAGCATGAGTGTTTTTCTATAGAAAGATCTAAAATAGAATCCTAGCAGGCAAAGTTAAGGTTCTCATAATCAAGATGGTTTATTTGTTTTCTTTTTTAATAGCTCAGCTGCTGTTGTGATGGGAGTTGTAATTTGGGACAGAGTCCCACCAACACTGCTGATGGCCATACTCTCAAGAGAGTAGTGATATCAAAAATGACTTACAGAATATTTCCATCACTGTTGATTATTGCCTCTACTCTCAGCTTGCTCTTTGGGTCATTCTTGGATCCTTCCAGCCCTCTTCAGGATCATTGCCCTCATTGTACACTGCTCTGGCAGAAGCTATGTGTTCTAGAATTCTCCCACTGCCTGGCTCCTCTCTTTCTGGTGTGAGTCTCTGAGGCTAGGGACATTGGGAGTTTGGAGTATGATTAGTGTTTTCTTGGTGAACTGAGTTCTTTCTAAGGATCCCCTTTGATTTTCTATACTAAAGGAGTAGGGGAGTCCATCACCTGGAGAGGTGGTATGTCCAATAGGCTATAAAGAGCTTGGTCTTGTAGGTTGATAAAGTCACTTCTGATCATGCCTCAACTCTGTACCAAAGTTTAGGAGGGGTATCATCAACACTTCATAACACGCTGTGACATATTTTGTGTGACTCTTTATGTACATGAGCTAAACTCATTGTGAATAGAGACTTTTTTCATTCTTTTTTTCTTATAGCCTTAGCACCCTGCACAGTGCCTGGCACACAGCAGATACTTAATAAATATTTGTCTTAGATAGCTTAATGAATTGTCTTTGGTCTCCAACCAGGTGAATGAACATAACTCTGGATGGGACTTCAGCATACCCTTTCCTCCCTGCCCCCTCTATCCTCTACTCCATTTTTGGTGCTTATTTCTCTTTCTCATATAACTTTACTTCTCATTTCTCTTCTTGAATAAGAAAAAGTAGGAAAATGGAGTCTCAAAAGCGAATAATTAGATAATCATTTCCTCATATTTATTTGCCATCCAAAAGCATCACCTACTATTTTGCTTACAGTGAATTATTATGTGTGAATTACATAGGGGCTGGATGTGAAAATCCAGACCTTTCATGAACATATTTTTTCTCTCCCATTTGACTCCCCTCCTGACTCCCTTCATCTCTTATACTATATTCCTCTTCCATATTCCCCTTTTCCCCTGTTTGTCAAAAAAGCAGATTCTTCAAAATTATCCTCCAGAGACTGTCTATTTCATTTTGAACTTGACACAAACTGACTTTTTCTGATGGCTGGACTTTCCAGCATGCCTGATAGAAAAATTTTAATATCCTGTTACCTAAGCTATCAGAGAGATAGAATTTTGCACCAGACACCTTGAGAGATGAGGGAATAGATTCTCTAGTGACTGATTTAGAATAACTGTAATAGCAACATGGCTAATGAGCTAAACATATTTGGTGGGGGCATAGGTCAATTGAGAAAGCAAACTTGCCAACCTATCAAAAGCCATGTGGAAAATATGCTGCTTGTCAAATGAGCATAGCAGCTTTATCCCAGGTTCATTTCCAAATAAGAAGTATGGAGGAAAAAAGCCTGTAAATGTCCAGACTGCTGTTTGATTTGTCTCAGGGGAAGAAAGCAGGTGGATAGAGGGGAGAGGTGACCAAAGTGAATAGAAGGGAAGATTTGATGTGTAATATATTGAAGTGATTGGAACATAGAATTATTATAACTTCTGAAGGGGTGTTAAATAGGATAATATCTTAGTTATCTAAATATTACTATCATGGCAATAGCCACCAAAACCTGGGTCTGTGGCCAGTCATGCTTCTTTTCCATTCCTTGGTGGAAGGCTTGATAGATTCCCAAATCTCAAACCAAAAAGAAACAAAAGAACTTTAATTTCTCTCTCCAAGTCCACAGTTTTCCCTCATAAAGTAACAGAAATGGAACTCCTTTTGGAACTGAAGTAAATGAACCCAATGCTGCAAATGTATTAAATATCTACTATGTGCAAGACTACACACACACACACACACACACACACACACACACACACACACACACATACACACATATTAAACACACAAAAAAGAAATACTTCCTGCTCTCAAGATACTTAAATTTTACAAAGGGTTGGTGGTAGGGGCATAATATGTACAGAAAAATAAATAAAAGGTATTTTAATGTAAGAGAGAACATTAACAAACAGAAGATCAGGTAAAGTTTGACTAGGTAGGTGGCTTCTGAATTGGGTCTTGAAGAAAAAATGACATTTTGAGAGATTCAAAAGTGGAAGACATTTCAGGCATGAGGGATGATGTCTTATGCAATTCATGATGATGGGAAATATGGAATCTGGAAGAGCAGCTTGTTGCCCCAGTTTAGCTGGGATATAAAGTGCTTCAAGTAGACTAATGTAAAATAAGTCTGGAAAGGTAGGCTGAAGTTCTGCTGTGCAGGGCCTGCTGGGGTATATTCATTTTATTCAAGAATCAAAAGAGAACCTATTGGAGATTCTTGGGCTGGAGAGTAGCATGATCTTATTTTCAGCCTTGGGAAGATGATTTTGGCAGTTACATAGAGCCAGATTTCAGAGGGTAAGGAATGGAAACCCTTTAAGAAGCTATCACAATAGTCTCCTCAGAAGAAGGTCATGAATCATGTTGGCTATAAGAGATGAGATAAAATGTCATTGTGAGAAATGTGGAAGTAGAACCAGCAGGTCTTGGCAACTAATTGGATTCAGGAGGGAAAGGTGACAGAAGTCAAGGCTAATTTCAATTTTATGAACCTGTGTGATTAGGAGGGTGGTAATGCCTTCAAATGCAACAGGGAAGTTTAAAGAAGAGATAGGCTTAGGATGCAAGATGATGAATTGTCTTTTAGAGGTGTTGGGAGATGCTTGACAGGGCAGTTAGGTGGCAATACCTGCGAGGTAATTGGCATCATAGGACTATATTTTAGGAGAAAAATTTTAAAATACTATCAAAAGATAGTATAATTAGAAAACCTAAATGAACATAAAAGGACTGGAGTTTAGGAGAAATGGAACATCCAATTCAACTCATGACCTCAAGAGATGGTGCAGACAGAACACATAAATGAACATAAAAGAATTTGCACAAACTTATGAATGACAGAACTGTAAGCATGTATTGCTTTTGTTACTACTCATTTCTATTATCAACTCATATTTAGGGGGGATTGAGAGCCAGGCCTAGAGATGGGAGATCCTGTGTTCAAATCTGATCTCAGATGCTTCCTAGCTGTGTGACCCTGGGCAAGTCACTTAACCTCCATTGCCTAGCCCTTTCTGCTCTTCTGCCTTGGAGCCAATACATAGCATTGACTCCAAGACAGAAGGTAAGGGTTTAAAAAAATCAAGTCATATTTATATAACATATTATGATTATAAAGTTATTTACATTTAATTTTATTTGAACTTCACAACAAACCCTGTGAGATGGCATATGAATAATTTTTCCCATTTACTAATGTGGAAATTTAGGTTTAGAGACATTAAATAACCTGCCCAATGTCACAATAGCTACAAAATGCCAGAACTACGACATATCTAGATCCTCTAACTTCAAGTCCACTGTCTTTTCTGCTGGAATGAACTTAATCAAATCGTAACCCTCTAAGGGTCCAGCTGCCAGTAGAAAACTATGCTACATGAACCATGAGACTGACACACTATGGCAACTTCCATGTTTCTATAATCCAAGGAGATTCCTGGACCATGGCAACATCAGCCTTGATGGAGCTGCCATAGGTGACAACAACTGGTTATAGCAACAAGAATGACTGTCTTCTGCATATGAGTCTCACCTTTCTTTCTTCTGTTCATTCATTCATTCATTCATTCATTCAACAAATCATTCAATAAATGTTTAATGAGCACCTACTGCATCCAAGCATTCTCTTTGATCTGATATTATGTTGCTTGCTTAGAAACTGTATAAAAGACTAATTATACAGGAAATGTATAATTGGATGCATATACAATGTATGGTCAGAGCAATAGTGAACAATTTAACTGCCTGAGTGAGTACTCCTCATGATATCCATGGAATGACAAAATACCTAGAGAAAGATCTTCAGCATATTAGCTGTATCTGGGATGAAGATTTTGGGAGGAGACTTACTATGGACAAGAAAAGCACTGAATAAGAAAGTGTAGATAGGTTAAGATTTGGGAAATTGTGGTAGAGAGGAGAAGTACCTCCTAGATGGAGTTATGGGCCCATTGAACTACTGACTGGAGGTTATCTTATGCTTCCTGCTGGCTATTTCCAAAATAAGGTCATAGAATTAGATTTGGAGAGGACTGTACATTTCATCTAGCCCAAACATCTCTGAGGAAATGAAGCCCAGAGAATACAAGTGACTTGTCTGAAATTATAAATATAAAAAAGTCAAGTTCATGGAATCCAAATCCAGGACTCTTTCCACCATAAAATATTACCTTATTCTAATAATTAAATTTAGATAGTGCTTTCATGTTTACAAAGTACTTTACATATATTATTTTATTTGAACCCAATTGCTATTGAATGTCAATTGCCTCCAGGATATTGGTAGATCCTCTATGGAGAATTTATGGTATAATAATAACTCACATCATAATATCTCTCATTCGATTGGTTCTAGATGACTTGTAAGAGCTTTTATTAAAATAATATGAGGTAGTTTAATATAAATATTATTATTCCTATTTCATAGATGGAGAGGCAGAGTCTCACAGAGTTGGTCAGTTAGCATTTATAATCTGCCTACTATGTGCCAGATACTATGTTAGGTGCTAAGGTATACAAAGAAAGTCAAAAAAACATTCTCTACTCTCATGGAGCTCTACACTAGTGGGGAAACAACATGCAAATAGCTGTGTACAAACAGAAGATATACGGCATAAGCTGAGGTAGTATCAGAAAGGAAACACTAATAAAGGAAGACTTGAAAAGGTTTCTTTCTCGATTTTAGGACTTTAGCTGAGACTTGAAAGAAGCCAAGTTGGTGAATAGATTTATGCCTCTCCCACCCCACCCCCCAGCTATACACCTAAAATATCAGAGCTAGGAAAGGCTTTTTGGGTCCAAATCCACTACTATGCCCCAATGCCTCCCTTTATTTACATTGGCATAGAATCCCCAGTAAGGAAATAAACAGAACCACTTCTATATTTTAAGAACAAACAAAGCTGAGGAATTTCCTTAAATTATGAGTTAGAAGTGGTTAAAAATTTTAATCCATTCAGTGTTTCTAAGATGTATGCTTAGTAGATTACTCTAGCTTAGTTTATTCTTTGGAGGATATCGCACATTTAAAAATAAGTTTTGACTGTGTTGTGCTCTGAATGCTAATCACTTTCACAGTCATACACAAAGGGGATTTTAAAAGCCCATCCCAGAGTATCCTACATTTATGGTTCCCAGGGAAAAGAAATGATGCTCTGTTCTGAAATCACTGAGACATTCCAGTGACACAAGAAGAGACAGGTAAGTTGAGGGCAAGTTGGTTGTAATTTAATTATTAGATTGTTTTCCCTCTGAAATATCACTCTCAATGGACAGGTGGGTTTTATATTCAACTTTTCATTAAGTCCTCTGAAACTAAATTCTCAGAGAAATTTGTATGGATTAATTGTGAGACATTTGTCGAGTGGTGGAAGATAAGGTCTTAGACTTGGACACTCTACATTTCCAGATTTGCCAACTCATTTTATTGATGACACCCTTAAATCCATATCACAACCAGTGATTCCTCCCTGCCCCCATGAACAAGAACTGGGATCTCATTGTGATAACAGAGAGGAGCTATATGTTACTTGATCTGGGGTAATGTCAAATCATTATGACTCCATTGTGCTTCATTACATTACTGTAATAGGCAGTGGGTCAATGTTTGAGCTACAGCTGCTCTGAAAATTGAGCCGACATGGATAGAGTGATAGCAATGATAGCACCTGAGCTCTCATGCAAATTGTAGAAATTAGCATCCCTTCAATAGGTTCTGAAATGAGATATGTGCCTCGGATTGGGACATCTGCTTTGAGTCTAGCATTTTTTTTTCGTGGACAAAATGGGATAATCATGAAATAAATGAGCTATTCACCCGTTTATGCCTCATAAAAGGTCATGGAAATGCCAGAGGCTTCTAAATACCACAGCAATGTACAGAGAATAACATTCCATAACACATCATCTAATTACCTCTAATGGTCATTTCATTGACATGATTGTTACAGTGCTTTCCATCTCGATCCAATCTGTAAATGGTGACCCCAACACTTGTGAGGTAGTTTGTATAGTTGAACGAGCATTAGACATGGAGACAGGAGGCTCTACCTCTTCTGAACTATGGGGGAATCCTCAAGATTCACTAAAATAATCCTGGCAAGGCGTTTTGTTTCTCTGAGTCTCAACTTCCACATCTCTAAAATTGGGGAAATACTTTATAAACTGCAAATACTATACAAATTAGGGTATAATTATCACTATTAAGAGAAATTCTCATTCAGATCTGGGTTGAATGGGATGGTTGATGAGGGTCTTTCCAACTATGAAATTCTATAAGTTTGAAAGGAGCAACACATGATCCAGGAGTTGTTTGAAAGGTTGTTCTCATCTATGTCCAGATTTTAATGCGAAGATAACAAAATATGTCTTCCAGACAGGATCTGATGTCAGCATAAATGAAAGTCTCAGCTTCTTATCTACTTCAGTCCAGCTGACAATGTATTTCTTTTTTAAAATCTATTTTTATTTTGCTCAATATTTCCCAATTACATTTAAAACATTTTAACATTCATTTAAAAAAATTTTGACTTCCAAATTCTCTTCTTCCTTCTTGCTGCTCCCCAACCCCTTGAGAAGGCAATAAATATATTGATTATATATGTGAAGTCACACAAAACATATGTTCATATTAGCCATGTTGCAAAAGAAAGTAGATGTAAATACACACAAGAAAAATAAAGTTTAGAAAGTATGCTTCAAGCTGCACAGAGTTCATCAGCTCTCTCTCTGGAGATGGATAGCATTTTTCATCATGAGTCCTTTAGAATTGTCTTGGATCAATGACAATATGCTTCTTGTTGGAAAGCGGTACTGGATATTCTCTGAGTTTTACTTTAAGGAAATTTTGATAAGGAATCAGAATGAGAACTAAACTTGTGCTCATTTATCAATAAGCTATATAAATATAACTTTAAGAAGTCCTTTTTTTTCGCTAACTGGTAGAAAAAGGCCATTTCTGGAGTAGAAATGGGTGAGTATAGCAGATATAAACATTACCCTGCCCTTTGGTCATCTTAGTGTACATATTTGCTTTTCTTTTGACTAGACCCTTAAAAAAATCTCTTCAAGAACCCATATGCAAGGAGTACAGGTGGCAAAATGACTGGCCCCTAAAATTTAGGTCTTACAAAAATGTAGGGCAGGGAATTGACTGTGCTTAGCCCAGGGCTCTTTCCACTGTTTCACAGAACTTCAAGTGCCTATGGAATGGCAAATTTTATATTTTGCTAAAGGTATTTCAGGTATTAGGGAAGAGGCAGGAAAAGAACCATAATTGGGGGAGATGGGAATTGGTGCTTTGCCTCAGGGTTCCAAAATTTAGAGAAAGTGTTGACAGCACTTTTAGTCCTTCATCAGCATTGATATTCAGCACATAGCAAGAATAATTAGACAAATAGGATTTTATCAGCTCTCCCCACCAAACCAGGTGAGCTTCTCTCTGGCTGGATCCCCTCTCCACCAACCCCCTTTCCCATTAGTGTCACATTGTCCTGGGGTCTTAGGTGTATTCTCTGCCTCTTTTCCCTGTCCCCTTCTTTCTTCCCTTCCCTTCTCCTCCTTGACTTCCTATTCCCATTCTTTTTCTTTTTCTCTGTCTCTGTCTCTGTGCCATTCTCTGTCTTTCTGTCACACACATAAACTGAATTGAGGGTGCATTTTCTGCCATTAATACTGGATGCAAAAATGTCTAGTTATGGCTCTAGGGGATAGAGTTGTTTTGAGTCAGAGATATTTTCAACTTTTGATATTCGCATAGAGATATCTTGTATAGATATTGCTGATCCTAGTCTCTCAAATTCTATGGGTTTAAGCACTTTTTTGGGGGGGGGGAGTGTATAATTATTCCTTGGTGAATAGATACATTTCTAGAACAGAAGAAATTTGGAAGGGACCTTAGAGACCATCTATTCAACTGACTCATTTTAACAAAGGTTAAAGGAGGGATTCTCCCATGTGCATACAAGAGTATGTAGTCAGCACTAGGTCTAAACTCAGTTCTTTTGATTGCCACTCTGGTGCTGAAGACACAGTGCTAAGCAGCAACTAATAAATGTTTTGAAACTAAAAATTAGAGTTCCCTCCATTCCAACTTATTGAGAGTCTTTTTAGACCAGGATTGGAATTCAATATGTTTATTATCCCTCCATGGTTCATGTCATCAACCAGTCAATTTGACAAGGATGCCATCTCTTCCTTCATCTGAGTCAACAATCAAGCATTCCTATTAAAATGAGGAAATTGAGGATGATGCATTGATGGAGCCTACATTCTTTCAAGAAGCATGATCCTTTTAAATCTAGGACAGACTTCTCATGCCAAGAGCAGAGATGATGAGGAAGGGTGGAGCCGCCCTGTTGACTAGCTGGCTTCCACGGACCTCCTCAGCTTCTGTTTATTATTGATGACTCTGTAAGCCCCTTTATAGAGCAGAATTTGGGAGATAGATCTCTGCAGTTAGAGAGAAGTCTTAGGAAACTAACTGAATGAACTTCTGGGAAATATAGTTCAAATGGCCAACATTGTTTTTTTTTTTCTGTCCTGTGAACCACTGAGACTATTGAGGGTTCTGAAGGAGTCATGAAATAGGAAATTTGAACTGTTTGGACTTTGGAAATAGATTCTGAGCACACAATATTTGTGGAGACAGTCAGACTCGAGAATTATGGTTGAAAAGCACAGAGAAGAAAGTGTCTGAGCTAACAGAGAATTCTGACTTTCTATTTGTGGGAATATGTACCAGATTCTGAAGTACAGTCTTTCCTTCCTTCCTCTGTGATCTGAATAGGGCAGAAGCTGATTCCAAAGCCTACCTCTAAAGCTACCTTTGTAATTTCTGTGTAAGTAATTTGAATTTTCTGCCTAGATAAAACCTAATTGTACATAAATGGTTTTATTTGAGCATGCCCTTATTTGTGATCAGAAAGACTGCGAAAGAGAGAACCATTGAATAGTTTGTGGTATATAGAGATTAAAAATAAAAAGAGCAGGTAAAAAGGCTCAAACCTCATTCTGAAATGCCAGACTTTCTCCTGGCTGGGGACTTGATACAAACGAGTGAATCACACTGAGTTTTGATTTATTAGTTTCCAAGCCTGTCAACAAACCATATGAATCTGAACTAACTCTAGACATTGCCTCTGCCATGAATAAGAAGGTTTAAATGGTGGGAAAGAGTCTTAATGAGGAAAGAATAGAATAAGAAGTGGAAGCTAGGTGGCTTGGTGGATCAAGAGCCAGGCCTAGAGACAGGAGGTCCTGGGTTCAACTCTGACCTAAGATACTTCTTCATAGCTATATGACTCTGGGCAAGACATTTAATCCCTATTGCCTAGCCCTTATTTCTCTTCTGTCTTGGAACCAATAGACAGTATTGGTTCTAAAATGGAAGATAATGATTCAAAAAAAGAATAGGATAATAGGTTACAAAGGTAGTAAATAGAAGAGATAGAATTCAATCCAAGTCCTCTGACTCTAAATCCAATTGGATATATATTTTAAAAATACCATAATACAATATTCTGATTTAACTAAGAATGGCATTGAATAGTGGAAAATGCAGTTTACACTGCCCCAGATAGTCAATAAAACAGATGCTATTTCCATTTGCTTCTTACAGGTGTCATTGAAATACTGTATGGTATTTTCAGGAGGGGTAATCCCCATCACTTTAAAAACAATATCTAATTTTTCCCCTGACCCTTTTGTCTCCACATATTCCCATTAGCTAAATCAGATGAGTAGCTCTGTACTAGATCATGAATTAGTAATAAATCAACCAATTACCCTTTCTGAAGAAGAGTCATTAATCTTTCATGATTGCTTACCAGGAACTGCTCTTTGCAAAAGTGTTTTTGCAGAATGGGTCAAACCTGGTCTTTCCTTGGTTTTCTTTTATTGTTTAGAGTTCATTATTCTTCCAAGACCAACTTCTTTCTTTCCTTTATCTCCCTTACTCTTCCCTTCTCGCTCAATGAGAGCTTTAAATGCATTTCTTTAAATCTATACAACACTTTAACTAATTTACATAAGGCCATACTTATCCATGTTTTGTTGCTCAAAAGCCATTGGAAACTGAAAGCAATTTGTCAGTTTTAAACCTCCCTTTGAAATTTTTCTTACACACATGTTAGAACATGTCCCATTCCTCTTGCATCTTATGGCTCATCACTGAAACTCTGGGATCTCATGGGCCAAGTTTAATCTTATGAACTTTTAAAAGTAATACTCTGCAGAGCTTGCTTTGGGTCTATCCAAAAGTGTCCTTAGTAGCAGCAGTATCTTCCCTATATCTCTCAAAGCTTCAGTCTCATTCTATAAACAAAATGATATTGAACATTAACTAAAAGAGTATAAGTCTATTAAAAGTATGTACAGAACAGAAATAGGACTAGTAACCTTCCTTGGTTATCAAGGGGACAGACATATACTCTACCTTCTAGTCAACATCTATCTAGTCAATATCCAACATCTTCACTGGGAGTTCAGTCACATTGTTCTTTTTTTTTATTTCTTCTTGTTTATTTTTGTTACTTACTTTAAATTTTTTCTTTATTTTTTATTTTTTATTTTTTTTAAAATATATTTTATTTGATCATTTCCAAGCATTATTTGTTAAAGACATAGATCATTTTCTTTTCCTCCCTCCCACCCCCCATAGCCGACGCGTAAGTCCACTGGGCATTAGATGTTTTCTTGATTTGAACCCATTGCTTTGTTGATAGTATTTGCATTAGAGTGTTCATTTAGAGTCTATCCTCTGTCATGTCCCCTCAACCTCTGTATTCAGGCAGTTGCTTTTTCTCGGTGTTTCCACTCCCATAGTTTATCCTTTGCTTATGAATGGTGTTTTTTTCTCCTGGATCCCTGCAAGTTGTTCAGGGACATTACACCGCCACTAATGGAGAAGTCCATTACGTTCGATTATACCACAGTGTATTAGTCTCTGTGTACAATGTTCTCCTGGTTCTGCTCCTCTCGCTCTGCATCACTTCCTGGAGGTCGTTCCAGTCTCCATGGAACTTCTCCACTTTATTATTCCTTTTAGCACAATAGTACTCCATCACCAACATATACCACAGTTTGTTCAGCCATTCCCCAATTGATGGGCATCCCCTCGTTTTCCAGTTTTGGGCCACCACAAAGAGTGCAGCTATGAATATTTTTGTACAAGTCTTTGTGTCCATTATCTCTTTGGGGTACAGACCCAGCAGTGCTATGGCTGGGTCAAAGGGTAGATATTCTTTTGTCGCCCTTTGGGCATACTTCCAAATTGCCCTCCAGAATGGTTGGATCAATTCACAACTCCACCAGCAATGAATTAATGTCCCTACTTTGCCACATCCCCTCCAGCATTCATTACTTTCCTTTGCTGTAATGTTAGCCAATCTGCTAGGTGTGAGGTGATACCTCAGAGTTGTTTTGATTTGCATCTCTCTGATTATAAGAGATGTAGAGCACTTCTTCATGTGCTTGTTAATAGTTTTGATTTCTTTATCTGAGAACTGCCTATCCATGTCCCTTGCCCATTTATCAATTGGAGAATGGCTTGATTTTTTGTACAATTGATTTAGCTCATTATAAATATGAGTAATTAAACCTTTGTCAGAGGTTTCTATGAAGATTTTTTCCCAATTTGTTGTTTCCCTTCTGATTTTAGTTATATTGGTTTTGTTTGTACAAAAGCTTTTTAGTTTGACGTAGTCAAAATTATTTATTTTACATTTTGTGATTCTTTCTATATCTTGCTTGGTTTTAAAGCCTTTCCCCTCCCAAAGGTCTGACATGTATACTATTCTGTGTTTACCCAATTTACTTATGGTTTCCTTCTTTATGTTTAATTCACTCACCCATTTTGAATTTATCTTGGTGTAGGGTGTGAGGTGTTGATCTATTCCTAGTCTCTCCCACACTGTCTTCCAATTTTCCCAGCAGTTTTTATCGAATAGTGGATTTTTGTCCCAAAAGCTGGGATCTTTGGGTTTATCGTATACTGTCTTGCTGAGGTCGCTTTCCCCCAGTCTATTCCACTGATCTTCCTTTCTGTTTCTTAGCCAGTACCAAATTGTTTTGATGACTGCTGCTTTGTAATATAGTTTTAGGTCAGGGACTGCAAGGCCCCCATCGTATGTGTTTTTTTTTCATTATTTCCCTGGATATCCTTGATCTTTTGTTCTTCCAAATGAACTTTGTTATGGTTTTTTCTAAATCAGTGAAGAAGTATTTTGGTAGTTCAATGGGTATGGCACTAAATAGATAAATAAGTTTGGGTAGGATGGTCATTTTTATTATATTGGCTCGTCCTATCCATGAGCAGTTAATGTTTTTCCATTTGTTCAGGTCTAGTTTTAGTTGTGTGGCGAGTGTTTTGTAGTTGTGTTCATATAGTTCCTGTGTTTGTCTTGGGAGATAGATTCCTAGGTATTTTATTTTGTCTAAGGTGATTTTGAATGGGATTTCTCTTTCTAGTTCTTGCTGCTGAGCTGTGTTGGAGATATATAGAAAAGCTGATGATTTATGTGGGTGTATCCTGTAACTTTGCTAAAGTTGTTGATTATTTCAATTAGCTTTTTGGTTGAATCTCTAGGATTCTTTAAGTAGACCATCATGTCATCCGCAAATCTCCTCCTTGCCTATTTTGATGCCTTCAATTCCTTTATCTTCTCTAATTGCTACTGCTAGTGTTTCTAGTACAATGTCAAATAGTAGAGGTGATAATGGGCATCCTTGTTTCACTCCTGATCTTATTGGGAATGCATCTAGTTTATCCCCATTGCAGATGATATTAGCTGTTGGTTTTAGATATATACTGTTTATTATTTTTAGGAATGACCCTTCTATTCCTATGCTTTCTAGTGTTTTTAATAGGAATGGGTGTTGTATTTTATCAAAGGCTTTTTCTGCATCTATTGAGATAATCATGTGGTTCTTGCTAGTTTGCTTGTTGATGTGGTCAATTATGTGGATGGTTTTCCTAATGTTGAACCAGCCCTGCATCCCTGGTATGAATCCTACTTGATCATGGTGAATGATCCTTCTGATCACTTGCTGGAGTCTTTTTGCTAGTATCCTATTTAAGATTTTTGCATCTATATTCATTAGGGAGATTGGCCTATAGTTTTCTTTCTCTATTTTTGACCTGCCTGGTTTTGGAATCAGTACCATGTTTGTGTCGTAAAAGGAGTTTGGTAGAACTCCCTCTTTGCTTATTATGTCAAATAGTTTGTATAGTATTGGGATTAACTGTTCTCTGAATGTTTGATAGAATTCACAGGTGAATCCATCAGGCCCTGGGGATTTTTTCTTAGGAAGTTCTTTGATGGCTTGATGGATTTCAATTTCTGATATGGGATTATTTAAGAATTCTATTTCCTCTTCTGTTAGTCTAGGCAGTTTGTATTTTTGTATATATTCATCCATTTCTCCTAAATTGGTGTATTTATTGCCATATAATTGGGCAAAGTAATTTCTAATGATTGCCTTAATTTCCTCCTCATTGGAGGTGCTGTCCCCCTTTTCATCTTTAATGCTGTGAATTTGCTTTTCTTCCTTCCTTTTTTTAATTAGATTGACCAGTACTTTGTCTATTTTGTTTGTTTTTTCAAAGTACCAGCTTCTTGTCTTATTTATTAAATCAATAGTTCTATCACTTTCGATTTTATTAATTTCTCCCTTAATTTTTAGGATTTCAAATTTGGTTTTCTGCTGGGGGTTTTTAATTTGATCGCTTTCGAGTTTTTTCAATTGCATTTCCAATTGATTGATCTCTGCTCTCCCTTGTTTGTTAATATAAGCTTTCAGGGATATGAATTTGCCTCTGATTACCGCTTTGGCTGCATCCCAAAAGGTTTGAAAGGATGTTTCGCAATTGTCATTTTCCTTGATGAAATTATTAATTGTTTCTATGATTTCTTCTTTAACTAAACGGTTTTGGAGTATCATATTGTTTAATTTCCAATTGGTTTTAGATTTGGTTTTCCATGTACCATTACTAATCATTATTTTTATTGCCTTGTGATCTGAGAAGGCTGCATTCATTATTTCTGCTTTTCTGCATTTGTGTGCTATGTTTCTGTGACCTAATGTATGGTCAATTTTTGTGAATGTGCCATGTGGTGCTGAGAAGAAGGTGTATTCCTTTTTATCCCTATTTATTTTTCTCCATATGTCTATTAATTCTAATTTTTCTAAGATTTCATTCACTTCTTTTACCTCTTTCTTATTTATTTTTTGATTTGATTTATCTAAATTTGATAATGGTTGGTTTAAGTCTCCCACTAGTATGGTTTTATTGTCTATTTCTTCCTTCAATTCGCCTAGTTTCTCCATTAGAAATTTGGGTGCTATATTATTTGGTGCATACATGTTGATTAATGATATTTCCTCGTTGTCTAGAGTCCCTTTTAACAAAATATAATTACCTTCCCTATCCCTTTTGATCAGGTCTATTTTTGCATTGGCTTTATCAGATATCATGATTACCACTCCTGCCTTCTTTCTATCAGTTGAGGCCCAGAAGGTCTTACTCCATCCTTTAATTCTGACCTTGTGGGTGTCAACCCGCCTCATGTGTGTTTCTTGAAGACAACATATGGTAGGGTTTTGGATTCTAATCCATTCTGCTATTCGTCTACGTTTTATGGGTGAGTTTATCCCATTCATGTTCAAAGTTATGATTGTCATTTGTGGACTCCCTGGCATTTTGATTGCCTTCCCTAATTCTAACCTTTTCTTCTTCGGCTCTACCTTTTAGTCCAGTGATTTACTTTGAATCAGTGCCCCTTGTCCCCTCCCTTGATGTTTCCCTTTTTAGTCCCTCCCTTTTTCTTCCCTCCCCCCTCCCCCCTCTCTTTCCCTCCCTTTTTGTTCTCCCTCTCCCCCTCCCCCCCTTGGTTTTCCCTTCTCCTTATCCTTGTTGGGTAAGATAGAATTCAAGATCCCAATGGATCTGGATGTTTTTCCCTCTCAGAGTTGATTTCCCTGAGATTGAGGTTTAAGTAACCCCCCCCTCTCTTCCTCTCCTTCTTATAGGAGTTTTCTTCCCCTCCCCTTCCCATGTGAATCTTTGTGTGAGAACCATTATTCTATTTGGTCTTTCTTTACCCCCTATTTATACATTACATTTTCCCCACATGTTAGTATACATCGATTGATATAAATGTAGTCCTTATAGAAGAGAGTTTGAGTAAAAGAAGAAGATAACATTTTTCTCCTTTCCCCTTTCCTTAATATTTACCTTTTCAGGTATTCCTTGCTCTTTGATTTTCGGTATCAAACTTTCCACAGAGCTCTGGTCTTTTCTTTGCAAAAAGTTGGAAGTCTTCTATTTTGTTGAATGCCCATACTTTCCCTTGGAAGTATATAGTCAGTTTTGCTGGGTAGCTGATTCTTGGTTGGAGACCCAGCTCTCTTGCCTTTCTGAAGATCATGTTCCATGCCTTACGATCATTCAGAGTAGAACTTGCAAGGTCTTGTGTGACCCTGATTGGAATTCTTTATATCTAAATTGTCTTTTTCTGGCTTCCTGTAGGATTTTTTCTTTTGTTTGATAGCTTTGGAATTTGGCAATTACATTCCTGGGAGTTGTCTTTTGGGGGTTTAGTGTAGAAGGTGTTCTGTGAGCTCTGTCAGTGGCTGTATTGCCCCCTTGTTCTAGAATCTCTGGGCAATTTTCTTTGATTATATCTTGTATCACTATGTCCAGTTTGGTGTTTATTTCTGGCTTTTCTGGGAGTCCAATTATTCTTAAATTTTCTCTTCTCCCTCTATTTTCCAGATCTATCACCTTGTCGGTGAGATGTTTTATGTTCTCTTCTAATTTCTTGGTGTTTTGGCTTTGCTTTATTAGTTCTTGCTTTAAAGCCTGGTTTTCTTTTACAGTTTGGTCAAACTGGTTTTGTAGATGCATGAATTTCTTTTGCATTATTTCCCACTTTTCCTCCCAGAGGGCTTCCATCTTTTTGGTCATTTCTGATTCAAATTCTTCATGGGTTTGTGGAGAGTTTCTATTTCCTTTGGAAGATTTTGGAGAATTTTCTTGTATATCTTCTTCTATCTGCTCTGTATTTTGTATTTTGCCTCCATAGAATGTGTCCAAAGTCGCCCCTTTCTTCTTATTTTTCTTGGTATTTTGGGGCTTCTGTGCTTCTGTGGAGTTTGTCATCTCTGAATGTGGAGGATTAGCTTTTCTTATCTCTGTCTGGTGTTGAGGCTTTAGTCCTGGGCAGATGTTGGTTCTATGAGCTTTCCCTGGGTTAAACTGAATATGCCTCACTGGAACTGGAATGGAAGGGTCGGACCACGAGGCCACGCTCTCCCCCCCCCCCCCCCCCCCCCCCCCCCCCCGCCCCCCGCTTTCCGGAAGTTGCCTTCAGAATCGCTGGCCGTGAGGCTGTTTTGTTGGCCTGCGGGGGGGATGGGCTGCAGCTAGAGGGCAAGGACTTTCACTGAGACTTGGGTGAGGCTGTCTTGCCCGCCCTGAGGGTTGCTGTTGTTTCGACCAGCTCTCTGCAGCGGAAACCCCAGGCAGTAACTTTCACCGGGACTCGGGTAGAAGGCCCTGAGGGTTGTTGTTCCTGCTCTCTGAGCCCGGCAGGGCTGCGGCTTCCGGAGCCTTGGACTCTGCGCTCCTACCCCTGAGGTCGGAGTGATCTCGGGTTCTGGCTTTTGAGGGGAGCTGTACCTTTTGAACCGGGTCCAGGTCCAGGAGGAGGGTTCCCAGGGTCTGTGCTGTTGATCGTTTTGAATTTCGGCGCCTTAGGAGCTTATAGTTTGAGATCGGTCAGGAAGGGTTTTCCGGAGATCTGAACTTTAGCTTTCTCTAAGCCGCCATCTTAACCGGAAGTCCTCAGTCACATTGTTCTTGCAAGGATCATTGCAATAACTAATCAATTTCTTCTCTCATGCTCCATCATCATGGGAACTGTGGCTTGTCTAATGTCACCTGACTTGTCATCCTCTGAGGTCTGTACATATTTTACTCTAGTGTCTACTCCTTTTATTCTGGTTCCTAGATGCTACCATTATATTTCAATTTAGTCCCCAAACTCCCAGCAGGGCTTTCTTTCAGTAGGTAGTCTGTCACTCACAGAATCAATCGATCAATATTTATTAAGCATATACTATGTGCCAGACACTGTGCTAATCTTGAGGGATACAAAAAAAAAAGGCAAAAGGCAGTCCCTGCTCTCAAGGATCTTATTATCTAATAGGGGAGCAATATGCACAAACAAGGTTGATCTGGGTTAATGTTGGCTTCCTACACAAGGTATGTACAGGATTTACAGTAAATAATTAATAGAGTGAAGACACTAGAATTAAGAGGGGTTGGAAAAGACTTTTTAGAGAATATGGAATTTTAATTGGGACTTAAAGGAAGTCAAGTAGAATTGAGGAAGGAGAACATTTCAGGCATGGGAGACAACCAGAGAAAATGCTAGAAAATGAGAACCAGAATGTGTTTGTGGAATAGCCAGAAGGCCAGCATCACTGAATCAAAGAGTATATGTCAGAGAGTAAGTCACAAGAAGACTGGCAAGATAGGAGGGAACTAGGTTATAAATATCTCTGAATGCTAAACTGTATTTTATATTTGATCCTGGAGGCTATAGGAAGCAAATGGAGTTTATTGAATAGGGATGTGACATAGTCAGACTTACACTTTAGGAAAAATCACTTTGGTGGCTTAATGGAGAATGGATTGAAATGGGGATGATGATGAGCAGGATATTGCAGTTATCCAGGCATAATGTGATGAGAGCTTGTACCAGAGTGGTGGTCAGCAGAAAAAAGGAAGTATATTTGAAAGATATTATGGAGGTGAACTCAATAAGTTTTGGCAATAGATTGGATATAAGGGGTGAGAAAGAGGGAAGAGTTGAGGATGAATCCTAGGTTGTGAGTCTGAGGGACTGAGAAAATTGTGTTGCCCTCTACAGTAAGAGGGAAGGTGTGGGTGTGGGTCAATTTAGGGGGAAAGATAATGAATTCCATTTTGGATATGTTTCATTTAAGATGTCTACTAGACATCCAGTTTGAGATTTAGAGATGTGTGATTCTAGGTCAGTGGAGAGTTTGAGGTAGGATTGACAGATTTGAGAATCATCAGCATAGAGATGGTAGTTCAGTCCAGGGAGCTGATAAGATCACTAAGTGACAATAGTATAGAAGAAAAAAGAGAGCTCAGGTCATGAACTTGAGGGACAACTATGGTTAGAAGGCAT
The DNA here is from genome assembly GCF_027887165.1 of Monodelphis domestica. Classification (NCBI taxonomy): domain Eukaryota; kingdom Metazoa; phylum Chordata; class Mammalia; order Didelphimorphia; family Didelphidae; genus Monodelphis; species Monodelphis domestica. The sequence continues at coordinate 95,325,120 of NC_077227.1, forward strand.
GATCTGCAAGAGGATCCAGCAAAGGATCCAGAGAAAGAGAGAGTGGTCATATGGGTAGGAAGAAAACCAGAAGAGAATGGTGTTCTGAAAACCTAGAGAAAAAAAGAGTATAAAGAAAGTGGAGCTCAATAGTATAAAAGGCTGCAGAGAAGTCAAGGAGAATGAACACTGAGGAAAGGCCACTGTATTTGACAACTAAGACATCACTGATAATTTTGGAAAGGGATGTTTTGGTGGAATAAGATCAGATGTCACATTGTAATGGATTAAGTAGTAAAAGGAGAGACTAGAGAAAGTGGAGGCACCTGTTGTAGATGACCTTTTCAAAGAGTTTAGCTACAAAGGGCAGTCAAGATATAGGGTGGTAATGGGAATGATAATGGGGATAGAAGGATTAAATTAGGGTTTTTTCCAGATGGAGAAAAGGATATGTTAATAGACAGTAGGGAATGAAGTGGTAGAAAGGGAGAGTTTGAAAATAAATGATAGAGTGTAATAACAGAGGGCTATTGGAGGAGGCACAATGGATAGGTAGAAAAATTAGCTTTGGTGCAAGAATAAGGCCATTTCATCATGTGAGATAGGGATGAAGGGAAACAGTGGCAGAACACATCTGAGTGATAGGAGAGGGAAGAAGAGGAATTTCATGGTTAGTGGTCTCAATTATTTTCTATAAAATATAAGGTGAGGAGATCAATTGAGAGGATGGAGGAAGGGGGAGCAATTGGAGGTTTGAGAAGGTATGTGGAAAAGCCACAGTGAAGAGTGGGATAGTGAGTTGACAAGAAGACTAATAGGATTGCTTAGCAGTAATGAAGGCTGTTTGGAGATCATGTAATATAAATTTGTAGTAGACCCAATCAGAATAGTTGCATGATTTTCTCCACCTATATTCAGCAGCACATGTATAGGAACCAAAGTTATAAATGGTGGGAGTGATCCAAGACTGAGGCTTGGCAGAGTGATATGATAAAGGGGCTAGAGATTCAAGAGGAGAAGACAGTATGTAGAGTTGTTTCACCAAGGGGTCAAAATGGACAAAAGCTAGCTCACATTCCTCTTTGCTGTCCTTCAGGAAATCCTCATCTATTTTAATTCTCTGTCTCTCTGTCTCTCTGTCTCTCTCTGTCTCTCTCTCTCTCTCTCTCTCTCTCTCTCTCTCTCTCTCTCTCTCTCTCTCTCTCTCTCTCCCCTAGAATAAGGATAATGTTCCTGAGAATAGATCATAATTTGACACTTAAAGTACAAAGATAAACAGGCATACAATTTGTAATTTACTCGTCTTTCTTCAGGGATTCTGTTCCTCAATCAATCATCTGTAAATTTTCCTTTTGGGGGTCTTTAATCAACACATTGGTTGGATTAAATCCACAATTATGAGTCTTTATAATAAGTGTCAATGACTGCCAATTTTATTAATTATAAATGACTAGGAAACTGCATTTCTTATTTATCCAAGACCATCACCTGATCCAATAATTTCTTCAGTTTCCACCAAATATGTAGCGAGGTATCACTGTGTTTTAAATATAACTTCTCATCATGGTATTTAAAGCCTTCTTTAACTTGTTCAACAATGTGATATAGTATAAAGGGTTTTGGACTTGGGGTCATGAAAACCTGGGTTCAAATATTATCTTACTAGTTGTGTGCCATGAGTGATTTATTTAACCTCTTGATTACCAGTTCCATATTTGTCAAATGAGGATAATAATCCTTATAATGCTTCACATGGTTGATACAAGGACCAAATGAGATAACTAAATAGAAAGTACTTTGGAAATCTTAAAGTACTATATAAATGTCAGTTATTATTATTATAATTATTCTATATTACTCCCTTCTACATTCCAGCCAAGAAAGATTACTATCTGTTCTTCAGATTCTACATTCCATTTCCTGACCCTGTGCATTTGTGTAATCTCTCTGTTATGCCTGGAATGCATCTATTCCTCAACTCTGCCTCCAAAAAGTATTATCTAAGATGATACCACTTCCTTGGTGAATCTTTATCCAATCTCCCTCTTCCCTCATGCAACACATATTAGTTAGGACTCTTGCTCTCTCCTCAAGTTGCTTCATACTTACTTATTTTTTAATATGTTGTATCCCACCAGTAGAAAATCCCTTGAGGACATGACCTGTTTTGTTACTATTTTTGTATCCTCAGCATCCAGGATCATACCTTGAACATAATAGATGCTTTATAAATGCTTAGCCTAATTACCTGAATTCTAGTCCCAGCTCATCCATTTTGTCACTGGGCCTTGGACAAGTCAGTTCATTTTCTTGTGAAATGAGTAAACTTAAGCAAAATGATCTTTAAGGTTCCAGTCTTAGCTTGGAGATCCCTTGATTTGATGAAAACAAAGAGAAAAGAAACTAGCCTTTGTCTTATGGAAGAATGACCACTAGATGTAGCTTACTATCCATGGGTACCAGGACAAATCCTTTCCTATTTCTAAGCTTCAGGTTTTTTTTTAACTCTAAAATGAGGGTATTGGGGTAGATAACCACTAAGGTCCCTTGCAGCTCCAAGTCTAATAAGACTCTTATTCTTTGTAATGTACCAATGTCCACTTCAAATACTGAATTCTAAAATATAGTAAAATGCTTGGCAGAGGCACACACATTTTCAGCTTTGATAAGTACCCCCTCTGCCCTACATGCTCAAGGATACCCTCAGTACATTTTCTAAATATTCTGAGTTGGAGAAACTTTTCCCTCTGCTGCTTTTGCAAGTGTTCAGAGAATTAGAAATGGGTGGGGAGGAGCATGAGTTCATTCTTGAGAAAAGAAACTCCCTTCTCCTGGTTCATTAAAGAACGCAGTCACCAATACATGGATCAATTGGGCATGAACCAACCAGACTGGTTCTACTCTATATTTTAGCTTTAACAAGCTATCCTTTATTGAAGGATTTTTCTGTTGTGATATGATAAACTATTTCTGTTGTTCACAAGACTTTCCCTTAAATATTATTCTCATATCATTTGTTGTTCTCTTAGATGATAGGAGAATCAAGGTGGTATTTTGGGTATCTTTAGAAGCTAGTCATAGATTTTCTTTACTGAGATTCCTCAGGTAGTTATTTTTTATGAATTATGAATTTTCAAAGTTGTAGGAAAATAATACAAATCCATCCATTCATCTCTCCATCCATTTAGCTATCCATCTGTCTGTTATATTTTTAGGATACCTTTTTCTTGGGTCAGAACCCTGAAAGAAGCATTGAGTTTATATAAAAGCATCTAGATGGAAGACCAAAGTTCTATTCCTGCCTCAGGGATTCACTAGTTGTTTGATCCTAGGCAAGTCATTTAACTTCTATCCAACTCAAATTTCCTTATATTTAAAATCAGAATAATAATAGCACCTAATTCTCAAAGCTAGCATGAGGATGGAATTAAATTGTATTTATAAAGCAATTTTTAAGTCTTATAAAATGTTATATATGAAGATCAAATGACATAATTATTATGAAGTACAGTGCCTGAAACATAGTAGTTGTTGTGACTATTGAGTCATTTCAGTATCATCCAACTCTTTGTGATCCAATCTGGGATTTTCTTGGCAAAGATAAAGGAGTTATTTGTCATTTCCTTTTATGGATCATTTTATAGATGAGAAAACTGAGGCAAACAGGGTTAAATAACTTACCCAGTGTCACATGACTGAGGACAGATTAAAACTCAGATCTTCTTGATCTGAGGCCATATATCATGCCACCTAGCTGACTGATGGCATATAAATGTTAGTTATGATGATGATCATCATAATCCTAATTTATTATGATATAACATTAAGCCAATAGTAGATAACAACATAACCACTTAAATTTTATATTATTTTTTCAGGGAGTTTCTTTCAAAAGAGACATCTATTTTACAGATTGCTTCTTAACTATGAATGTTTGAGCTAAGCTAGAGAAGAAGGAAAGAAGAAAAGTTGAAGGGATGATATCTGTGAGAGTCAGCAATGAAGGTTCACTGCTATGTGAATTATTGCTAACATGTTCAGTCTGTTTCTATAATTTAGTTATTCATGAGACATGCAGGGAAGCAGAAAACAAAGCAAATAGAACCATTCACTAGATGTGAAGAGCATACAAAGAGAAACAAAGCCATAAAGGTACACTCAAAAAAGGCAGAGAGAATCACAGAGAAGAAAGAATACCTATGGACTGTTAAACTTCAACATAAGAAAGAGGAACCATCCCAAAAAGATCCCAGTGAGGGGCCTTTCCAGGACAGTGAAGACCACATGCCTTCTCCCATCCTCTTCATCCTTCAGATGCTTCAAAGCTTAGACATAGTTCCCTCTCTTTCATGAATTTCATGAATTTCCATTCCTCACAGTCCCTGTATGGGGGTGTGTCTGAAAAAAGCACAGAATTTGGAATTGGATGAGCTGACTTTAAATCCTAGCTGTTATTGACCAGTTGTGGCAGTTTTGATTTAAGTTACTTCTTCCTCTCTTAGCCCATTTTTCTCACATTAGAGCATTAGACTATATGATGTCTAAGATCCCCTCTAATTCTTAATCTGTAATCCTATAATTTCTCTAACCAAGAATGATTTATCCTTCCTCTGAACCCCTGGAATATTTATCCTCCATTTTGCCACTTAGTTTCCAGCTTTCTGTTTATATGTGAATACTTTGTCTCTAAAATTAGACCACAATCTAGTTTTATTCCTATTATCAGATAACCAAAATCTTGTCTCATGGGAATTCTATACATATATTATATATACATATATAATATGAAAAATAATTTTTCTAGATCATAGAATGTTAAGTTGAGAGTCATATATAAAAATGATTGATTATAGCTGATACTCTAAATTAGATAGGTTAATATGATATTAATAGTTTATTGTCACACAGGACTTAATGACTTACAAATAAAGGGGTACAGGGTATACAAGGAAGACTAATATGGGGCCTTGAGGGTTTCCTGAGCCCTTTTCAGGATTGCTTTTCTCCTTAGGTTTCTACCTGCCACCCAGCTTTCACCTGTGGTTCCAAGAAGCTGTAGCATGCACAGCAGCACACCCTGGTAAACCATCTCAGCAGATGGGTTAAACCAGGATGAAGACAACCAATGTACCACAAACCTGTTGATGAGGTAGGGAGTTGTTTACCACAAGCATGTGAAGATTTCTCCAGGTGAAATGAACTGGTGAGAACAATTTTTCCAGCAGTCATGAAGAAGCAGAAGTAGCTTCTGTGGAGTACTTAGGGCTTAGTTAGACATTGAAGATGCCAAGGTCATTCTCTGTATCCTGAACTATTACCAGTCATCCTGAATTTTGTCTCACCATTGGACTTCAATGACTGTAGAAGGGACAGTGAGACCAACAGCTTTATGCAACTCTGCCTCACTTAAATCTAATTTATGCATGAGTCAAGACATCACCAGTGATGTCATTTTGGTCCTCTTCAAGTATGAAGGACAAAAATTAATGAATCAATAGACTACAAAGAATTTTCCTTCCATTGGTCCTGTAAAGTGCATAATGTATATACTAGCTATCAATTTTACAAATTCAGAAACTCAGGTTTAGCATAACGAAGTGACTTACTTGAGATCACTTGGCTAATAGCTATTAGAGCTGGGACTAGAACAAGGGCTTTTTACTTCAAGCATTCCTTTCACTACATAGTACTAATTTAATGACAATGCCACAGTTTCAAGCAACCTCAAGAACTTAGTACTACAGTAAAGTTTTAGAAATATTCCCTATGTTAGTGTCTAAGCTGTTAGGAAGAGACCCCAAATCTATATGGTCCTTCAGTTCCCTTTTCAACTATCTTCTAACTAGTTCTAACATCTTTCTGTCATTTTGTTCACCAGGATCAAGATGTTTAGTTTTACCATATTTATTCAGTTAGCAATCATTTAAAATTTTTTAATCTTTTAAATATTTCTGCAACTTCTCAATAACACTGTAATGAGGATAAGTTAAAAGCCTTCCCTGTAAGTTCAAGAGTGAAAGAAGGATGCCCATTATCATCAGTATTCCTTAACATTGTTTTAGAAATCTTAGCAATAGCAATAAGAAGAAAAATAAGTTGAAGGAATTGGAAAGGGCAAAGAAGTAATAAAACAATCACTTTTTCAGATGATATGATGACATATATAGAAAATCCTAGAGATTCAACTAAAAATTAGTTGAAACTATCAATAATTTTAGCAAAGTAACAGAAATAAAGCAAACCTGCATAAATATTTTCTCATCTTTAAGATGAAAGTGTTGAATTAGATGACTTCCAGCTCTAAAAACTTAGATTCCCCAAATACCCACTATTCAAAGAACTATGCTAACTGTTATGGAAGAGAAAAAGAATTAAGATTTGATCTCTGCCTTCAAGGAGTATGGGGCATAGAATACACAAATAGGGGATAATTGTATAACTATATGTTACAGAACAGAATATGATGACACATGAGATGTACAAAGTGTTAGGTTTGGTCAAAAGAAGGAAAGAAACTTTTCATCTGCTGACCTGATTGGTGAATCCCTGGTCCTGACCTCCTTTTCATCAAAGGTCCCAGCCTTGTTCACTTCACTCCTAGCCCACCTCACTTCCCCAATATTCCCCTGGCTGCTCACCAGCAGCCTTGACCTTGTGTGGGAATCCTTTTACAAACTCTTCTCTCTCTTTTCAGTTTTCCTGGTTATACTTGGTCTTTCTCTATTGAGATGTAAGTCCTTGAGAGTAAGGGCCCATCTGGTCTGTTTAGTCATTTTTCAGTTGTGTCTGACTCTTGGTGGACTCTTGGTGACCTCTTTAGGAGTTTTCTTGGTCACGATATGGAGTGGATTGCCATTTTACTCTCCAGCTCATTTTACAGATGAGGGAACTGAGGTAAACAGTTAAATGACTTGCCCAGGGTCACGCAGACAATAAGTGTTTGAGACCAGATTTGAACTCAGCAAAAGGAGTCCTTCTGAATTCAGGCCTGGTACTCTATCCACTGTGCCTCCTAGATGCCCATGATGTTTGTCTATATTTATATTTCCAGCATTTAGCAAAGTGCCTGATAGAAATCATGCTTAATATCTGAACGAATCAAGAAGGCTGTGCATAACCACCACATTCCTTCATAAATATTCAAGTTAACTAAAATATATTTAACATCAAGTATTTCCAACTCTGAATTTATTTCAGTTTCATACTGGCCACACCAGACAACTGCTTGGCATGCTTTCAAAAGCCTAAAGATAGCCAAGGAAAACAAAACTAATGTATTTTTATTTCCATACTTAGGTTTATGAATTGAAGATGAATGACATTAGGTAGGCAATTCATTCAAACCCCTGGATGTAATCATTCTTCTCTCCACTCTGGCATTTTCAACTTTCTTTTTTCTGTTAGACCAAAAAAGCTGTACAATTATATCTAAACATTAAGCCCCTTGGCTAAGCCTTCACAATGCTCTTTAGGTAATATGACCTACTCACAGTTTTATACTCTGAAAAGCAGGAGGCTGGATAATGCATAAAATGCTCAAAAATTAGCTGAATGCTACAGATATTAAAATATGTATTATGTTTATGAATATGTATGTGAGCAAATATATGTATATACATATATTTCTGTTTCTATCTATCTATAAATTTCCAGAAAGGGTCCATAATCTAATTTAGGCATGTAAGTGGTGCTGTGAGTGGATGGAGTGCTGGACTTGGAGTTAAGAAGACCTGATTTCAAACTCTTCCATATAAATGAATTTTTGTTCTATTAATTTCCATGGAAATCTAATTAAAATGACAAACCTCCCTGATTCTTGAAACAGAATGTAAATATTATGTAACCTTTTCTTGATTAACTTTGGAATTATTAGTGTTATTAATTACTGTATGGAAATATAATGTTGAAACGTCTTTAGGACTAGTGAGATATATAGGATGGATCACCCCTGTATTAAATGGCTTCAGACTCTTGGGTTTTTTTAATTCTCATTCAATGATTTCTATCATTTTTTCTATCTCCTCACTGTCTGGCAAACTATCAATGGCAACTTCATTGTGTTATCATTACTCTCACTGCCTTTATCAAACTTTTGTCCTCCTACTTCCAGTTTGCTGCTTTTAGTATGATGGGCTTTGAAACCAGATAAGCTTATAAGAATTATTTCCAGACTCAAGAAAAAAACAAAAACAAAAAACAAAACAAGTACTTGCTAAATACCTACTATGTGCCAGTTATTACACTAGGAATTGGGGATAGAAGCACAAAGAATAAGATAGTCCTATCTTTCAAGGAGCTTATACTATAAGAAGGGAGACAAGCAGGGCATTTATAAGACATATATTCAGAACAAGGACATTTATGACACATATTCAGAATAAATACAAAGATTATAAATATACAGAAACAAGAAAGTATTTTTATAAATATATTTTGAGAGGGAAGGCAATAAGAGTTGAAATCAAGAAAAGTTAAATACTGATGTGGAATGAAATGAGCAGAAACAGGAGAATATCGTACACAGTAACTGAAACATTATGGGACAATCAAATGTAATCGACTTTGCTACTAAAAGGACAATTCTGAGAAACTTGTGAGAAAGAATGCTATATCTAGAGAAAAAACTATGGGAGGAGAAGTCCAGAAAAAATATGATTCATCACTTATTTATATGGGTGTATGATTTGGGGCTTTGGTTTTAAAAGATTATTCACTAACAAAAATAAATAATATGGAAGTAGGTTTTGAGTGACAATATATGTTCAACCCAGTGGAATTGCTTGTCAACTTGGGCGATGAGGAAGAGTGTAGGGAGACAAGAATCATGTAACCATGGGGAAAAATAAATAAATCACCCACAAAAAAGTTAAATAAAAGGTGTTGCTCAACCTGTCTTGAAAGAAGAGAAGGATTCTATGTGGATTAAGTTAGGAGGGAATGCTTTCTAGGCATTGGGGATAGCTAGTTCAAATGTATAGAGACAGCAGATGGACTGTTATATGTGAGGAATCCAAGCCAATTGCTAATGACATAGTTTAAGGACAAGTTAGATCCATACTAAGGAACTTTGTCAGCTATGACAAGAACATATTAAAGTGGGAGGAGGCTGGAGCAGAGAGGACAGTTAAGAAGTGATGGTCACTCTGAAAGGTTCTGAGGGTGGGAATTAAGATGGTAATTGTAGAAGTAGACAGAAGAGGTTAGATAAAGGAGATATCACAGAGGCAGAATTGACAAGCTTTGACAATTGATTGGGTATGAGAGGTGAGGAAGGGTGAGGAGTGAAGATAATGCCAAGATTATAAACCCCGGAGACTGGCAGGATGGTGGTGCTCAATAGGGAAGTTTTGAAAAAGAATGGATTGGTTGGGGCTAGGGAGGAATAATAAGTTCACTTTTGGAAATGTTGAGTTTGAGAAGTTTCTGGGATATTCAATTTGAATTGTTTATAGGTGACTATAGGTGGTAGGAGACTGAAGTTCATTGGAATTGCTATGCGTTAATATATGTATATATGCACAGATACATATATACACATATGTTTAATTGGTGAGTCAAAAGTATAATTATTAAACCCATAGGAACTAATGAAGGGAACACCCTGGGAAAAAAATCACTTGAGAAAAGATGATAGTTAGGATGATAGTTAGATAGTTAGGAGTAGAACCAAGAGAAAGGAGTGTTACAAAAGGCCAGAAGGAAACGAGTATCCAAGGAAAGAGTGATCAGCTTTGTCAAGTAAAATAGATAGTTGAGAAGATGAGAACAGAAAAAAGACCATCAGATTAAGTATAAACCGGGTTCAAGCCTGGTGTATTTGCATGAGATGCTTCTCACTGATAGAGAGAATGATTACTTGATACTACATGCCTACATAAAAGGGTGATTTGGTGCAAGATCATGGGAGAGTCAGGATTTGAACTTAGGTCTTCCTGACTCCAGGTATGTCATTCTATCCTCTGTGCCCTCTATCTAGTTGAGATTGGGGATTCTTATTTGGACTGAGATATCTCCGTCTGAGTGAGAGAATTCATTCACTCTCAATATTGATTGGCATTTCTAATCTTTCTCAATTCTTTGATTTCTGTTAACTATTGGCTTAAATTTATTTGCTAGTCTTTGTTTGTGATTGTCTTGTGCATAACTAATATTTGGTGGAAAGTAATTGAGCTTTCAGATATAAGTTAGGATTCTCTTTCTCCTTTAAGGGTTAGTGACCGGCAAAAGAGACTTAAACCAAAGAACAACTTCATTTCCCCTAGATTAAAAATATTTAGGGAGCAGATCCCTCTATTCCCCAATTGTCTAAGGAAAGCAGAGTGACCAGTCTCATAGTCCCAATCTCTTACTTCCCTCTATGCAAGAATCTAAGAGTCCCTTGGAGAGGGGTGGATTATCTATCTATAAGTCGCATTTAGATAAACTCATGTGGACATACACTCAGTCTACATGAAAACATACACATCTTATGTTAGATATTGTTGTTAACTCTGGAGAGAGCACAAGAATAAATTGGCTTTGAGGGATGGCCTGAGGATATCTCCTATAAGTCAAATGAATGAATTTAGTATGTGAATGTTGTGAATGTGGCATCTATTTTAGTTGCTCAGAAAGCATTTTTGCTCCCTTCTGAGTCCTTGCCTAAGTTCTACATAGGTAAGATTTGTTGGGTAAGTGGCTTCCAGATAAGTGAATTGTTATTATTGTTGTTGTGATTATTTTGACTGGACATGTAATTGCATTGTTTATGGTGCTCCCAGGAAGTAGTTTCTTCAATGAATGTTAACCCCTTCACTGCAACTTATATGGTTTGAAAGCTATTTAAGGGTTCGGAGGGGTTAAATGGCTTGCCACACAACTAATATGTGTCACAAGTCTTCAGCCTAGCTCTTCCATATGATACTAACTTATTCCACTGTACCACATGATCTCTGATATTATTATATCAAATAATAAAAAATAATGTCAAATAATTGCATAAAAATTATTATTATAATATCAAATAATCATAAATGATTTTTATGTCATGATTCACAGATATGGATGGATATAGTCTTTTATCCCAGATTTAGAAGTTTGTTTGTTTGTTAGCCAAAGATTCCCTCAAGGGAAAATTTTGCCATCATCTCCCTTCAGAGGCAGGGTGAAAGTCCATTTATCAATGGATCTGTGTCCTGGTCCTTGCTTACCTAGTACTTTAAAGAATGAATATCTGAGAAGGATTTTGAGGTGTCAGGTTATGTACAAAATTCAGATTCATAAAAATCATTCCAAAATCATTAAAAATAAGGAAGTTCTCCAGGGCATTGTTAAATACTCTGGATTACATACCAAAGACCTAAATTGGACGTATTAGTTTTGAACCCAGAAAAACAGCAATTTTTGAAATGAAAAGGGACAGATACTCTAGTATCTCTCGAGTTCAGGGACTAATGCCAGAACTTGATTGCTATTACTCACAAGACACTAAAAATAGGATATGTCTAAGGTTCCTTATTTTGAATTTTCAAATTTTCCCTGGATTTATATCAATACATTTTTATAATTTCTCATGTGAAGTTGTTTTTTTTTCTTCTATGCAGTAAAAGCAATCTCCAGTGTGATCAGTAGCTCTTGGTGAATGGTCCTAATATAAAATTCCTGTCTAAAGTGTTTGACTTTTAAACATCAGTCCCCCTTCTCAACAAAGAAAGCATCTAAATGTTTTAGAAAAGTAGCTCTTAGTGAGAATTCTGCAAAAGTGTCATTCCAGGAGAGCACACTGACTTTTTTACATAGGCTGACTATTTTACACAGGGGGCCAAAAGACTTTTACTTCTACGTTTTATTTCTCTTTCTCTATTTTAATTCTATTCTTCCTAGGCCTTAGATCCTAACATCAAAGAGACTCAAGTCTATGGCTCATCCATATGGTACAGTTCCTAGCATCCTAAACACAGGTTCTTATTAATTCTTGGTAGTAATGGTGGTGGATTCTAGGCATCAGATTCCCTGATGTTAAATGAGGAATCAGAAATAGCATTAAAGAAAACATTGTCAGGAAGAACAACTGATCAAGGTCAAGTATACACAGAAGTCTATAATACCTTAAATTACTTAAAAAGTGCTTTCTTCCAACAAGTATTATACCAATTTTATAGATGAAGGAACTAGAGCCCTTTGAGCTGGTCCTTTTGCACACAGATCTTTAATAATAGACACTGAAAATGGACAAGAAGCTTCACCCAGAACTGAATAGGAAGAAGGAAGAGGCAGCTAGATGACACAGTGGATAGAGTACTAGATCTGGACAAGAAGATCCATGTTTCATAAAATCCAATAAAGTAAAACCATGGATCAGCAAAAGGGCAACAGAGAGACTTGTGGTATGTTTAAATAAATTGTAGTATATTACTGATAATGATGTGCACAAGAATTGGCATAAAGGCATTTTCAAAGAGTTGTATGATCAGAAAAAGGGAATTTTTCAATCAGAGAGATCAAGGAATTACAGATGGATGGGTTATATGCTATAGTGGTACCCATACAATAGGAAGAGGTCTAGAAATAGGATCTTAGCATGGTGAATGGCTTCTGAAGAGGATTCATGAGTCAAGAGTTTAGGGAAAGGGTTGCATAGTGCACCACTGAAAAAAATACAACATGATATCAATGAGACCATAGATATTCTGGAGTAGTTTAGACTTTAAGGTTTGTAAAATACTCTGCATCAGTGGCTCTAAAAGTATGATCTAAGGACTCCCAAAAGTCTCTGAGACCCTTCAGGGAATCAATGAAGTTAAGCCAATTTTCACAATAATACTAAGAAATTTTAATTTCTAATTCAATAAATATTAATAGATTTCATTGACATAAACCAAAGCTCTTGTGGGGTGAGAAGTCCTCAATAATTTTTAAGCATGTAAAGTGTTCCTGAGAGTGAAAACTGGTAATCACTGCTCTACATACATTATATACTCAATCCTCACAACTTTTCAGGTAGCATGGGTATTATTCTCATTTTACAGATAAGAAAACAGGTTCACAGAAGTGAAATGATGTGTCCAAATTGATTAATTCTGTTAGTTAATATCAGAGCAGAAATTTGAATTCATGGCTTGCCTGACTCCAAATCCAGTCCTCTATCACTCCATGCTGTTTTTCATTCATCTTTGTATTCCCACAGTCTTGGTACTGTGCCTTATACATAACAGTGGCTAAATAAATGATTGAGCGAATGAACAGGCTTGATGCCTTTTCATATAGACACTTTGGGGGGACTGCACTTCATCTGCAAAGGGGCCCAGTGGGAGTTAGAGTCTTTGCACACTGAGGGACTTATTAGGGATTATGGCCAAATAAGAATAATGGTGCCATTGTTTGCCAAGCTTGGGTTGGAAATCCACCATAGTCCAGACTATTTGTTTCTCTGCCATGAACTTAACTGACTAGCTGTTCCAAAGTTCAGTGACTGTGAGACACTAAGTCGCTCAGTTTGGAAACACTGTTGGGCGACAGGAGCTGATTCTAACCTAATACCACCACACACCCCTCTATCACAAGGCGTTCAATTCCCAGCGAATTCTGCAATATAGCAACCGTAATGGAAAGCAAAATGATCTCTAAATAATGGTTTAAGATGGTTACTTGATAAAGGGCACTGCAATAATTATGATCAATGGAGCATGGACTCAACATATATTGCCCATTTAGATGCCCCAGATTAGCTTAACAGCTTTCTTTAATGTGCTGAGTTTTTTGTGTGTATGTGTGGGAGAGAGAGTGTGAGTGTGTGAGTGAGAGAGAGGGATGACTGGAGGCTGGTGTGAGGGTTACATTGCTTAATATTGATCAGTGTGGTTGAGGTGACATAGCTCAGAGGAAGAGAGGAAATTGAGCTTTAGAAGTTATACGATCCATTACCAAATGAAAGCCCTAAAGTGTGGTTTGTTTTGGACTAGGACTTTGTAGACTGGAGGTGGGGGAGAAAAGGGGGGAAGTCGGAGAATGTCTAGCTAGTAAGAGGGTGGGGGGGATGGCAGTGGGGTGATACCTGATAGGAATTTAGTCATTGGTGGAGGGCATTTTCTGGATGACAACTTCATGTGATCATGGAAATTAGGAATGCAAACAACCCATGGAAAGGATCCCTCCACATTTCAGAAATATAATTGCTATAAAATAAGTATGCTGGACAGACCTCATTTCAGAAAGCCATAGAAATGTGTTTCACTGGGGAGGGGTCGGAGATTTACTTGACATTGGACCTAATCCTCCCCCCTCCCCCTGAGAAGGGAAATTCTTCATGACAGTCTGTCTGGAAATCTGGGTCAGTTCTCCACCTTTTATGTTTCTGGGCTGATCGCAGGTAATGCACAGGGTCTGTGATCAGCATGTAATGATTAGAGGTGTGTGCCATCTGGGCTGAAATTCCTTGGTATAATGAGGATAAAACGATTGCAGTCTTAGCACTGGCTCTCTTTGATTTGTCAGTTAAAATAAAGGGTTCATCGATGCCCTTTCATGAAAGGGCACTGGTAGGAAGTGTTGTGGTACACATAAGAATAAATGATCCACATCCACATAAATGATCCCACATCCACGTTATGGCAGTGGGTTTTCCACTGATTGTGGCTGAATTAATCAATCAACAAGTATTAATTAAATACCTACTCTGTTATGTGATATAAACCTATAAGCTAGGTACTAGGGATACCAGTACAAAGAAGGAAATAATCCATATTCACAATGGATGTATAACCAGGACATATAAAAATATAAATAATATAAGTGAATATTGAAAGAGCAGTCTAAAATCAATTCCTAGGCATATGAATTGAAAACATTGTGGGAAGACATTGTGTGATTTCCTGGCTGAAGGGAACTTCTTGTGAGGAATTTCCCTTTTTCCTTGAAGATCTGTAACCATTCTGCAATTTTAAGTTTTTGTTTTTTTTTAGTTACCTAGACTACTGAAAGATTAAGTGACTTGTCCATAATCATACAGTGTAGAAGGGCAGAACTTGAACTCAGAGCTTTTTGGTTTGGAGTCTGGCTCTCTACCTAATACATTATGTTGAAATCCCCTAATTCTCCATGAAGTTCTTAACTCGGGTCCATACTCTAGCACTCAGGAATAGATTTCAAAGAGACTGTGAACCTAGAAGGCAGTGAAAGAGGCATCTCTTGTTTTCCCACACAAACCACTAAGTGAAAGTTAGCATTTCCTTCAGGTATTTAAAAACATCATTTTGAGGAGTCTTCAAGGGAGGTTTCACTGGACTGTGAAAGGGGTCTATGACACAAAATACATCAAGAAACTCAATCTTCAAGAAGTTAAATTTGGCAAAAATTCTACCTTTTTTCTGTTCATCTATCTCCAGGGCTATTGAAATTAACTTGAGGATTAAGTTGTGCCTCAATTTCCCAAATTATTTGTCCATTGAAAAGTTGGAAGTAAGGATGCCCACCCCCACTGAAAGTTATCTCACAGAAAAGGAGCTCTCTTACCCTCCCCTCTACCTCAAAAATAGTGTGAACCATCCTAGCTTCATTGATGTTCATCAGCTGCTCAAATTGATCTCCAAACACTCCAGACTTGATTAAACCCAAAGCACATTCTGCCAAGTGCTTCCTCCCCTCCCCCTCCCCCTTAATTGTTCAGATTATGTAGAATTTGAGCATAATTTAATCCAGATGTTTCTGATTCGTCAAGGCTTAAATCATCAGCAAATGCTCTTATGTTGTTATTTGATGTTAAAGAGGTTTCTCAGTGCTTTCCAAGCATTTGGAGCCCTTACAACCAGGAGAGGTCACATTTGGATGGTGGTAAACCAATCCCATACACCTCAAGGTTTCATCTGATTTGAACTGAAATCTCATTTTCATGAAATCTGAGCCAGACTTTAACGTTTCCAGGAACTTCTTTTTAAGCCCTTACCCCAGCCTTCTCAAAGTATGTGCTAGAGTAATTTGCATGAAACTGAAGGATTGGTATAATGAATTCTCATTTGAAAAATTATAACATTTCAAAGGCTAGAGGACTTTCTGATTATATGGTCTAATTCAAGCTGAGAAAAAGCCATTTTATTTGCCAAGAGTGAAGTCATTTAGGACAGGTGAGAAAAGACAGATTTCTCTTCATTTGCTACTGGTGTGCCTCTTAAATGGAAGGAGGATAGGCTTGCCCACACTATTTCTACACTTATGATTGACTGAATCTCTATCCCCTTCCTCTCAGTTTCTGTTATAAATCTTCTTTTCTTTCTCCCTGAGCCACCAATTTCTGTGCCTTTCAGCAGATGCCCTAAAATTCTATTTAGCTAGAAAATATAGGTTAGGATGGGAAGATTTATATGAGCTAATGAAAAATGCAGTAAGTAGAGTCAAGGAAACAATATATAAATTTACTGCAAAAGAGAAGTAGAAAAAGAATAGCAAAAATAACAGACAAAGTCATGTTAGCTACAAAGCTAAGATTGGGTTTGAGGAAAAGGTGAGAAAAAATATCTTCCTCTCCCCTTGCAAAGGTTTAGGCTATGTGTAATGTTGTGGAAGAAAGATTTGGAAGGAAAAGTTTGGATTAAAGTGGGAAAGAAAAACTACAAAGCTCTCTTAGATACTGGTGCTTCAAAATCAGTCCTAAAGACATATTCAGGGGGTATGGTTTCTGTAGCTGGAGCTACAGGACAAATACAACAGGTCCCTGAGCTTAAAAGCACTATGGTCAAATTGGGTCCTTTCACCATAGATCATGCTTTCCTATTGATTCCCTCATGTCCAGATAATCTTTTAGGATGGGATTTTTTATGTAAGATCCAAGCGACTTTGCAATATGAAATATCTGGGGAAATCTACTTGTATTTATCCAGAAAAATTTCACTAAAGCACTACCCATTGCTATACCTGGAACAACTAGATGAAGAACCCGAGAAAGTTCAAATTTTAACATCTATGTATGAAATACCAAAAGATATACCACAAAGGGTGTTTGCAAAACATCAACATGATGTGTGTAGGATCAAGTTGGTGACACCAGTCAGGATTGAGGTCAGGGAAAAAATACTGCCTAAGATACCACAGTACAAATTAAGTAAAGAAGCAAAAGAAGGAATTACACCAATTATAAATAGTTTGCTAGAACAATGCATATTAAGACCTACTGTATGTGAATACAATAGTCCTATTCTAGCTATTAAAAAGAACAAGCTGAATGAAGATGGCACTTCAGCTTGGAGATTTGTTTTTTTTTTTTTTTTAATATATTTTATTTGATCATTTCCAAGCATTATTCGTTAAAGACATAGATCATTTTCTTTTCCTCCCCCTCACCCCCCATAGCCGACGCGTAAGTCCACTGGGCATTAGATGTTTTCTTGATTTGAACCCATTGCTTTGTTGATAGTATTTGCATTAGAGTGTTCATTTAAAGTCTATCCTCTGTCATGTCCCCTCAACCTCTGTATTCAGGCAGTTGCTTTTTCTCGGTGTTTCCACTCCCATAGTTTATCCTTTGCTTATGAATGGTGTTTTTTTTCTCCTGGATCCCTGAAAGTTGTTCAGGGACATTACACCGCCCCTAATGGAGAAGTCCATTACGTTCGATTATACCACAGTGTATTAGTCTCTGTGTACAATGTTCTCCTGGTTCTGCTCCTCTCGCTCTGCATCACTTCCTGGAGGTTGTTCCAGTCTCCATGGAACTTCTCCACTTTATTATTCCTTTGAGCACAATAGTATTCCATCACCAACATATACCACAATTTGTTCAGCCATTCCCCAATTGATGGGCATCCCCTCGTTTTCCAGTTTTGGGCCACCACAAAGAGCGCAGCTATGAATATTTTTGTACAAGTCTTTGTGTCCATTATCTCTTTGGGGTACAGACCCAGCAGTGCTATGGCTGGGTCAAAGGGTAGATATTCTTTTGTCGCCCTTTGGGCATAGTTCCAAATTGCCCTCCAAAATGGTTGGATCAGTTCACAACTCCACCAGCAATGAATTAATGTCCCTACTTTGCCACATCCCCTCCAGCATTCATTACTTTCCTTTGCTGTTATGTTAGCCAATCTGCTAGGTGTGAGGTGATACCTCAGAGTTGTTTTGATTTGCATCTCTCTGATTATAAGAGATGTAGAACACTTCTTCATGTGCTTGTTAATAGTTTTGATTTCTTTATCTGAGAACTGCCTATCCATTTCCCTTGCCCATTTATCAATTGGAGAATGGCTTGATTTTTTGTACAATTGATTTAGCTCATTATAAATATGAGTAATTAAACCTTTGTCAGAGGTTTCTATGAAGATTTTTTCCCAATTTGTTGTTTCCCTTCTGATTTTAGTTATATTGGTTTTGTTTGTACAAAAGCTTTTTAGTTTGATGTAGTCAAAATTATTTATTTTACATTTTGTGATTCTTTCTATATCTTGCTTGGTTTTAAAGCCTTTCCCCTCCCAAAGGTCTGACATGTATACTATTCTGTGTTTACCCAATTTACTTATGGTTTCCTTCTTTATGTTTAAGTCACTCACCCATTTTGAATTTATCTTGGTGTAGGGTGTGAGGTGTTGATCTATTCCTAGTCTCTCCCACACTGTCTTCCAATTTTCCCAGCAGTTTTTATCGAATAGTGGATTTTTGTCCCAAAAGCTGGGATCTTTGGGTTTATCGTATACTGTCTTGCTGAGGTCGTTTTCCCCCAGTCTATTCCACTGATCTTCCTTTCTGTTTCTTAGCCAGTACCAAATTGTTTTGATGACTGCTGCTTTGTAATATAGTTTTAGGTCAGGGACTGCAAGGCCCCCATCATATGTGTTTTTTTTCATTAATTCCCTGGATATCCTTGATCTTTTGTTCTTCCAAATGAACTTTGTTATGGTTTTTTCTAAATCAGTGAAGAAGTATTTTGGTAGTTCAATGGGTATGGCACTAAATAGATAAATAAGTTTGGGTAGGATGGTCATTTTTATTATATTGGCTCGTCCTATCCATGAGCAGTTAATGTTTTTCCAATTGTTCAAGTCTAGTTTTAGTTGTGTGGCGAGTGTTTTGTAGTTGTGTTCATATAGTTCCTGTGTTTGTCTTGGGAGATAGATTCCTAGGTATTTTATTTTGTCTAAGGTGATTTTGAATGGGATTTCTCTTTCTAGTTCTTGCTGCTGAGCTGTGTTGGAGATATATAGAAAAGCTGATGATTTATGTGGGTTTATTTTGTATCCTGCAACTTTGCTAAAGTTGTTGATTATTTCAATTAGCTTTTTGGTTGAATCTCTAGGATTCTTTAAGTAGACCATCATGTCATCTGCAAAGAGTGATAACTTGGTCTCCTCCTTGCCTATTCTGATACCTTCAATTTCTTTATCTTCTCTAATTGCTACTGCTAGTGTTTCTAGTACAATGTCAAATAGTAGAGGTGATAATGGGCATCCTTGTTTCACTCCTGATCTTATTGGGAATGCATCTAGTTTATCCCCATTGCAGATGATATTAGCTGTTGGTTTTAGATATATACTGTTTATTATTTTTAGGAATGACCCTTCTATTCCTATGCTTTCTAGTGTTTTTAATAGGAAAGGGTGTTGTATTTTATCAAAGGCTTTTTCTGCATCTATTGAGATAATCATGTGGTTCTTGCTAGTTTGCTTGTTGATGTGGTCAATTATGTGGATGGTTTTCCTAATGTTGAACCAGCCCTGCATCCCTGGTATGAATCCTACTTGATCATGGTGAATGATCCTTCTGATCACTTGCTGGAGTCTTTTTGCTAGTATCCTATTTAAAATTTTTGCATCTATATTCATTAGGGAGATTGGTCTATAGTTTTCTTTCTCTGTTTTTGACCTGCCTGGTTTTGGAATCAGTACCATGTTTGTGTCGTAAAAGGAGTTTGGTAGAACTCCCTCTTTGCTTATTATGTCAAATAGTTTGTATAGTATTGGGGTCAACTGTTCTCTGAATGTTTGATAGAATTCACAGGTGAATCCATCAGGCCCTGGGGATTTTTTCTTAGGAAGTTCTTTGATGGCTTGATGGATTTCAATTTCTGATATGGGATTATTTAAGAATTCTATTTCCTCTTCTGTTAGTCTAGGCAGTTTGTATTTTTGTATATATTCATCCATTTCTCCTAAATTGGTGTATTTATTGCCATATAATTGGGCAAAGTAATTTCTAATGATTGCCTTAATTTCCTCCTCATTGGAGGTGCTGTCCCCCTTTTCATCTTTAATGCTGTGAATTTGCTTTTCTTCCTTCCTTTTTTTAATTAGATTGACCAGTACTTTGTCTATTTTGTTTGTTTTTTCAAAGTACCAGCTTCTTGTCTTATTTATTAAATCAATAGTTCTATCACTTTCGATTTTATTAATTTCTCCCTTAATTTTTAGGATTTCAAATTTGGTTTTCTGCTGGGGGTTTTTAATTTGATCGCTTTCGAGTTTTTTCAATTGCATTTCCAATTGATTGATCTCTGCTCTCCCTTGTTTGTTAATATGAGCTTTCAGGGATATGAATTTGCCTCTGATTACCGCTTTGGCTGCATCCCAAAAGGTTTGAAAGGATGTTTCGCCATTGTCATTTTCCTTGATGAAATTATTAATTGTTTCTATGATTTCTTCTTTAGCTAAACGGTTTTGGAGTATCATATTGTTTAATTTCCAATTGGTTTTAGATTTGGTTTTCCATGTACCATTACTAATCATTATTTTTATTGCCTTGTGATCTGAGAAGGCTGCATTCATTATTTCTGCTTTTTTGCATTTGTGTGCTATGTTTCTGTGACCTAATGTATGGTCAATTTTTGTGAATGTGCCATGTGGTGCTGAGAAGAAGGTGTATTCCTTTTTATCCCTATTTATTTTTCTCCATATGTCTATTAATTCTAATTTTTCTAAGATTTCATTCACTTCTTTTACCTCTTTCTTATTTATTTTTTGATTTGATTTATCTAAATTTGATAATGGTTGGTTTAAGTCTCCCACTAGTATGGTTTTATTGTCTATTTCTTCCTTCAATTCTCCTAGTTTCTCCATTAGAAATTTGGGTGCTATATTATTTGGTGCATACATGTTGATTAATGATATTTCCTCATTGTCTAGAGTCCCTTTTAACAAAATATAATTACCTTCCCTATCCCTTTTGATCAGGTCTATTTTTGCATTGGCTTTATCAGATATCATGATTACCACTCCTGCCTTCTTTCTATCAGTTGAGGCCCAGAAGGTCTTACTCCATCCTTTAATTCTGACCTTGTGGGTGTCAACCCGCCTCATGTGTGTTTCTTGAAGACAACATATGGTAGGGTTTTGGATTCTAATCCATTCTGCTATTCGTCTACGTTTTATGGGTGAGTTCATCCCATTCACATTCAAAGTTATGATTGTCATTTGTGGACTCCCTGGCATTTTGATTGCCTTCCCTAATTCTAACCTTTTCTTCTTCGGCTCTACCTTTTAGTCCAGTGATTTACTTTGAATCAGTCCCCCTTGTCCCCTCCCTTGATGTTTCCCTTTTTAGTCCCTCCCTTTTTGTTCCCTCCCCCTCCCCCCTCTCTTTCCCTCCCTTTTTGTTCTCCCTCTCCCCCTCCCCCCCTTGGTTTTCCCTTCTCCTTACCCTTGTTGGGTAAGATAGAATTCAAGATCCCAATGGATCTGGATGTTTTTCCCTCTCAGAGTTGATTTCCCTGAGATTGAGGTTTAAGTAAACTCCCCCCCTCTCTTCCTCTCCTTCTTATAGGAGTTTTCTTCCCCTCCCCTTCCCCTGTGAATCTTTGTGTGAGAACCATTATTCTATTTGGTCTTTCTTTACCCCCTATTTATACATTACATTTTCCCCACATATTAGTATACATAGGTTGATATAAATGTAGTCCTTATAGAAGAGAATTTGAGTAAAAGAAGATAACATTTTTCCCCTTTCCTTAATATTTACCTTTTCAGGTATTCCTTGCTCTTTGATTTTCGGTATCAAACTTTCCACAGAGCTCTGGTCTTTTCTTTGCAAAAAGTTGGAAGTCTTCTATTTTGTTGAATGCCCATACTTTCCCTTGGAAGTATATAGTCAGTTTTGCTGGGTAGCTGATTCTTGGTTGGAGACCCAGCTCTCTGGCCTTTCTGAAGATCATGTTCCATGCCTTACGATCATTCAGAGTAGAACTTGCAAGGTCTTGGGTGACCCTGATTGGCATTCCTTTATATCTAAATTGTCTTTTTCTGGCTTCCTGTAGGATTTTTTCTTTTGTTTGATAGCTTTGGAATTTGGCAATTACATTCCTGGGAGTTGTCTTTTGGGGGTTTAGTGTAGAAGGTGTTCTGTGAGCTCTGTCAGTGGATGTATTGCCCCCTTGTTCTAGAATCTCTGGGCAATTTTCTTTGATTATATCTTGTATCACCATGTCCAGTTTGGTGTTTATTTCTGGCTTATCTGGGAGTCCAATTATTCTTAAATTATCCCTTCTCCCCCTATTTTCCAGATCTATCACCTTGTCGGTGAGATATTTTATGTTCTCTTCTAATTTCTTGGTATTTTGGCTTTGCTTTATTGATTCTTGCTCTTTTACACGATCATTGTCTTCCAGCTGCCTGATTCTGGCCTTTAAAGCCTGGTTTTCTTTTACAGTTTGGTCAAACTGGTTTTGTAGATGCGTGAATTTCTTTTGCATTATTTCCAACTTTTCCTCCCAGAAGGCTTCCATCTTTTTGGTCATTTCTGATTCAAATTCTTCATAGGTTTGTGGAGAGTTTCCATTTCCTTTGGAAGGTTTTGGAGCATTTTCTTTTATATTATCTTCTGTCTGCTCTGTATTTTGTATTTTGGCTCCATAGAATGTGTCCAAAGTTGCCCCTTTCTTCTTATTTTTCTTGGTATTTTGGGGCTTCTGTGGTTCTGTGGAGTTTGCCATTTCTGAATGTGGAGGATTAGTTTTTCTTGTCTCTTTCTGGTGTTCAGGGGCTTTAGTCCTGGGCAGATAGTTCTATGAGCTTTCCCTGGGTTAAACTGAATATGCCTCACTGGAACTGGAATGGAAGGGTCGGACCACGAGGCCACACTCTCCCCCTGGCTCGATTTCCGGAAGTTGCCTTCAGAATCGCTGGCCGTGAGGCTGTTTCGTCGGCCTGCGGGGGGATGGGCTGCCGCTTCCCCAAGCTCCGAGAGCACAGACTTTCACTGAGACTTGGATAGCAGGATCCAGCCCGTGAGGCTGTCTTGCCCGCCCTGAGGGTTGCTGTTGTTTTGACCAGCTCTCTGCAGCGGAGGCCCCAGGCAGTAACTTTCACCCGGACCGACCAGCTCTCTGCAGCGGAAGCCCCAGGCAGTAACTTTCACCCGGACTGGGACTTGGGTAGAAGACCCTGAGGGTTGTTGTTCCGAGGATCCTGCTCTCTGAGCCCGGCGCGGCTGCCGCTTCCGGGAGCCTTGGACTCTGCGCTCCTACCCCTGAGGTCCGAGGGATCTCGGGTTCTGGCTTTTAAGGGGAGCCGTACCTTTTGAACCGGGTCCAGGTCCAGGAGGAGGGTTCCCAGGGTCTGTGCTGTTGATGGTTTTGAATTTCGGCGCCTTAGGAGCTTCTAGTTTGAGATCGGTCGGGAAGGGTTTTCCGGAGATCTGAACTTCAGCTTTCTCTAAGCCGCCATCTTAACCGGAAGTCTATCCAGCTTGGAGATTTGTAATGGATCTTAGGGATGTAAATAACTTTATAAGAAAGAAACACACTGTCACACCTTCTCCGAATGATGTAATAACTCAAATACCTTCAGAAGTTAGGTGGTACACTGTGTTGGACTTGAGCATTGGGTAATTTACAATACCATTACACCCTGATTGTCAAAATATTTTGCTTTCCAATGGGGAAAAATTCAGCTGTGTTACACTGTGTTACAGTGCAGGGATGTGGTGAGTCTGCTTCAATATTTTGTCAGCTTCTGCAGAGAGATCTAGCCACCATAACTTTCAAATGTAGCAAATTAATACACCATGTAGATGATTTACTTCTAGCATCACCTGACCCAAAAACATGTTTGGAGAATTCAAAGAGGTTATTAATAGAGCTTCATAAGAGAGGACATTAAGTTTCAAAAAAGAAAATTCAGTGGGTCCTTCCAACAGTCTAATATTTAGGATTTGTCTTGGAGGGGGGCACCAGGAAAATCTCTAATAAAAGAATAGCAGACATACAGAAGCTAGGCATCCCTAGGCCCAAGAAAGAACTTAGAGTATTTCTAGGGGTTGCTGGTTTCTTGAGACAATACACAGTAGTATATTCCCATATTTCCAATTGTTTAACTGATTTGACAAAAAGGAAATTAAAGAACCATTACAATTAAATAAAGAATATCTACATGCTTTGTCACAGTTGAAAGGAGCTATTCTATCAGCTCCAGCTTTGGGAATACCATATTATAAGAAAGAATTCCATTTGTATGTCCATGAAGCTAAAGACATCACTTCTGGAATGTTTGCACAGTATTTTGGGTTGAATTTAAGGGCCATTGCATTTTAAAGTTCTATCCTCTATTCTGTCACACAAGGAATGGTGCATTGCCTCAGGAGCATAGTAGCTATAGCTCTGATGGTCAAGAAATCACATGATCTAGTATTAGGATGTAAATTGCATGTGTATTCTGCACACCGAATTGAAAAAGTGCTAAGGTTGCAGAATATGCATTCATTCACTGATGCAAGAATATCCCAGTATGAAGTAATTCTGTTAGGCAATGATAACATCACAATTCATAGATGTGCACCATTGAACCCAGTGACTCTGATTCCTGATTTGACAATGGGTGGAGAATTACATGATTGTAATCAAGTGGTAGAAATGATGCCCAGACCCAATGAACACCTTAAAGACCTCTTATCAGTCCAGAAATAGAGTTATACAAGGATGGGTCCTCCTATATTCACAATGGGAGGAAAGCCACAGGAGCATCTATAGTTGACAATTACTTTGGCATGCATCATTGTCTAGTCATGTTAGTGCCCAAGGAGCCAAGCTCAAGGCTTTGCTCATGGCCTTAGAGTTAGCTAAAGGAAAAAGAGCTAATTTTTTTTGGACTTGAACTATAATTTCTTTGCTGTGTATTGGTCGTCATACATATGGAAAAACAGAGGGTATAAAACTTGGGCTAGGAAACCAATTGCATATGACAAATTAATAGACCATCTTATAAATGCTGTAGACTTTCCAAAGGAAGTGGCCATATTCCATTGTAAGGCACATACTCATGGAAATAACAGAATATCCCTAGGGAATGATAGAGCAGACATAACATCAAATATGCTGCAAGGTTTGGACCCCACCATGTGCTGAATTTCTCTCTGATTGAAAGGCATAATCTCACCGAAGCCTACAACAGAGAAGAAATACAGTCATGGTGGGAGCAGCTAGATGCTAAACTAATCAAAGGCATTTGGATTGCTCAAGGGGGTAAAACAATTTTCCCTAAAAAACTGTATCAACATCTATGCACTCTAATTCATGCAAAAGGACATTATGGGGTGCAAGGGATTCTGGATATCATACAGAGATTTTGGATGGCACCAGGAATGATAACAAATGCCATTAGAACTTGTCAGGCATGTGAAACATGAAGAAAGTATAATAAAGGATATTTTAAGAACATAGCTTTGGAAGGCAGGACACTCAGCTATATGCCTTTCCAATGTATTCAAATTGATTATATTAACATGCCTGAAGACAAGGGATACAAATATGCATTGGTGACTGTGGATAGACTGAAAATATGGGTTGAAGCATGTCCATCCAAGAAAAGTGAAACATCAACAATAGTGATATTTCTATTAAAAGAGATAATACCTAGATATGGCATTCCCAATACCATAGACTCAGACAAGGGGTCCCATTTCACTTCCCAAGTTCTGCAAGAAATCTACAAGAACTTGGGGATCAAATGCAATTATCACTTGGTTTATCGATCCCAAAGTTCAGCCCAGATTGAGAGGATGAACAAAGAATTGAAGACCCAAATAGGTTAAACTCTGTTCAGAAACACTCTTAAAATGGACAGATGTTATGCCTTTTGCTTTGTTCAACATAAGAACTAGACCGAGAACTGACTTGCATATATCACCATTTGAAATGCTATATGGTCAACCACTTTGGCATGGTAGGACAGTAAAACCATCATACTTATCCATGTTAAAAGGGGAACATGAATATTTAAAACAGATACAAAGTAGATTAGACAAACTAAGAAAACTGGGTTTGCTTGTGCAAAGAATATCACTAGATTTTTCGTTGCATAAGATAAAACCAGGAGACAAAGTATATGTCAAGAACTTTAATAGAGAATCTCCTACAGAACCAAGATGGATCGGTCCAACAATGGTCGTAATGACAACCTCAACATCTAGAAAGGTTGATCAAAAAGATCCATGGTTCCATGCTTCACATGTAAAATTGCATCACACCCATAACATTGACATCAATGAAAATACATAAATGACATCTGATACAAATAGCCCTAGTCATAATCAACAACACAAATAGCCCTAGCGATAACCAAAAACAGCCTCTATGAATGGAAAGCTATTAAAGACAAAACAGAAAGAACAGACAAGAGAGCACTGCACATGTTAAAATAAAGAAAAAAAAAACACGAGAGTACAAATGACAACAGAAAAGCACTGCTAAAGCAAACAACAGCTCCAGATAGGAACATAGACAGTAAAACAGACAGAAAAGAAAAACAGACATTTTAAAATTTAGCTCAAAAAAAAAGGTCTCTACATAGTGTCTATAAAGTCTCTGCCAACAATAGTAACAGCTGGGACAGTAACAAAGCTGTTTCACATGAAAACATAACTCTATGATCAGATGAAATACATTATATCAAAATTCTATCTTCAAGAAACTTCAAAGTCAACATATCTTAACATGAACATTAGAGAGCAAACAATAAATCCCCTTGTGAAAGTTGAAACATCAAAATATAAGAAAACTTTAAATTCATAAGCGTAACATAAATCTAAGAACATATACTACAACATACTACATACACCCACTCATGAAGATGATAATATGAAAAGCTTACTTCCACACATGAAGAACAATTCATGAATACTAACAAGCACACATGAAGAATTCATACCTTACTTCCATGCCCAATGAAAATTTCAATCTTACATACATGCACATGTAAAGCCTTACATACATGCATGGCATGTTCCTGATTGGTCTGTTATGTTCCTGAATATTAGAGAACACAGGACTTCAATCAAGAGTTGATGACAGATAACATGTTGTATGCAGCACAGATGAAAAAAACCAAGACACATAGTTTTCTATAATCAACATCAAAAGACATGGAAGGACTTTGAAATTTTGGACTTGTAGTCATGAGGTCATGTAAGAAAGTGACATACATGTAACTTCACATATACACACATGCTACACATAAATACAATATAGAAGATAATCTCATGTACTGGATAAGTATATAATATATGCATAATTGCAAAACACAAAATTCATACTGATATATACATTTCTGGGAAAATTCAAACAAAGAAATTTCTTATTTGCATGAGTTTGCATAGAAATCAGAACAATACATTATATTTGTACATATGTAAATCTGTATAGATATAACCTATGTACATATGTAAATACTAATGTACTAACACACTAACTATATTAGGGTAATTTAATAATGTTCTAGTGACTAACAATAGGGACAGCTTAGAATATTTGTTAAAAGTCTTAGGGAATGTAGGGACAGACATAAAACTTAAGTAAAGAATTTAGATTACATTGTGATTTTAGGTTAATTATTAGTAATAGAATTTTACTTAGTTGAATTTATAGAAATTAGGAGATAAGAGTTATATTTTCAAAATACTGTTGAAATTGTTTAAAATTGTTACATGGTTTATTATTATGTTAAAAAAACTAGATTCGTGTGTATCTCTATGTACCTAAGCCATTTTCCTATACCCAAACTTGGCATAGAATTAGGTAGACAGAATAGTTAAGAGAGATTAGGATTTATTATTTTGGGAGGGTAAAGGAATGTTAACATAGTATATGGTTAAGACTTATATAGTAGGAAATTGACAAGATATATCTAAAAGGTAAGTAACATCAATACAGGATGCTGGTTGCATCCTTTCTAAAGACTAAAAGGGGGGTTTGTAATGTTGTGGAAGAAAGATTTGGAAGGAAATGTTTGCAACAGAGCTGGAGTAGCTGGGACTACTGAGCTGTCACTCAAGAGAAACTTCTAATTGGAATGATGACCAGAAAGGACTGTTGAGAAAGGAGGAGACAAACTGAAATCTTGGTCTCTTTGCCTTAGAGACAGAAAGAAAGAAGGGTCTCTTGACTTGGGTACAGAAAGAAAGAAGGACAAAAGTCCAGCTCTCTCTGATTTCTCTGCTGTGCTATAGTGACTGAATTTCCAGACCTGTTAACCAATTTTCCCAATCTGAACTATATTCCACCATCCTCCAACCTAGGAATTATTCTAGTGTTAGAGAAACCTCAAACCCTCTTTCCTTCCATTTCCTTATCTTTCCCTTCTTCCCCCAATAAACCCCTTACTTAATCTTAAAGAAGAGAGAGTATCTTATTTGAGATATCATAAAACTCACCATGAGTTGATTTAGAGAGACCAACTGGAATTAACTGGAAGAAGGGAGGGTGAAGGGAGGAAGGAGGGAGGAAGGGAAAAAGAAGGGAGGAAGGGAGGAAATTGGCAGCTCTGATCTTAGTTATCATTTATCACTCAAATAATCTTATTACATACGGAGCATTTTATAAACAGTGAGAATGGATTGATTGGTATGGTTGGACTGCTTTTTATTTCTTTATTTTTCATGCTTTGTTGTAAGTGATGGCTCTCTGAATAGGAGAGGGAGAGGGATTTATTTAGATATGAAGATGATAATAATAATGGGAAAGAAATTTAAAAAGGAAAAGAGAAAAGGGCCTGGGAGTTTCTTCTTCTTTTCTACTTCACACCTCAAAATTCCAACTCATCTTCTCCCATACAACATCCTTTATGTTTGCCTCTAGGAAAAGCTGGAAAACCTTTCACCTTGCTGAGGCCAAATTCTACACTTGTGTCTTTACTACAATCCTATCCTTTGTCATCCTTGTGGCTCTCTGTCTTTCTCTCTCCTTCCCTCCCTCTCTCCCTACCTCTTCCATTACCTATAAAAATTTTGCCAGTTTCCCTGATACTTCCACCTCCCTCACCCAAGCTTCATTCTTATACATCTCCCATTCATTGTAAAACAATCATCTGCCTTCACTATCTCTACTTCCTTACCACCCATTTTCCTCTCTTTCCCATGTAATCAGTTTTCTGAACTCACCACTCAACTGAAACTCCTCTTTCCAAGATTTCAAAACTATTTTAGCTAATAAATCCAGTGTCTTTTTCTCAATCCTCACCCTTCTTGAATTTTCTGAGCTTTTGATATTGTTGAACAATTTCTCCTAATGGACACTTATCTCCTAATGGACACTTATCCTTACTTGGGTTACATAGAACTTATATTTCCTTGCTGTCATTCTTGTCTGAATATCATCAATTTCTTGATCCCTTGATATGGAAGATCCCCAAGCCTTCATTCTGGGTTTTTTTCTCTTTTTATACTCCCTCCTATTGAAATAGCAGCCTCCAGTGACACTGACACTCCATGAAGATCTCACAAATCTACATATCTAATTCTAATCTCTTTTCTGAATGCCATGGTCCATGAAATGTCAACTGCCTTAAATATATATCATAAACAATACAAACTCAATATGTCTCAAACAGAACTCTTAATTTTAACTCTCTTCACCCCAACCTACCCCTCCAAATTTCTCTATTTCTTTTGAATGTATTACCATCCTCTCAGTCAATTTTGTAACCTAGGAGTCATTCTAGGTTTTTCTGTTTCCCTCAATGAACCCTCACCCCATATCCAATCACATATCTAGTTATGTTGATTCTACTCTCATTATGAGATTCCTCCCCATCCATCCTCTTCTTTCCAACACTGTCCTAGCTCAGTCCCCCAATATTTTTCGTAGGCTATTTTAATAGATTCCTAATGGACTTCCCCTTCCATTCCTTTCCCTCTATAATCCATCATCCATCTAGATGCCAAAATAATCTTATTATAGTATCAATCTAACTTTGGTAATTCCTACTCTTCCAAAACTTCAATGCCTACTAAATAAAATTCAAATTCTTTACCCTTCACTATCTGGCTCCCATTTCTCTTTCTATACCATTCCCTTGCATATATTTTATGTTCCAATCCAACTGAAATACTAAATATTCCTAATTTTGACCAACTCTTACCTCTATGCATTTGATCAAGACATCTCTCATATTTCTTTGTCATAGCTGCCTCTCATTGCCCTAGACTTTCTTCAAGGTACAGACAGGTCCCATACCACATTCCCTATGAAAACTTCTCTGATACTCTCTACTTGTTAACTTCTTTCTCCCTACTTAATTATCCTTGTGTTATAATATTTTACCTCCCCCCACATACCACCAAAGAAAGCAGGTTTAATTTTTTTTGTCTTTGCATCTGCATTGCTGAGAGCCTTGCCCTATACAAACCACATGCAAATAAGTATCTGACTTATTTGTAAAGTTGTAATAAGTAATCTAGAGTACTATTTGTCCACCTACTTTCACAAAATATGGGACCTTAGGCAGCTAGGTGGCTCAGTGGATAGAGAACCAGCCCTGGAGACAGGAGGTCCTCAGTTCAAATGTGGCCTCAGATACTTCCTAACTGTGTGACCCTAGGCAAGTAACTTAACTTCAATTACTAGCTCAGTATACTTCTGCCTTGAAACTGATACTTAGTACTAATTCTAAGTACAGAAGGTAATGGTTTGAAGAAAGAAAGAAAGGAAGAAAGAAAGAGAGAAAGAGAGAGAGAGAAAGAAAGAAAGGAAGAGAGAAAGAGAGAGAGAGAGAAGAAAGAAAGAAAGAAAGAAAGAAAGAAAGAAAGAAAGAAAGAAAGAAAGAAAGAAAGAAAGAAAGAAAGAAAGAAAGAAAGAAAGAAAGAAAGAAAGAAAGAAAGAAAGAAAGAAAGAAAGAAAGAAAGAAAGAAAGAAAAATGGGACACAAATAAAACATACTCATATATATTTAGATATTCAGACCTGTTTTCAGATAAATGGCCAGATTGACTGTTTTGACTGGACTGCACAGGAATTCAGTGGCCAAAGACAGCTTTGTTGACTTTTTTCCTATGAATTTAATGTAACTGAATTTTATTGAATTGAGAAGTTGTTCTGGAAATAGCCAAATAACCAAATGTAATTGTCAGTGAAGTGGTATTGTAAATTGAGTGCTGACTCTGGAGTCGGGAAAACCTGAGTTCAAATCTTGCTTCAGGCATTTACTAAGCTATATGACCCATTCTGGCCAAGTCACTTAACTTCTGCTTTCTTCAGTTTCCTCATCATAAAGTGAAGATAATAATATAATCTATTTCATAGGGCTTAAAAAAAATAAAAACCCTTACCTTCCATCTT
The DNA here is from genome assembly GCF_027887165.1 of Monodelphis domestica. Taxonomy (NCBI): domain Eukaryota; kingdom Metazoa; phylum Chordata; class Mammalia; order Didelphimorphia; family Didelphidae; genus Monodelphis; species Monodelphis domestica. The sequence goes on from NC_077227.1 coordinate 95,356,588, forward strand.
AAAATCAATACTGTGTATTGGCTTCAAAGCAGAAGAGTGGTAAGGGCTAGGCAATGGGGGCCAAGTGACTTGACCAGGGTCACACAGTTAGGACAGGTCTGGGGTCAGATTTGAACCTGGGACCTCCCATCTCTAGGCCTGGCTCTCAATCCACTGAGATACCCAGCTTCCCCCCAAGAGGGTTTTTGAGAGGATCAAATGAGAGTATATTTATAGAGCATTCTGAAAACCTTAAAGTGCTTTATACAAGGTGGCAATTAATTATTACTGTTTTTTACCCTTTCTACAACCTGTGATTTATTGTGCTATATTGTCTGGAAACTATTTCAAGGTCTGGGAAATTAGAAATAAATGTCCCTCAATCTAAAAAAGAAGTAATATATGCGATCAAGAGAATCATGCATATTGATAGAACCTACTTTTTCTCCCATTTCCAGATCACAATTTTGGTCCATGGTTGGAACAGTTTTTCTATATCTCTCAACACAAAAGTCATCTCTCCCAAGAAAGTTTCTCTAGTTCATGCAGGATCATATTCATTCCATAAAAGAGAATGCTTTCAAAACTCAAGCATCTGCTTCTTCGTCATAGACAAGTAATAAACATCTATAACATATACAAATATGTTTTACAGTGTTAGATATTAAACTTTTATGTCTTCTGAATTCAATGATAAGTATCAAGCATACAGATTATAAGCCCTCTGTGGCAAGGGACTACATTTTTTTTCAGATTTATATTTCTCTTAGTACCTAGCACAATGGCCTGTGAATAACGAATACTGAATAAATGAATTCCCTTGTTCAAAAACCTATATTGTACATCCCTGTGTTTACTTAAAAATATTTATTGATAAAGAAAAAGAAAACAAAAGAAATTTTAACACAAATTCTGTCATTTCTCCATGTTTATATCCCAGTTTACTGGAAAATAAATGTAAGAATCTATGAGAAAATAAAATCCTTTAGAAATCATAATTTATACATTTTTAAAGGTTAACAGAATCCATGAACCCAATGAGACGAAATAAATAAAGCACTTGGCAAACCTAAGAGTGCAATATAAATGTCAGCTATTGTTATTATTCACATATACATGTTTTGGGAAGCATCACAATCCAGCCAAGGAAAGTTCATCCAGAGATTATTTATGCCCCCTTACATTTAGGTGATTGGTAACTATTTTGTAGGTGACTTTCAAATTCATATCCACAAGATGAATTTCCTTTAATTCTAGATGTGAATTTCTCAATTGCCTATTGATACTTCCTCTTGACTGTCCTGCAGTTGGCTAAAATTCAACTTATTTGTAGCATTGAGGGATGAATCTGATTAACTGACACCCTACTGATGTAGAGGGAGGGCCAATATCCCTGGACTTTAATACCATTCCCTCCCAATCTGGCCTGAAAATATTCCTTTGTTTCCCTGTTTGGAATAATGTTTTGTGGTGACAGATCTGAAAATGCTACTTAAGTCCCTTGAAAGTTCAGGGACTAAGGAGGGAATCAACCTGACAGTGCCAATTAAACCGCCACATTTAACAGAGAGATCCCATTGTTACATTTTACTTTGTTCTTTTGCCGATTGTCTGGTTGTTGTTGGCCTTAAACAGCACTGCTTTACCACTTCCCAGTTATCTAACTCTGCTTATTAATCATGCACCTATTGGTTCTTTGTAATTCCTTTGTTTATTCCACTCAGTAAAAAATTTGACTTTATTTAAGCTTATTCTAGATCTGATGTGTTTCTTTCTCTTTGCTTAGTCTTGGTCTTTCCAGTCAACCCAATATTTTTTCTAAACCCTGCAAGGATGGCCACTCATTCATGTCTTATTCTAGACTATAAAAATTAACACAAAAACTTGGACTGCTTCAATGGGCAGTCAATGCCTGCCCAGCTTTATTCATTCTAGGCAACATCTAAAATGACTCATAATTTTCTCTTCAAAACTGTTTAGTGACTTTCTTATTAATAGTTCTCCCATTCACCCCATATTTGACTTCTCCCTCTCCAGACACCTTACTCATACCCATCACCCCATCATCTGCTCCCATATCTTGTCAGTCCATATATGTTGTTTGTTCCCATACTATAGCTATACTCCCCTCTGCATCTTTATTCATGCTGTATGTACTATTCTGACTTTGATTGTCCTCCTTCATTTTATCCACCTATTCAACTTATCTACCAATACCCCAAAGTCCAGTTCAATACCTAACTTCAGTGAAGCCTTAAGTCTCGAAGCCAAAGAGATCTCTTATTCATGTCAACTTAAAGCATTAATTACATATAACCCTCATTGGCACTTAGGACAGTTCTTTTATTGATTGATATGTCCAATTTTATTTAATTCTTAACAGGTCTCACCTTCCTAATTATATAAAAAGTTTACCAAGGTCCTAGACTTTGGGTTTTACATCTTCATATATTGCCTGCAACAGTACTATAAAATCAATAAAAAATATTGATTAAGCACTTTTTATGAGACAGATATTGATCTAAGTGTTCAAATAAAGTAGCCCTCTTTAGGGAGCTTACATTCTATCAGGGAAGACACAAGTCAAATCACCAAACATTTACTAAGTTCTTATAATTTCCCAGGCACTGTGCTAAGTGCTGATGATACAAAGAAAGGAAAAATAGTCTCTGCTTTCAGAGACTATTTAAAATTCTAGTGGGGGAAGATAATGTTAAAATAACTATAAACAACCAAAATAGAAGATAGAGTAATCAACAGAAGGAAGGCACTAGCATTGAGATGGGCATGGAAAATCTTCTTACAGAAGGGGAGATTTTAGCTGAGACTTGAAGGAAGACTGGAGGCAGAGTTGAGGAGGCAGAACTTTTCAGGTATGGGGGACAGTCAATGAAAATGAGTCAGGGGATGGAGACACTTGTTTGAGAAACAGGAAGGAGGAGAGTGGAAAAGCAAGAAAGGTATGAGTTATGAAAGATGTTAAAAGCCAGAGAAATTTATATTTGATCTTGTTATAGGTTATAGAGAACTACTGGCAATTACAGAATAGAAGAGTATCATGGTCAGATATGATGATGTGGATAATTACTTAGTCGTTGAGTGTAGGATGGATTTGAAAAGGGGGAGACAAGGTAGGTTAATCAACCAGCAGATAATAGTGACAGGTCCAAGCATAAGGTGATGCAGGGTGATAGCAGCATCCAAGGTGATAAGGAGGCCCATACAAGAGATATTAATAAGTTAAATCAACAAGATTTGGCAACAGACTGAAAAGGAGTATCCATGTGTGAGAAGGAATGAGTTGATGATGACACCTGGGATCCAAGGATGATACATTTTAAGCATGAGTGATGGGGACGATGGTGGTATTAGGAAGAAGGGAGATTTTGGGGGAAAGATAATAAGTTTGGTTGGAGACACATTGAGTTTAAACTATAGAAGACAGCCAGTTTGAGATGTTCAAAAGGCAGCTGAAGGGGATATATATATATATATATATATATATATAATCTACATAGAGATGATAATTCTGTCCATGGGAGCTGGGGGCTAAGGAGATTAAGAAGTGGAATAATATAAAGAAGAGCAGAGGACCCAAGTCAGAGCATGGAGGGGCCACCATAGTTTGCAGTTGTGACCTGGATGAAGATTCAGCAAAGACTGAGAAGGAGTAGTCAGAAGGGCAGGAGGGGAAGCAGGAGAAAATAATAGCATGAAAACCTAGAAAGGAAGAAGTATTGTTTTTTTACTTTTTAATTTATTTGCTTATTTGCTAAATTAAAGTTCCCAGGTATCTTCTTCCTTTCCTCCACTCCCCACACTAGGGAATGCATCATTTGACAAAAAAAGTGTGTGTGTGTGTGTGTGTGTGTGTGTGTGTGTATCTTGCTTGTTTCTTTTTATTAGTTATTTCTTTGCAGGTGCACATACGCAAGTTGTTCTTCAAACAATATTTCAATTGCTGTATTCTTTTGGTTCTGCTCGTTTCACTTTTCATAATTTCATGTAGGTCTTTACATTTTTTTTAATCTGCAAGAAAGAGTACTAAGGAGAATTGTTGATTAACAGTGCCAAAGACTTCAGAGAGATAAAAAAAAGCTTAAGTATTAAGAAAAAAAACTATTAGGGGCCAGCTAGGTGGTTCAGTGGATTGAGAGCCAGACCTAAAGATGAGAGATTCTGGGTTCAAATCTAATATCAGACACTTTTAGCTATGTAACCCTGGACAAGTCACTTAACCCCCATTACCTATCCCTTACCACAATTCTGTTTTGGGATCAATATATAGTATTGATTCTAATATGGAAGGTAAGGTTTTGTTTTTGTTTGTTTGTTTTTTTAAGGAAAGAAAAGATCATTAGATTTGGCCATTAGAAGATCAAACACCAAGACCTGGACTGCCTCAATGGACAATTCTGCCCATCTGTATTCATTCTAGACATCTAAAGCAACTCTCATCATTTTCTCTTCAAAACTGGTTCTGTTTAGTAGGTTTCCTATCTCTATAATTCTCCCATTCACCCCAGTCCTTCACCTTTGACATCTGTCTCTCCAGAGACCTTCTATAACTCTCATCCCATCTTCTGGTCCTATGTTGTCAGTCAATGTATGTCATCTATCCCCAAACATACTATGTCCATACTCCCTTCTACATCTTTGTTCATACTGCTCTTCCCCAACCTTGAAGGACCTGAAGAGAATAGTTTCAGCTTATTAACAATACTTGGCTCTAAAGAGATTAAGGGAAAGTGAGAAAAGGGGAGGCTAAGGTTGTACATGTTTCTTAGAGGAATGTGTATATATAGACTTATATCCAAAATAAATACAGGATAATTTTGGGAAGAATTCTTGATGAAGAGATCAGGAAAGGTTTCATACAGAGGGTGGTGCCTATGTTGAGTTTTTAAGGAAACGAGGGGATTCTAAGAAGTAGAGATGGGGAGAGATGGCATTCTAGGCAAGGACAGTCATGTATGAAAAATAGTAAGAGGGTCAATTTACTTTGACAGAGAATATATGAAGAGAATAATATTTAATAAGGATAAGAAGGTAGGTTGGAATCAGATTATCAAGGGCTTTAAGTGCCAAACAAAGGAAGCTAGGGTTGTTGTTTATTGGGTAACATTTTAAAGCATTATACAAACTGGTCCCAAACCATCTTTTCAGCTACACTGAATATTACTGATACGGATGGGACAGGAGCTCAAGAGAATAAAGTAGGGCAAGCTATAAAAAATCTCTGAGTCATTTACAAAGAGGTAATGAGTAAATTCATGAGAATTGCTGAGTTTATTAAGTGAGAGAGTATATATAGAGAAAAGAAATTCCAGGATAGAATCTTGGGGTTCACTAATAGGTAAGGGTATGAGGTAAATGATGAGCCAGCAGTGACTGATAAGGGGAAACCAAAAACAAAGTCACAAAACTTAGAGAAGAGAGAGTATCTGGGAGGAGAGAGTAATCAATGGTGTTAAATGCTTCAGAGAGAACAAGGATGATTGAGAAAACTATACACATAGTAAGAATACAATGTATATTTTTATTAAATGAACAAACGGATGCCAGACAATTGATATTCCTCAGTTTATTTTCTTAAGAGTTGTGTTAAGAGGTCCTTTTCAGGGGGCAGCTAGGTGACTCAGTAGATAGAGAGCCAGGCCTGCAGTCAGGAGGTCCTGGATTCAAATCTGGCCTCAGACACTTCCTACCTGTGTGACCCTGGGCAAGTCACTTAGCTCCCATTGCCTAGCCCTTACTACTCTTCTACCTTAGAACCAATACTTAATATTTGTTCTAAGACAGAAAGTAAGAGTTTAAATGAAGAAGAAATTAAAGCAATTATTGGGAGTTATTTTGCCCAGCTATATGCCAATAAATTTCACAATCTAAGTAAAATAGATGAATATTTTGTGAAATATAAACTGCCCAGATTAGCAAAAGAAATTAAGGGCTTTAAGAAAATATCCTTTTCATTATTTTCTGGAAAAGATATAACACACTTCTCCTCCCACAGGTAATTTACACCATGTAAATTACATGTAGCATAATTTTCTTTACACTGTTGAAAATGGAGAAACAAAGGGCCTGCAGATGGGGATATTTTTAAAAATTTGAATGGGCAATGTCTGTGAGTAACACCATTGTTCTAGTTCCTCCATAACCTTTAGATGCCATGGTCAGGAGTACCAACTACATTTGTGCCCATGACAAAAATATCTTTGACTACAGATCCCAGAAAATCCTCTTAAGTGACTCTACTTCTGTGCCTTTATTGACATGTATTCTTGTAACTGAAAACACGCCACGACAATTTCGTGTTTTGAATTGCTGAAAGAATGCGGCCCTGGTTGAAACTTTTTTTTTTCTTCCGTTTGCCAGGATGTCAAGTTTTATTCCAGGATGAATTTTTACAGCCGGCTTTTCTCTACCTGATAATGGAGGTTTATAATGGAAATGCTGACAGATCCATCAGCAGCAGTGTGGTGAACGTCACTGTTATAATACATTGCAGCGATAGGTAACTGAAGTAAACTGAATGATTCTTGACTGAACAGAAGAAGCAATTTTGAGGGGGTGATAAAACATGCCATCTGCTTAAGAACTACATCTTTCCTCCTGCAGAACAGTTCAAGAATTGTGACAGAGGAGCAGGGCCAAAATAATAGCTTCTTTCAAGGTGGCTCTAAACAGCTCTAATAATACAGTATCTGGACTTAAATGACACAGATGAAGGGTTTTTTGTTGCAGGTATTTGCAAAGGCATACTGAAGTAAAATTCTAAAAGGACTTGGCTTCAAAATAACCTGCAAATCAACCACTTGCCAAATATAATAATTAGCCCCGTGTATACCGACTAGAGGACTCTGGCCAGAATGAGATAGTGATTTTGGAGATGATAGTAATGTGTGATATACAAATATTTTGGGTGAACCATATAATCAGTTAATTGGTTTATTAAATTATAAAACCTTTGTTTGCTTGAAAGAGCAATAAAACTAACTAAATGAATGTTCTTCCCCTTTGAAGACTTCTTACATTAATTATGTTTCTGCATCACTTGCAGCAGTAATGGTAGACAAAGGGCCCCTTTATCTATATGTGCCATAGCTACAATATATTGTGGGACAAATGATGGCACCGACTTTATGTCTACATAATTACTGAAATCTTATCCCTTTTCTGTTTGCACATCATTTTCAGTTTTTTGGAATAGTTAAACTCCATTTTACTTTTTAATAACATTTTAGAAATCATTCTGATTCAGGTAAACAGAATTTGATTGCTTTGATGGATTGAAAATGGTTAGCTCAGGCAGAGTTTATTTGATTTGTTTCTTCAGGGATTACAAAGAATAGGATTTTATCTCCAAACTGACAAAAGAGGCAGTCTCTGCATTTTTGCCTATGCAATGGCAGACCCAACGAAGCCATAGTTCTTTCACATGGGAAATATATTTGGCAGGGGCTTGCTTTTGATTCATTTTTCAAGTTTCTTATTCTATTGTGGGATGGGGGAGGGGCTGAGCTGGGGAGATTGTCAAGCTTTGCTCTTATATTTGAATTTGAGAAGTAAAAAGGCGAAGTCACCTGCTTTGTAGGCTGTCATTAACACGGTGAATCAGAGGGAGATCATTTGAGAAACAACAACAAAGCTAGCTCTTATTCATAATAACCAATTTAGGCAAATTTCTGTTGACTAATTAAAAGGACTTCAAAATGTGGAGAGTTGATTACTTGCCAGAGATCACCTACAGAGCCCTTCCCATGAGTTTTCTGGGAGTGCCAACCAATGACCCAGGTGGATTACATATTGTTTTTTATCCTGTCTGCTCTTCATTTTATTCTGGGTGGCCTGACATTTGTATGGTAGGTAAGGGTCAGGAAAATGTCAATACAGAGGAATAGATGTGCTACAGGACATCTCTAATGGTGGGTTTGTAAATATTCCTATTCAATGCAATACATTTATTGAAACGGAGCAAGAATAATATTTGATCCTGATTCCTTGGGAAAACATGGTCCTGGCTATTTCAATAGCTCCTTTAAATCTGCACTCTGAAAAGAAGAGTCTATATAACATGAGCTTTTTTGACTACCCTTAATTCAATGTACCCAATATTTAGCACAATTCTTACCTGTCATGCGTGTACAGAATCCTGTACTCTAAGAATGCAGAAATAAAAAAGTGTCAAAACAGCCCCTCATCTTGGGTCCTCAGATGAATTGTTGTGTTAGGATTATCTGAGTAGGTGATATAGCCCCCCCCCCACTAAACTCTAAATTCTCCACGAGTAGAGATCAAGTTCTATTCTTAGCTTTGTTCTACTGTACTTAGCATGCTGTATCATATAAGACAGGATATTTGATTGTTAAAGTTGAATCAGATTCCTCTCTCGAGATGTAGATCTAGAAGGTATCTTGAAATGACATTGTCCAAATTCTGAGGGATTTATGAGAAAGAACACTATCCTCATTCAGAGGAAGAACGGTGGGAAAAGAAACATAGAAAAAAAAAACAACTGCTTTATCACATGGGTCGATGAGGATTTCATTGGGGATGTAGACTCTAGACGATCACTCTAGTGCAATTATCAATAATATGGAAATAGGTCTTGATCAATGACACAAGTAAAACCCAGTGGAATTGTGTGTTGACAATGGGAGAGAGGGAGAGGGGGAGAAGGAAGGAACATGAATCATATAACCATGGGAAAATTTCTAATTTAATTAATTAAATAAAAAAAATTTATTAGAAATTAATTAAGTAAATAAAGAATGACATTGTCCAGCTTTCCTAGTTTACCCATAAGAAGAGTAAGCCTAGAGACATTAAATGACTCATCCATCAGATTGCCTGGCAGGGAAAACAAAACACACACATAAAAGCCATGTTGGATCACACACTTGAACACTGGAACAAATGCACAGATCCAATTTCACTATAAAACTGTTCAAACTCCATATATAACTGTCTTGGTAAAAATGACACAGTGTTAAAATAAAGTACTGTTACACTATAATGAGGTCCTTCTGGAACTTCCAGCAACAAATAAAGTCCACTGAATGGAGTGTAAAACAGACTGAACATACCAAACTCCATGCTAGAGTGATCATGCAATCCAGATTGGCAGTATAGTTGAGTGAATTTGGGTGTCATACAATCTGGTCCATATGTGAAAGGATAATGAATGGATGACAGGCTTCCAGAATCCATATAGTATGTATAAATAATGGGCTACCATTTGGGTTGCACCATGTCCCATGATCCTTTAGAAGTTCACAAATTTGGTTTTTTGAGACTTGCTAGACCCAATGAGTCTTTACCTTAATAAAGTCTCATTTATTCCCAGGATCCTGCCTATTAGGAGGAATTGTTTTTCTGAGTCATCCTCTAGCTTTGAGGCCAACACCATTTTATTAGCTAGATGGGAAAGATGCCAGGGGAACCTGGGGAGCTCAATGGATGGAGAATCAGGCCTAGAGATGGGAGGTCCTGGGTTAAAATCTGGCCTCAGATACTTCCTAGCAGTGTGACCCTGGGCAAGTCACTTAACCCGTATTGCCTAGCCCTTACCACTCTTCTGCCTTGGAACCAATACACAGAATTGATTCTAAGATGGAAGGTAAGGGTTAAAAAAATAAAAAATAAATAAATGTGAGAGATGCCAAATTAAGAAGAGGAAGATGGAGTACTTGGGAAAACATAATCGGCCAGTGGAGCAGCTGTATGGATTGTGACAAGGTGGAAGCCACACTTCAATAGGACTCCTCTGCCTCCCCAAAACCTATATGATCTCTGCCTTTGCTTTATTCCCAGGCCTTGATAGCAACTTTCATTGATTTGCTGAAATGACCATAAGCTTCCAAGTGAACCCTAAAGGCAGAGGTTCATTTATAATCTAAAGAAATGATTTATTTTAACCTGTATCTTAGTACACTCAAGTCCATAGAAATAATTTATTGTGGAAACCAGCACACCTATCATTGCCAAAAGGCTCCATCTTGACACAAGTCACATAGCCCTTCCTCCACATTCCATATTTCCATGTGTTTTTCCATAGAAGAACATGTGCTTCTTGACAGCAAGAACTATTTTTTAAAACCTTTCTCACCCTGGCATCTAGCAGGTTGTCTTATACATTATAGGCACTAATCAAATATTTGTTGAATTATAAAATAGAATCTGAGTCCTGAAGAAAATAGCTATATAATTTATGAGGAGCCAGTTTTATATTTTATATTTGTAACCAATTTTATATTTTAGGTATGGAGGCAGGAAGTATAGAAACTCATGGTTGTCTACACTGACCATAATAATCTAGGGCACCATCAGACTACCTGATCATTCAATCAATGCTATATACACTGGACAATAATTTCCAGGCAGTTCAATGTCACTATTACCCACATTTCCTATATATCTGACAATGGTCCAATGTGTTAGATTATAATTATCATCTACATAATTAGTGCCTTCTCTGTGCCAGGCACCGTGATAAGTGCTTTGTCTTAGTAACCTGAATTTGGTTACCTAGCTATTGACCATCTAAACAGACTCTTTTATATACTAGAAACTTTGTGTCTTTTTCATCCTCAATCTGAACTCCTAGCTAATATGCTCATAATCTGCAGTCACGTTTTAGAAGAAAGATTTGAATCAAATCTTATACCTCCCATCAAACCTAAGCATGAAAAAATGAATGAATGAGGGAAAAGTATCCATATAGTCTTTCACATGTCCTAAACACTAGGGATGCAAAAAGAACTGATAGCCCCTGTTCTCAAGGAGCTCATATTTTAACTGGAAGATAGTACATAAAAGAAAGTTCAACTGCAAAACCTATGGAAAGGCCCTAGGAACCTCCAGGATTAGTGGCAGTGTAAGTGGCGAAGCCCAAAGGTCTTTAGGTTATAAATGTAAGGTCAGATGATGGTGCCAAGGGCACAGAGGTAGGGCAGATGGAAGAAACGAGAAGATCTTAGAGCACAGTGGTAAGGACTACTATCATCTAATGGGAAGGAATGAAGATGTTGTCTCTTCTCTCCTCCAAGCATGATGAGTAAAGAGCTTGGGTTAAGGTGGGAGGGAAGGGAATAGAATGAAAGGCACCCAAAGGGCGGCACCTGGCTATCCTAGATAGGATCTGGAATGGCCTGCAAATGGGTTCTGGGATGGCATAGGGACAGAGACAATATGAAAGGTAGAGGCGGGTGGGCAGGTCGGACATCCCTAGTGATGGTGAGTTTTTCTTCTGCCCAGCAGTTCTTTGCCCCCTTCCTGGCAAAGTCAAGACAATTCTCAATTTCTGGCATGACAAGCTGGCAACTGACCATAATGATCAGTCCGTATAATACATCATCACCTATGATACTTAGTATCTGTGACTGAGAGCCCAAATCATCTAGTAGGTCCATTTGTATAAAGCATCAATACACAGTGGAGTAGTTATAAATCCTGCTTAGCTTTTTCACATCATGGGTGATAATATTAGAATTTACAATTGACCTTCTTCTGACCCAGAAGAATAACATTCTCTTTTTAAAAATTTTTTATTTGCTTGTTTTTTGCCTGGTTTATTTATCCCCCCCCCCCCCAATTTGGAAAACTTTATTTAACTAATTAATTTAGAATATTTTTCCATGTTTACAAGATTCATGTTCTTTCCTCTCCTCCCTTCCCCCTCCCATAGCCAATGTGCAATTCCACTGGGTTTTACATGTGTCATTGATCAAGACCTATTTCCATATTATTGATAATTGCACCAGGGTGATTGTTTAGAGTCTATATCCCCAATCATATCCCCATTGAAACATGTGATCAAGCAGTTGTTTTTCTTCTGTGTTTCTGCTCCCACAGTTCTTTCTCTGGATGTGGATAGCGTTTTTTCTCATAAGTCCCTCAGAATTGTTCTGGGTCATTGCATTGCTACTGATAGAGAAGTCCATTGCATTCGATTGTGCCACAGTGTATCAGTCTCTGGGCATAATGAAGAACAACATTTTCTTGATGGTAGGAAATATCCTTTTCAAAATGTCTTCCTTTCTCCTCCATGGTAGACCATCTAGTGGAAAGGACACTACCAGCTTATTTATAAACAAAATTACCTAGCTCCTCAGTCTTCTCTCACACATTAGCAAAATTCCCAGAACATAAGCAACTAAATTAAAAAGATGTAGGATAATTGCCTTCCTGTAGAGAGGGCCCAGTTGAATTCAAATAACATAAATTTATAGTGGATCTAGTCAGCAATTTTATGTTTTGATTCATCCGTATGTGATTAGGAATTCATATATTAGTATAATAATTAGTATAAGAGTGAACTAGTTTACCAAGTAGTCAAGATAGAGAAAGGAGAGTATAATTAGGGCAGACCTAAGAAATAACTCAGAAATGGAGGAAATGGAGGTTACTCTGAGGATAAAGAACAAAGTTAATGGTCATAAGGAATAGGTGATGGAATGGTACAATATTATCAGATCAGAATTTTACTGTGGAACACAAATTCAACATTCTCATTTTCACTCTGCTTTTACCAACTAGCTACCAATGCCTTATATAACATAAATTTCAGAAACAAAAACAAACAACAAAAAAGGTATTTGTATGTTTTTTAGAGAAAGGTCTTTAGCATCATTCCTTTCAGAAGATAAACCTGGGTCCTTTGAAGAGCCTTAAAAGGAAACTATCTTGGTTTCAAGGAAGAAGGTGACATCAACCCAAATTCAAGGCTCTGGAATTTATAGTTCTTTGCTCCTAAGGATTTCACAGCTGGTGACTAATTCCTATTAAAAGTTGGAAGGGCAATTTCACTTGATGTCTCCATTTCTAATCTGCCAATTTTTGTAATTTAAAATAGCAAATGAGTGTTACAAGAATACTAGGATGGAGAAGATCACATATATAATAGTTTGAGGTCTCATTTCTGCCTCATGTGAGATTTTTTTCTTTGCAAAAGTCAGGTGGGAGAGTCCCTTGATTGTTCTTTCTCATAGAAATAATTTATGAAGAACCTTAGTGTGAAAATCCTCTGAAGAATGCTTAATATTATTGTTGTTGTTCATGGCACTTCGATTATTTTTTCAAATCTTGAGCTGCCTCAGTTTGACAACCACAAAGAAACCAAGGCAGTAAAGTAAAAGGATCCAAGCATACAATTCAATACACATTTATAGGGTTCAGTGCTAGGTGCAAAGAATGCAAAGATAACTCCTTCAAGGATTTTACATTCCAATGGACTAAAAAAAGTACAAGCTGACAAAGACTTCTGTGAACAAAGAGTATTTTATTTGCCTTTACCAATACTCATCAACACCTTAAAAATTATGCAAATATGACCGAAGGGAAGAGCAATCTTAAGAAGCACAACACCCATTTCACACAAATTAATATTCTTATTTGAGGCTGGCTTTATGTCTTTTGGCTCTGAAGTGACTGTATTCAGATACTGTGTTTATGGGCTTATACTAATATACATTGCTATATTAGAAGTATATTAAGATTAGGTTTTTTCTTCAGCTACCAAGATCAAGGGTAAAGAATCACGTCTTTATGCTTCTTATGGTAAGTTGGTGAGCTCTTGTGTTCTTCTGGTGAGCAATGGGCTTCACAACTTGATGTGTGTCTTTATAAGCTTTCCTTCTACCCCAAACCAAACTAATTAAATCCCCAATTATCCTTTGAAGGTAAGTTTCTAGGAAATGAAGAGGAAAGCATGGGCAATCATGCTACCTTTAGCCCCAAGGTCTTAGTCATGACTTTGGCAGCATTTTTGACCTGTAAACTTCACTCTCTATTAAGTCAGTCATCAGGTGAACCAGAGAACTGGAAGAGTAGTCCTAGTTCCTAAACTGTAAGACCAGTTTCTGAGTGAAAGCAGAGTAATAGCTCACCATTAATACTAATAAATGTGATAATAGAGCTTGGACTGTATGTGCCCTAATGCAAGCATTGACATCAGCCCTTTATTTTACCATCAGGATAATCTATTCACATTCTAGTCATACCTAGGAGTCTTAAGTTATGATTGCTATTGATGCTGAGCACCTTCCTTCCTTCCTTCCTTCCTTCCTTCCTTCCTTCCTTCCTTCCTTCCTTCCTTCCTTCCTTCCTTCCTTCCTTCCTTCCTTCCTTCCTTCCTTCCTTCCTTCCTTCCTTCCTTCTTCCATTCCTTCTGATATCTATACTTTTTATATCACAGTTATTTCTAGATATGCTTCTTCCCTCTCCACATACCCAATGAGCCTTCCATTGTAAGAATAAAATTATTCAAAAATAACCAATATATGCTTGTTTTACTTGGTTTTCTAAAGTTTAAAATAAAAAACCTAACCAATATAGTGAACTTTCCTTATAATATATACATTATCCACCTAGAGATGTCACCTGTCCATCAAAAGAAGGTAGATACACTTCCTCATCTCTTCCCCAGGGCCAAAATTGGTGATTTCAGTTACATAATGTTGGGATTCATTTGAGTGTTTTTTAACTTTACATTATTTCAGTCATTGTGTACGTTATTTTCCTGATTCTGCTTACTTTGCAACATTTGTATAATTTTTCCCATGTTACTCTAAATTCCTCATATTAATAATTTCTTAAGGGCTCATAACAGTAATAGCATTTATATAGCACTTTAAGGTTTGTGAAGCACTTTATTTAACATTAATCATCACAACAACTCTGTGAAATAGGTGTTATTATTATCCCCATTTTACAGATAAGAAAACTGAGGTTTCAATTTTCAACTATTTTCAACTTTTACAATTTTCAACTATTTCCCAATCAATAGGCATTGAGTTTGTATGTGGGTTTGGGATGTCACACACACACACACACACACACACACACACACACACACACACACACACACTGCTAGAAATAGGATGGTTTCTTCTTATCTTTGATCTTGAATATTTGAAAGATGTTGGTTGTTTAAGACTTGGCACTAAATTCGTTATCAATCAATCAGTCAATAAACATATATTAAGTGCCTACTATGTGCCAGGCACAAGGCTAAGCAGTAGAGATGGAAAGAAAAGCAGAAGATCATCTCTACTTTTAAAGAGCTTAGTCTAAAGTGGGAAGCAAGATAAATGCAGCTTAACCTGAGGATAACCAACAGAGGGAACACATTAGAATTATGGAGATGGAGAAAAGTTTCTTGTAGAAGGTAGGAATTTAGCTGAGACTTCAAGAAAGTCAGGGAATAAGGGAATAGAGATGGGGAGGGAAAATGTTGCAAGCATGGACAATAGCCAATGAAGTGTCAGAGTCCAACATTACTCACAGTCTGGATCAGTGACAATAGAGAACACGGTGGAGAATAAATCTTTATTGCTAGTATCTGTTAAAAGTTAAATTGGTGGCTAATGGGCTAAGTTGACTTATATTTTTATTAACCATAGATTTAACTTTATAAGGCTATGTGAGTTCATTTATTGAGTTGGCTCAGGTGGAGCAGCATCCTTGAACTACCCTCTTTAAGGCCAAGTACATATTTCTTTGCTTTACTCCTTTGTTCAATTCAGAAAAGGTGGTATTTTGGTCAAATTGATTTGCAAGCTTAATCCCCGATTTACTGGTTTGATAACAGAAGGGAAAGTATAATTGTAGAGAAGGATCAGGAAGACAGACAATGTAAGTAATTGGGTGATATGATAAAAGCAAAGAGGAATCTTGATTTGCCTCTGAATTGTAATATAGTAGATGCATTTTACAAAAGTAGCCACTAGATAGCAGAATGAGTATGGGAGTCCTGCTTGCTTCCTGGGCATAGGAGAGACAAACCAGACTTTATCAGCCCAGAAGATAGTATGGATGACTGTGTTCAGCTGGTATGAACGTTTCACTGTGGAGAGGTGTTTTCAACTCTTATTCAATATAATTCCTGCTGGTCTTATCACAGTTTGTTGTTGCTGCTGTTTTCCACTCAGGGTGAAAGAGGAGCTTACTTTCTACTGTGATGATCAAATTTTGACTTTTGTCATGAGGAAATATTTTTAATGGAGGGGAAAAACGAGCAGAGAGTGCCACAGAATCAAGCATAAAACCAAGTGTTTCCCAAATTAAGCGGTTAATCATTCACAGTCTGGTTTTCTTAATGCTGACAAGAGTAATCTCTATCAAATTTGGTTGGGAGCCCCTCTTATTTAATTGAATACTTCCAGATGTATATCTCAAGACACAGGGATTTGAGAGAGTAAAGATTAATATTTTGGGGGCACCTAATCCATCTTAGCTTGAAATACTAGATTTGCATTCCTAACAATGGGGACAATTTTTTACTATGAGTGGTTTTAAAGAAACAGAAAAAAAATCAAACTCAGATTTTCTAACTCTCTTCCTTTCATAGTTGACAATTTTCAGACCTTGATTTTAAAACAAAAGAAGTTCATTTTGCTTTTATGGTTTATTGAATGGGAGAAATGATCCCTCAAACATTAGAACCTAAGGACTGGAAGAAGCCTTAAAGGTTATCTTATTTGATTTATACCAGAAGTATGAGGTCTCTCTCTACCAAATCTTGGTAAAAATAGTCTCTGTTTGTACACCTCCAAAAATGGAGAGATTGCTATCCACTAAGGGATCCCAGTAAATGCTTAGGAGGTTTGTGCTAAAATCAATCAGTCTCCTTATAATTTAGAACTATTGAACAAATTAAATTGTGTTATGTTTGTGTGTATTCATGTGTGATAATAAAATAATATTTATTTAAATTTCCCAAAGCATTTTTCTTAAAATAACCATTCCTATTTTTCTGGATACTTTGAGAAACACAAAAGAAGTCAAAGATGAAATTCCTGCCCTCAAAGAGCTTGAGATCTCAGGGAGAAGAGGTGTCATAAAATTGAAAACACCTAAAACATAAAAGACTTAAAAGGAAAAATCAATGATCATGAAAAGAAATTTTAACATGACAACAGTAAAATAATATTAGAAGAAATGTTCATTAGTTGTTAGCATGTTGAATATTTTACTACAGTTGGCTATACTATAATTCTGTCTTGTAAAGAAGGTCTTACACACACACACACACACACACACACACACACACATGAATTTCCTCCTACCCCTGAAAAAGAAAAGCCCAACTCAAGTCCCCCAGGTGAGGCCTGGAGACTATCTATATATGAATCATTCTAATCTTTTCAATCTCTAAGAAACAACTTTTAGAAAGTGTCTTTCTGTTATTAGCTAACTAAAGTGCTAAAAAACCAAAGATGTTTATAGCATCTAAGAGTTGTATGTTGACCTGTTATATGTGTTCTCCAGAGTTTAGTAAAAATTAATTTTCTATAAATATTATCCAAATTTAAAGCATTGATCTTTCTCTTTCAATATAATAAGTGTTTGACCTTCCTGCAGCCCCTGTGAATTCTGGTAAGAGATTAGAATTTGTGGGCCAAAAATCCTTTTGAAAAATTCCTATGACCTACCCTAACAATCAAGGCCCTCCATAACTCAAACTATCTCATTGTGGTCTCTTTTACACACTCCAAATTTCATCTCAATCTGATTAGTCACTTTCTCACTACACATCCTCCATCTTCCCTTTTCTACACTCTATGCCTGGAATACATCCCCTATTGCTATTACTACTTATTGGAAGACCAAAAATTTCTGCTGTCTTGGTGTGAGCACTGAAAAGAACCAATAATGAAATAGGGCCAGAAGGAACAGTTGATATATTCATGTGCCACTGTGAATTTTCTCTAATCCACTCCTAACAACATAGAACTTGATTCTTAGATCCCAATTAGGGGATAACTCCTACTGGACCCATTGCGGGGAGATAAGGTAGAGCCCTCCAAAATCTGGCCCAAGTGATAGAAGGCATCTTTGGCCCAAAGACATGTGGTACAAAGAAAATTCTAATTGCTACAGCTAAGTAATTAGAAGCCCCAACCTGTAAATCATAGTTCTCCTAACCCCTTTAATTATGTACACAATTAAGTAGGTGACTCATGCATTCTCTCTTGGATGAACACATTTAATATCTTATAATAGTTACAAGTTTCAAGCTGATTTATCATGATTTTGTTTGGTCAGATGGTTTTGGTGCCATTCTAATGTATTTTGTAGTTACATATTTGCTGTGAACAAACAATGCCTTTCTCAGGTAGTGTGTAGGAAAGGAATCGCAGCAAGATTTGTTTACTATTCTTTTAGACTTCTCGAAAATCAAACAATATTATGTACATTTTTTAAAGTAGCTGCACTCAAATAAATCTTAAGCAATCTTACAATCTTTCACTACTGGGTATATTTATTGACAATAAATTAGTTGCTTAGAATGCTACTAAAAATACACAACTTATTTTCTTGAAAAGTGTACTCCTTTTTAAAAAGAAAACTAAATAGGTATTGTCAACCAAGTTCATTTTTTGGATCAAATTATACAAGCCGCAAATTTAATTAAGTTTAACAAGCCTATCATGTGTCATCAAAGTGCTAGGCTACATTGGGAATACCAACACATTGGGGATACCTTTAAACAATATCTGCCCCTCAACGACCCTACTTACAAAGGTAGAGAAACAGCTAGGTAAATGCAAAATATATTATAATTTAAAACAAAGCACTAAGAGGAAGAAATTAGCACTAACAATTGATGAAATCAGATAAGGTCTCATGAAGGTGACCTTTAACTGAGCCTTGAAGGAAGCTAAGAATTCCAAAGGCAGAGCAAAAGAAGGGGAGAATTTATGATGTTATAACTAGAATTTTAACAAGAAGTCACTATTATATCTTTATTTAAAGGAACCGAAGACAACGAACATATGATACTATAAATACATATGATACAACATATGCTACTATGCAAGGCAATGAAGAAAAGCTTAAATAAAAATACAGACTTATATGTCTAGGAACTTAAATTCATAACTGAATCCAAATGTCTTAATTTTAGTTATATTTGATTCAATTTGATTCAACAGGCACCTATTAAACACCTAGGTATAAGGCACTGTAGTCACTGCTAGGAATATAAAAAACAGTTTCTGCCCTCAAGGAGTTTATATTCTACTAGAGAACATGACACATACAAATAGAAGTAAAAAGAAGATCATTTGAAAAAGGAGAGAATTCTAGCACCCCGGAGGAATCAGGAAAGGTCTTCATTTTTTTTTCAGCTCTTACCTTCTGCCTTGGAACCAATAAAATGAATATGTAGTGTTGGTTCCAAGGCAGAAGAGTGGTAAGGGCTAGGCAATGGGGGTTAAGTGACTTGCCCAGGGTCACATAGCTGGGAAGTGTCTGAGACCAGATTTGAACCTAGTATCTCCTGTCTCTAGGCCTGGCTCTCAATCCACTGAGCTACACAGCTGCCCCCAGGAAAGATCTTCATTATGAAGGGACACCTGATATGGGCTTTGAAGGAAGTTAAGGATTCTATAGGAAAAGAGTAGTTTGTTTCAGATGTGGGGGACGGGTTGTTTAAAGGACTAAAATGGGAAGCTGTAATGTTTATTTCAGGGAATGGGCATGAGGACAATTTGGCTGAAATGAGAGTATGTGAATTAAATCTGGAAAGGTAGACCACTGCCAGAATCTAGAAGTCTTTAAGTGCTAAGAACAAGGGTTGGTTTTGTTTTTTTGGTTTTTTTTCCCTAGAGGCAATAGGGAGCCACTGAAAATTCTTAAATTGGGAAGGGACATGATGTTTTAGGGACATTATATTTGCCAGCTATGTGGAGGAGGGCTTCACAGATACTAGAAGCAAGGAGGATACAGCAATAATCCAGGCAAGACTTGGCCTCTTCCATATCCTGCCCCTATCTTCCCATTCTCAAATTACCAAATATCCTACTCTGTGCTCCTTTTGTTACCCAAAGTGAACTATTCAATGGTCTGTGCTTTTCATCTTCTGAACATTTGCTTCCAACAGTCCCTATCTCTAAAATTTCCTCTTGAATCATTATCATCCCTGTATCTTCATGATTTTCAATGATCACTTTAAATGTTTTCTGCCTCTATAATGATCCTTCCAGTTACTAATTACTCCTTTATCTAATCTCATAGTATTTTGTATTTCTCCTATATAATTAATATTTAAATTTGTATTTTAGTTATTTATATCCTTCATCTCACTTAATAGATTGTAAAGTTGTTGAGATCAGAGATGATCTTACTTATCTTTGTATCTTCCTGCTTCTATTACCTAGGAGAGTTCATTTCAAATTTCATTCATTACTTGTGGCAGATGCATACCTAAATGTTGGGGGGGGGGGGCATTATTACAAACACAGAAGATAAGATGGAAGTTTTTCTAAATCAAAAGGAAAAAAACAAAGAGCAAAGATGAATGGAGCAATGCAGCCGGCTGAAAGTCAGAAGATAGCAAGTACTGATTTAAAGGGAACAATGAAAGCCATCAGTTGATTGGGAAATACAAGAGCAAACCACTTCTTCCTTCATCAGAGATTTAAAGGGCTTCCACTTCCTTTTCTCCTGGGGAGAAGAACTTCAGCAGAGAAAGGAAGACTTAGTTCACATTTCATTTTTTCAATGTATTTGAGCTCCTGGGTAGAGGTACAACTTCCACCAGTGAAGATGGCAATTGCTCCATTCCTTTTTATCCTATATAATTCTGATCCCTATCTTTCTGTAAACTTGCAAAGAAGATATACTCAACATGCTGAAGTGGAAGCCTGCTGTGGGTCCTTTTAGGGTTTCATGGTTATTTGTGTAGTAGAAACATCCAACTAGTGAGAATTCAGAATCGCTGCATGGAGAGAGGAAGGGAATCAGACTTCCTTGGGTGTCATTGTCACTGTGGGCTTCTACATTGATGAAGGTGAAAGATGGTTGGTTGGTGCCAAAGGATGTTGTGACAGTTTACTTGTTGAATGATTTCAAATGACTAAAATAATGGGTGGTCCAAAAACACCTCAAAAGTCCACAGCCATTTCCTAAAAGCCTTACAAGATTTTGATGGGAAGAAAGGTCTGTGAAAGGAAAATATAATAATGTAAGATATACTTCCTCGAGGTATAACCTCTTAAAGTCCAGGGGATATCTTGTGCATACTGTTGCTGTACCATTGTACACTGTAGGACATGTGTGTATGTGTGTGTGTTACTCAGCATTAAAGAATATTAGGGAAAGAAACTAGAAAGTAACCCTAACAAACATTTGCTACCACTTTGACCACAAGCATGACTACTGTGACAACTACCATTCCCCAAACAATCTCTTCAGGGAAAAACTACAAGTGGACTCATCAGAAGGTCGTTCTACTTTTCCTGAGATTAAGAAAGGGGAAAGGATTTTGTTTCTAATAAATTTGAAACTCAGAACTGACATTAATGTGTATGAAACCTTAGCTTATTTCATTCAAGTTTGCAGCACTTCCCACTGGCTACAATGCCCTAGTAGTCACAGAAGTTGTTGCTGTGTTACTTGCTGAGACTTGAAGCAAGAATCTTTGCAAAAGTTGGTTTAAGATATCTGACCTGGTTTTACAGACTGGGTTTTTGGCTTTGGATCACCACTGCCAAATTAAGATGTTTATTTCTGCCTAACCCAAATTCCATAACTGTTGAGGGCTATCAATTCTATGAAGTCAGTGCTAAGAATTTATAGGTGAATAAATAGCATCTAGGCATTGCTTACTTCCTTTGATGTTTAAAACAATTAAAATGGGAGCTTCGTGTGATTTTGAAAATGCATAAGGTCTTGAATAACTTAAAGGGATATGGATCTAGATTGGAAAATGAACATTGAATATATGGAACAAATGAGCCACCATATTTTGGCAAACTATTTTTGAGAGGCTATTTTAAAGAAATTAAGTTCTATTTTCAAACTGTGATGTACAATCCTTTTTTAATGAAAACTTACTTAACTAGTTGACAAAAACTGATGGGAAAACTGGAAAGTAGTATGGCAGAAACTAGGTCAACATCTCACACCATACACCAGTTCAAAGTCAAAATAGATACTTGTTCCAGAAATAAAGGGTGACACCATAAACTAATTAGGGAAACATGAAAAAGTTTATTTATCAGACTAATGGAACAAGACAAAAAGAACATAGTGAAAAATGAAATGGTTAATTTTGATTCCATTAAATTAAAAAGATTTTGTACAAACAGAAACAATGCAACTGATATCAGAAAGGAAACAACACATTTTGGGGAAATTTTCATAGCAAGTCTCTTTGACAAAGGCCTCATTTCAAAAATATATAGAGAACTGAATCAAATTTATAAGAATACAAAGCATTCCCTAATTGAAAAATGGTCAAAGAATATAGATAGGAGAAAATTAAAACCATCTTAGTCATATGAAAAAATGTTCCATATCACTATTGATTAAAGAAATGCAAATTAAAACAACTCTGAGATAATATTTCTAAATCATCAGATGGACTGCCATGACCAAAAAGGAAAAATATAAATGTTAGAGAAGTTGTTGGAAAAAATGAGACACTAATACCTTGTTGGTGGAATTGTGAATTGATATGACCATTCAGGTGAACAATATGGAACCACACTCAAAAGACCATGAAACTATGCATACCCTTTGACCCATCAATACCACTATTGAATCTCTATCCGAAAGAGATTAGAGATAAGAAAAAAGGACCTACTTGTATCAAAATATTTTTAGCAGTTCTTTTTTGTAGTGGCAAAGAATTAGAAACTGTGGAGTTATCTCTCACTTGGGAAATGGATGAACAAGTTGTGGTATATAGTTGTAATGACATACTATTGTGCCATAAAAAATGATTAACAGGATGAGTTCAGAAAAACTTGGAAAGACATAAACTGATGCACAGTGAAATGAGCAGAACCAGGAGAACAATGTATACAGTAATAGAAATATTATGATCAACTGTGTAGGACTAAACTATTACCAGCAAATCATTTTCCAAGATATCCACAAGGGATTCATGATGGAAGATGCTATCCATAGCCAGATCAAAGGCTGCCATCTTCCCCTTTATTTCCTTCATGAGTTCTTTATTGTCTGTATGATATGTCTTCTGTCATGCCATGACCCTTATAAAAATATACATTTCATGAAAGACTGGTATGACATATGTCAGACTATTTACTGCCTTGGAGGAGAGAAGAGTGGGTAGGAAGAAATTTGAATCCAAAACGTCAGAAAACAATTGTCAAAAATTGTCAAAAAGGATAACCAAAAATAAATAAATATTCTTAAAAATAAAACTAAATATTATGAAGATTAAGATATTCTTTGGGCTGTGCCCCCTAAATATAATTATCATACATATCAAAAGTCTTTTAATTATTTTGTCTATTACTTTTTTAGTCTTGTTTCACCAACAGTTTCATTATCAAAGGGTTTACTAGACTGCAAAAGAAGATCTTAAGAAACTAACTTATCTTCATTAATTCATGTATTCAAATGCTATGCAATAGTAGTTCCTTATACTATTATGAGGACAAGGTAAGAATTAGAAAGCATCCTCTCTGCTTTTAAGGAATTATTTTGAACATTCTCAGTGAATAAATCAAGTCGCCAAAATAGGGGACAGACTCAAAACTTTGTAATATGAATCATAGTAAAAGGGACTAGGCATGTGATCATACTCTTCCTGGATTTAAAAGTTTTGTGTACATGTTTATCTTGACTCCAGTGGTCATAAATAGGGCCAAAGAAGGAGGGAAAGTTAAAGTTATAGTTTGTCTTAATATAAGGAGAAACTTTCCAACAATAAGAGATGTCCCAAAGTGGGAGGGACTGTCTCATAACAAAATGAATTCTCCATCCATAGGGCTATTTAAGGACAGGTTGGAATACCTTGTCAACAGTCAATATTGTCAATAGGGTCCATGCTTCAGGTTAGGAGGGGATTAGATGACTTCTAAGATCCATTCTCATTCTAAGATTTTCTATTCCAAAGAATATCTCTAAAAAAGGGTTGTTGTCTGCAATTTTGGAAGGGAATATCCATATCTATGGACCCAGAGATGATTGCCTTCTTTTCCATTTAATAAGGTAATCATTTGAGGAGGGAGATATGATGTCACCTGCAAAAAGTGAGAGGAAAGTTCAACTAGCCAATATTTTTTGACATTTAAAAAAATGTGGAATTGCAAATTATCTCCCTTCCTCTCTACCAACTTCCTGAAATGGTAAGTAATCTGACAAAGATTTTACATATGCATCATATAAAACATTTTTCCATATTGATTATTTTGTAGAAGAGATTTCAAACAAAATAAAAGAAAATAAAATATGGTATGTTTTTTGTTTGCATTCAGATTCCACCAATTCCTTCTCTGGAGGCTGATGATATTTTTCATCATGAGCCTTTAGGATTGTCTTGGATCACTGTATTGGCTAAGAATAACTATGCCACTCACAATTGTTCATCAAACAATATTGCTGTTACTTTGTACAATATTTTTCTGGTTCTGCTCACTTCACTTTGCATCAGTTTATATAATATTTTGTTAAGAGCACAAATGCTTTGTTAGATTGGGTGGGCTTAATAATGCCTTTTGTTTAGTCCCCTTTAAGCTTCTTAATAGTTGCTTAAGAACTTAATAGTTCTTAATTCAGAGTCACTGTGGTGTAATGTATTTGTGCTGGTCCTGTAATCCGGGGCGATGTGGGTTCCAGTTCTTCCTCTGGCACTTTATTCCTTCATCTGTAAAATGAGGATGGTAATACTTTGTTTCACAGGCCTCTTGTGAGGGATGAAATGAGATAATGCCTGAAATTTACTTTAAAAACCTTAGAGGGCTACATAAATATCAATTATAATTTTGCTGTAGAAAATACAGTACATCTGCTCGCTAGTCTTCCTGAAACTAAGTAACTGTGACAATTTCTGGATAGATAATGTGCTATTTTTATGATAATTATGTGCTACAGGTTTATTAGCATCAAGCTTGATGTAGCAATTTATGAAACAATAATACCATTTTGTACCTTTCATCCCGAGGTATTGAAGAGCATACATTATACATTTTCTTTCTAGAGTGAGCTGATTATTGACCTGTTTAGGGTTTAAGGTGTTGCTGCTCCTCATTCTTGGTGGGATTAACCAAGGCCCCACATTGCAATGGAAATATAGTGTATTGGAACAACACAAAGTTATTTACAGATAGTACACAGTTTATGTAGCAGAATACTGGAAAGCAAGCTTGGCTCTTTGTTCTAAATGTGAGAAACAAGCTCAATATGGATCAAGCATAATTTTCCTTTAAAGGAAATCCTATGGAATGAAAAAAGGACCTTATTATATGAGACAGGTTTGTCTCAGAATCCTGACAGGGCTGGTAACAAGAAAGGTAGTGGACAGAAATCGGTGTTCTCCTCCCTAGTAGGACTGAAGAGTAACTCAAAAATCCTTTATGCCCTTTACTACTTGTTCTCACGATGGCCTAATTGAAAGTCATATACCTTCCCCTTAGAGCATCTCCTTAACTAACTTGGCTACAGGAGAGGTTTTGGGTTGAAACATATGTAACTAAAACCCAGAATTGTATGCTAGAAGAGCCAAAGATATACAATACTTTTAATGAGGGGAAACCGTTAGGCCAATTTTGTAATAAAAATGGAAGAAATCAAGCTTATTTTTAATATTCAAAAATGTCTCGTGGCATTTTGGATACATATATTGTTTTCATATTTAATGTGTTAGAAGGGAAATGTAACTATCACATTTTTCTTATGGGTTACTTACTCTCTGTGTCCACTCTGTTTAAATTATTTCACCTCAGTGGGCCTCAGATTTCTCATATTTAAAATAAGGGGTTTGAACTGAATGATCTCTAAGTGAATTCTTATGTCCTTCATTTAGAATATCAGAGTCCCTTAGAACATAATTTGAAAAATGTTACCCTAACACAGCAATTCTGAAAGTGTGCTCCAAGGACCCCTGGGGATCCCACAGACCCTTCAGGGAGTCCACAAGGTCAAAACTATTTTTGCAATAATACTAAGATGTTTTAATTTCTAACCCGGGAAATACTGGCAGATATAAACTACATAAATAAAAGCTGTATGGAACTCTCAGTTTTTTAAGAGAGTAAAGGGTTCCTGAGACCAAAAAGTTGGAGAAACTCTTTCTTAAGAGATATAAGAAGTGATATTCATTCTAGAAAAGAATGGCCATTTCTTCCCAAAGGAGAAATTTTCCCTTCCTGGTCAAGGAACTGTTGAGTTTACCATGACATTTTCCTTCTAAATTCAATGTTTACATGTAATTATATGGATCTATCCTTAATGGAATGAAGTAATTCCGTGTGATTACAGAATAACACTACTTAGTCAATGACCAGTTCTTTGGTTTACTGGCAAGGATGCAGTACTATTTCTTTTTTCAGGAGAGAAGAAACTGTTTCTTCACACTTCCATCTGTGCTTTAGTCCATCTTAGGTGGGAAAAGGAAAAGATTTTTTTTATTTGTCTCTTTTGAATGATCCTGATTTCAGCCACAGGCCAGCTGGCTGTTTTTGATTTTTTAAAAGGGAAAAATAAGAACTTGACACAGTCTGTGATGGTCTGTATTCTGCCTCTCTGCCAAGGGCTTAAAAGTGGTAGCATCTGCATCCATGGTTGTCTCGGGCATTCAGGCTCTTGGATAACAAGATAAAGGGCAAATGCTGAATTTTTTGTGTGCCAAGAGTAGGAAAAGGATCAGAGCCAAGAAGATCAAACCAATGCTGCAGAAGGTGGCTAAATGGGCCCATTAACCTCCATCAGTGCCTAAGGATCTGTGCCAAGGATCTGCTTTGACAGAAAAAAAAAATAAGATTCAGTTGTCTCCACAAGACCATAAAATGGGTGCACAAAATAGTAAATGGAGAAAGCTTTCCTTTGTGGGTTTGGAAAGGACAAACTTCAGAGCCAGAATCGGGTATTCCTAAACTGATGGAATGCGGGGCTGGCTATGCCCAGGACCCTAGAGGAAGTAGACAAATGAAATTCCCTCTCTCTGGTAGTAATCTTGGGAGTCTGCCCATACAGATACAGATAGTGTTATGTATCATGACTGTCCGGGAGTCAGTCTAATTTGCGTGCCTATCTTTTGAGAAAGGCTTCCATGTTTCATGTTACTGGCATCCAAGGGATATTCCTAGTTCTACTCTCTTTCTCAGGTTTATTGGCCTCTTTCCTTGGACTGACTGGGATTGCATTGTATTTGTCACCAGTTGAATAATAGATATGCTGCCTTTGTCCGAAAGAAACTGTAGGGGTAGCAATTTACTGACTATGTTATGTATATATTTGCAGGCATGATGGAATGGAAAAAGAGAAAGAAGGAATAAGCACTTATTAAGAACCTATCATATGTCAGGCACTGTCGTAAGTGTATTATCTCATTTGATTTTCATGACAGCTCTGTGAGGTAGAGGCTTTTATTATCCTCATTTTATACTTAAGGAAACTGAGTCACACAAAAATTAAGTGACTTGCCCAGGGTCAAACAGCTAGCAAGATAGAATTTGAACTCATGTCTTTTGTATTCCACGTCCAATACTCTATCCATTACACCACCTAGCTCCTCTGCTAGGATTAGACTAAGAACCAAGACATACAGTTTATCCTTGACTCAGACATTAACTAGCAATGGGTCTTTTGGCAAGTCAATTCACATTTGTCAAAGATTGGTTGATTTGATCAACCAGCTAATGAACATTAATTAAATGCCTACTCTGTGTAGGGTGCTGGTGATACATAAGACCAAAAGGAATTAGAATTCAGCTCCTTGAGGGCAAGGATTAACAGAGAAAATAGAACATATTATAACACATACTATATAATACTATGTTATGAAAATATTATATATGTATGTGAACACATAAACATATGTATATACTTTATATGCATGTGTATGTCTATATGTTTACTGTATATATATCTATAGTCATATGTTTACTGTTTGTATATGTATGTGTGTGTGTGTGTATACACACATCTCTATATGAATATATGTGATTCACTTTAGTCTATCTAGCACTTAGCACAATAGCTGGGATATAATAAATGCTTAACAAGTGTTTGTTGATTGATTAAATAACATAGGCCATGCCATAGGATTATTATGCCAGAATGTCAGAATATTAGCAGTCATAGAATCAAATTTCCTCAACTGATGGAAGGGGATTAATCTAAAAAATAAGTCTGGAAAAATAAGCTGGTTCCTAATTGTGAAGAGTAGTTAAATGACAAACAGAAGTTTATATTTGATCCTAGAAAGTTTTTGAGCAGGGGAGGGACATTGTCAAACCTTTGCTTTAGGAATTCCAATATGGCAGCTATAAGGAGGATAGAAGAGAGGGACAATAGGCTGGGAATCTGGGAGATAAACCATCCTGCTATTTCAATAATCCAAGAAAGATGTTGAGGGATTGAACTAAGGAGGTAGCCATACGAAAAGCAAAAGAGACAGAAATGATAGATGTTATAGAATTAGAATCAATAAGACATGGCAATTGGTTGGATTTGGGAGACTGAAGTAGAGGACAATTTTGAGATTATTAATTTAAGTGACTGGATGGATGGAGGGAACTTCCATAGGAACAGGGCACTTGAAGAAAAGAATGAGTGTGGGGGAAAAGATGAATGGTGATCTTTAAGTCTTCCTTTCAAATCTGTTACATTGTGATTATATGATTCTTCTCAAAAGTCATTCTGGTACAGGTTTCCCTAGGCCTGTTCAATGGCATGTTAGCACACTAACTGAGTAGTGTTTTGTTTTTTAACAGAACCATGAATGACAAATTAATAGGGACTCAGATTGATTTGGATTGGCTGAGTGGTGCAGTGGCAAGAGCACTAGGTCTGGAATCAGGAAGATCTGAGTTGAAATCTGACCTCAGATTCTTACTTGCTGTGTGACCCTGGGCAAGTCATTTAACCCTGTTTGTCTCAGTTTCCTCATCTGTAAAATGAGCTGGAGAAGGAAATGACAAAACAGCATTGTCTTTGCCAAGAAAACTCCAAATGGGGTCATAAAGAATCAGACATGACTTAAATGACTGAACAACAAAAACAACATCAAGGAACAAAGTTTGCAAATAAAACAATAGATGACATTTTAGCCGTCTGAGTTTTAAAATCAGTTTATACATATTATCTTATTCTGTCTTCTAAACAATTCTAGATGAAAAAACTGAGGTTTAGAAAGGTTGTACAAGCTTATACTGGTAGTAAGCATCATTGCTGGGATTTGAAAGAAGTCTTCCTCAACTCCAAATGCAATGTACTAACCGCTATCAGATAGGGGATACTTCTTCCCTTCCCTAAATCCCCCCCAAAAATATACCAAAACAGTTCAATAGAACTGGAACTGTTGACTATGCCTTTTCACCCCAGACACCCAAATAAACTAAAACTCTACATTTAGTTTTATTGAACGATTGCCTGCAAACTTCCTTACAAAACAACAACAACAACAACAAAAAAAGTTTATGCCAAAAACCTGGATTTGACTTTTTGAAGAACATACTCCCACTGTCTTTGAGGTTTTTTTTTTAAGAGATAGTATTTATGATCTGTCCTGGCCCTTGAGCTGTTTTTCCAATAACTGAATCTGAAAAGTTACTGAAAAAAAAAAAGAAAAGAAAAAGAAATTGCAACCTCCATCTTAACAGGAAGCAATTTAATTCTTAACCAAATGTAGGACAACCACAACATTCTAGGCCTGGGAGGGAATGTGAGAACTCATTGAGCAGACCTCCACCCTTTCCTGGCAAAGGCTAAAAACCACCATAACATTAATGATAGTAACTTATTTTTGTGCAATACTACAGTTTTACAAAGTGATTTACTTACAACTGTGTAAAACGGGCAGTTTAGGCATTATTATCTCTATTTTACAGGCAAGGAATTAACTCTCAGAGGGATGTTCTACTTTAGGGTCACACTTTAACTAAATCACTGAGCTGGAACCCACAGGAATTTAGAGCTGCAAGGGAACTTAGAAATCAGTTTCAACCCTCTTTGTTCTGCAGATAGGGAAACTGAAATCCAGGAAAGTGAAGCATTTTGCCCAAAAGTTTGCACAAGTAGTTAGAGGAAAGGCTAGAATTCAAATTCATCTTCTCCAACTCCAACTCCATTATTCTTTTATCTATACACATTGTTTCATAGGTGAACTCACACACTGCTTTTAGAATTTAAAATTTCTTTTAGGAAGTAATTCTCTGAGACACATTGCAAAGTTGATGTGGTTGAACAGAAAAATCTGAAACCAGGAAATCTGGATTCTAATCTCAACTCTGCCACTTGCAAACTATATTACCTTGGCCAAACCATGTTTCCTCTATGGGCTTCAGTTTTCCTATATTGATGATGAGAGGATAAGATTAGAGGATTTCTAAGGTGTTCTCCAACATTAAAAGTCTAGTAACCAATGAACTATCTATCATAAGATGGTTTCCTTGATTCTAAAGGTTGGAAAAGACAAAATTCTTACTTGATCAAGAACTCCCATATGATACAACTGACAAGTGGTCAACCATGCTTTGCTTGAAGACTTCCAGTTAGAGGAGAGCCCTCATTGTCTCGAAATAAGCCATTTTGATTTTAGATAGCTCTAATTATGAAGAAGTTTGTCTTTAAATGGAGTCCAAAGCTCCTCCTTGCCACTGTCACCCACTGCTCTTTGTCCCAAATTAGACTCTCTGCCACATCACAATGAGAACTGATTGGATCTAAAAAGATAGTTATCAAGTCAAATGTTTTCTCTGGGTTCAACACCCACAGCTCTTTCAACCTGTCCTTGTATGATATGATTTTGAGATTCTTCACTTTCTTAGTCACCCTCCCTCTGGGCCTTTTCTACTATTCTTCCATAAAGCAGGTCCACTAGAAATCTAACTGATTGGTCTGGCCAATGCTGAATAGAGTTGGACTCTCACTTCCCTAGTCACAGACACCTTCTTTCTTAATACATCTGAAGTCATATTAGCTTTCGTGTTTTCTTTCTTTGGGGAGGATATAGTGTCTTGTTATTGATTCACATTTCTCTTGCTTTTCATTAGAAACCTCATATCTCACTTGAATTCCTTGTTGTTAGGAAAATCTTCCTTATTTCTTGTATACTTTCCCCCATACTATAGAACAACTTCTTAAAGAGTGATAACTTTTGTTGGCACTCTGGCTAAAAAAGGCTTCATTTTACAAACCACCTCATTAAGTTAAATGAGCTCAACTCTAATCTCTGTAGGCATTCCAAGAAAGGTATTGAACAAGGTTTCTCTCGGTAAACTAAAATTATATTTTAGTCATACTTAAAAAGGGATACAAATTCTATTGGCAGACTTGGTTCACTAATCACTTAGGAAATACTGTTCTTGGCTAACTTAGAAACCATTCTCCAACAGTCAGGACTTGGACCATCCACAATTTCTGCTTTATATTATGACTAATGAAATGTCAAAGATGCATTTATCTAATAATAGCATACTAAGGAAGCTAAGAGTTAGCCAGCCCTCTGGGTAGAGAATGATTGAAAGCTCCATATTTCTAGACTTCTGGACTATGGTTTCTTCAAAATTGTGGTTCTCAGCATTCATTCATTTTCCAAGAGGTAGAAGGTCTAATTCTGATGGTGTTTGCCACTCTTACCTGACACTCCATTATGTTCTTTGAACGTGGTCTTAAAAGTCATTATCTTCCCAAGTACAAATACACACAAAACAAATATTCTTAGTTTCTGAATAGGCAGAATTAACAGTGTTTAGGAGGAAAAATCTATAACTCTTAAGAACTTGTATTGCTTTCCATGGGTAATGTGCTATTTCAGGAATGAAAGAAGCCTTTGGTTCCTTGAATCTCAGGTTACACCATATATTTAAACTTCAGGTTTGTAAAAGGAAACCTAAACACTTTCATAATGACCATACGGTGTGTATGAATATGTTTGTGTATGTATATGTGTACATATGAACATGTCTATATACATGTATATTCACTCCATTTTACTTCTGGTGAATTTTATATAAAGCCACAGAGTGCTGGAGCTACAGGGGATCTTAAAGATTGCCTAATCAACTCTCATTTTACTAATGAGGAAATTGAGGCATTCACAACTAATTGTCTGAACTAACAATCCTTTCTATATTTGGCTATATTAAATATTATAGAAACAATGACCTACAAACCCTTTGTATGAAGCTTAAAGGAATATATAAATCATATATGTGTACATATTTGTATAGACCTATGAAATATATATATATATATATATATTTTAATTTAATGATGAATTTTGAAACCTTACTGTCTACATGGGGGCGTGGTTAACCTCCAGCTTAACCCATGATGCCTTTGCTCTATGTTGACTGACACAATATTGAATTTCATCATTGGCATGCATACTGCCTATGGGTGCCATAGAGAAACAATCAGAATTCCTCTCTCCATGAACCCGTTTCCCCCAAATTGAAAGCCTGAGGTGCCTTGACATCTACGAGAAAAGTTAGGATGCCTTTAATAGCTTTGATTTTGACCCCATTCCTATAAATTATGCAAAACATGTCACTCACATGAACAGCCCAGAATAGCCGTTGCCAGCTGTAATATAAAGAATGATACCACGGAAACTGAGAACTGGTTATGGCAGATACCCTGTCAAAGGAATGATTTATAATCTGGAAATACAAGCAGCAAGAGAGGCCCACCAGCTAGGTCTGTATCATTGAAAGCAATCAAATCCCGCAAATATAAAGCAATTTTGTATTACCATTTCCAAGTGCTCCCCACAATAAGGACTCTTGTATGTCGAAGTTTAATATTCAGAGCAGAAACCACAGACTCTAACAGCCGCTCCTGGTCAAGATAGCTAATAACAGTTCCCAGGCAAAGGCACTGCTGTAATAGCATTGCTCCAAGCAGCTGGGGATTTACTTGTATGTCAGCCTCTCTATCTGAGAACTAGAAAACGATGGTGGGTCAGACATCCATTTGCTTTATATATTGATATAATTTCATCAGAATTTATGATGTGGGAATTATTGCACAGGCAAGAAATGTAATCTAACCTTCATCTCACACAATGCTGCAAAGATATTATGTTTTTGAGAAAAATATACTGACTTGTTGAATCAGATTACTGCAAGTGCGTTCCTAATAGATTCCAATATTCTCTTGGACGAGTCATTGTTATTTGCATTATACTTATTAAACAGGTTTTACATAGGACATTTTTAGAAAACCCTCTTCTTTTCCCATGTGTTCTTTCATTTTATTAAGTACAGACATGTGTATGTACATTAATTGTAATTTTTAAACATCTGCATGTATAACAGCTCATTTATTCCCCTAGCCTATATGTGGAATTTTAATGCCCAAGTATTGAAAAACATATATTATCCTCTTTCATCCTTATGATGAGAGCACCATTCCTCAACTGTCAAGTAGAGCAAATGTTTACAATCTTCAAGTGCCCATAAAAGGACCATTTTGTAGCAGATCACAACGGACACAAGATACTTTGTTATATATCCTGTTGAACTCTCCCTTTTATCTTAAACTAGGTCTTTTTTCCTTCCATTTGTAATAATGAATTTCAAAATATAGGGTTTTTTTTTTAAACCTTTACCTTCTGTCTTAGGATCAATTTTATTTGATTCTCAATTAAGAAGTGCAGTAAGTGCAGTGATGGTGAACCTTTTAGAGATCAAGTACCCATACTGCACCCTCATTTTGCATATGAGCTATGCCCTTACCCCAAATAGGGGAGGGAGGAAGTGCTCCCATTGGGCTGCTAGGCAGAGGGTGGATGATGTGAAAAAATGTTCTCCAGTGCAGTGGAAAGAGGGGAGGGAAAAGCCCCCTCTAGTACCCATGCCGTAGATTCTCCAACACGGGACTAGGCAATGTGGGTTAAGTGACTTGCTGAAGGTCACACAGCTGGGAAGTGTTTGAGGCAAGATTTGAAACCAGATCCTCCTGTCTCCAGGCCAGGTTCTCTGTACATTAAGAAACCTAATTGCCTCCTCAAAATACAGTTGTTATTGAAGAGTTTTCTATTATTATTTATTTTGCCAGAAACCAAGATTTAACAATTCTACACATCCATAACCTTTCTTTTCTCCAGAAGAATGTAAATTCCTTGAGGGCAGGGTCTGTTTCTTTCTTGTTTTTATAATCCCAATGTCCAGTATAGTTTCTTACAGTAGTAGGTGTTGAGTTGAGAAGATGCCAGAGATATAAACACAGAACTAAAAATTGGAAACATCCAAAATAATTTGGGTATAAAGGCTAGTCCTTTTTTCCTTTAAGTTATCATTAATGTCATTTCATTACCAGTACAGGATTAATTCCACAAGCAGTTTGGACAAATTCCCATGGTATCACTACACACTTATCTTTAGGTAGTTTTCAGAGATTGAAAGATAGTCTACTTGAAACATCAGCTTTGTTTTCTCCTGATCTGTTGAGGTAAAAATTGAAAATAGACCATCTTCACCTAGGCAAATTCACTTTCCAGGTTTCTTCCTACCTTTCTGGGCTTCTTACACCATACTCCCTATCATATAATCTGCAATTCAATAACACTGGACTCCTTGCTGTTCCTTACAAAGAATACTCTTAACTCCCTACTTCAAGCACTGGCTATCCTCCACTGCCTGGAATTCTCACCCTTCTCATCTCTGCCTCTTGGCCTCCCTTGGCTTCTTTCAATCCTGGTTAAACAGATAAAAGGCAATTAGTAAATGCTTACTGACTGACATATAATAGATGCTTAATAAATGTTTGTTTCCTGACAGATTGCTAGTCAGTTCTCAAATCTAAGTAGAGAATTTACCTGCTCCTTCAAAAAAAATGATAATTATCCTTCATCCTCTGTAAATTATGATCAATGATTTATTAGGAATTTTTGATACCAAGAATGTGTGCTGTTGGGTAGAAGACCTCTTACAAAGCCACACCAACTATAATATTCAATTGAACCAATAAAGTCCAGGGGGTCTACATTGTAGGGTTATTGGATCCCCTAATCCTTTCTCATCTCTGCTGATTGTATTATTATTATACGTATGAATGATGGTCAAGACCATCAATGAAAAGTTACAGCCTTTATGGTTTTCCAGTGGTTGTGCTGAGTATGCAAATACAGTCATGGTAGAAAAATGTTGATAATTTGGAACTCAATTTATGAAAATTATTTTTTCTAATTCTTAAGAAGGCATGCAATACCAATAAAGCAGAAAAAAGGTTATAATTACTCAGTCTGATTTCTTCACCCAAATGGTCAGAGGCAGACTATTATAAAACCCATAATTGTAAATCCACTATGGCTTTGTGTGATGTGGTAGAATTTGTCCTGCCTTCCTATCTAGTATAAGTTATAAGAGACAATTTTCTTTACTCCAAGCCTCTGGAGGATGCAAAAATAGAAGAGTAGAATTAGGGCAAGTGGCAAATAATTGTCACTTGAGTAAAAACTGGATTTGAGCTTTCTGTAAATATAAGTAAGTCACTGTGGACCCAGGTGGGAACAAACACCTTTCATATCTCTTGAGAAATATATCATTATTTCACATATATGTTCTCATTTTTAGGTGCATGCTTAGCGAGTAATAATGACTTTTAAGTTTAAAAAGAAAATTGCTAAGTCATGAAGCATCTTGAAGTGTCATTATTATTTTTTCCATTTCATAGAACCACAGAATTTCTGAGCTGGAAGTGTTATCATTGGTCCTGTGGTCCACCAGATACTAAAACAAAAAAATCTAACATGCCTGACAAATGGTTATATTAGCCTTTACTTAAAGACCTTCAATGGAGGGGCACCCTTTGCCTCCCAACAGAGCCCATTATACTTTTAGACAGCTCTACTTGTTAGGAAGTTTGTCCAAGTATTGTTTAAATTTGCTTCTTTGCAGTTCTTCTCCATTATTCTTGGCCCTGTCCCCTCAGGCTAGACAAAGCAAATCTAATCATGCTTCGAAAGGACAGCCTATCAAATAACTGAAGACTGCCTTTGTGATGCCCCTGAGTATTCCACAGATTATCCTTGCCCAGTTTCTTCATCTATAAATCTTCAATCTTCATATGACATAGACCTATGCACCTTTACTGGCTGTCTTTCTTTGAATGCTTTGTAGTTTATCAACGTCCTTAAACTATAGAATCCAGAACAAAGTACATTTAAAAATGAGGGCAGAAGGCAGAGTAAAGAGGAACCACACTAAGTTCAAGGATGCTTTAAGATTTATCACATTGAACCTAAACTCTTTGACTTGCTGCTACCCAACCCATTCAATCTTATTTCTCTCTAATGCCCAAAAGGAATCTCTACTCTAGCTAGGCTAATTATCTCATTGCCCTGAGAAAATGGCCTGTGTTTATTTCCATCTTTTTTAGCTTCAATCACATTGTTTTTCTCTTGTGGAGGCCTTCTCTTCTCTTATCCATCTTTCCAAATGCATTCTTCAAACTCCTGTTTAATGCTTTATCTTTACTAGGAAGCCTTTCATGCCAAAAAAGAGATGCCTTCTCTGACTCTCTTTTTTGAATTCTTAAACCTAATAAGACACACATAAAAATTTATCCTTTAATACTGAACTTTCTGAACAGGCAATTTTCAAAAGAAGAAAACAAAGTTATCTATAGTAATATAAAATGCTCTAAAAGTCACTCATAACCAGAGAAATCCAAATTAAAACAACTCTGAGGTATCACCTCATACCTAACAGATTGGCCACATTAATTTTTTTTTTAAACCCTTACCTTCCGTCTTGGAATCAATACCATGTATTGGCTCCAAGGCAGAAGAGTGGTAAGGGTAGGCAATGGGGGTCAAGTGACTCGCCCAGGGTCACACAGCTGGGAAGTGTCTGAGGCCAGATTTGAACCTAGAACCTCCCGTCTCTAGGACTGGCTCTCAATCCACTGAGCTACCCAGCTGCCCCCACATTAATTTTTTTAAAGAGTTATTCCTCAATTGACAAATGGTCAAAGGATATAAATAGTTAGTTTTCAGATAAAATCAAAGTTGTTAAGTCACATGAAAAAATGCTCAAAATTGCTACTTGTTAAATAAATGCCAATTAAGACAATTCCAATACCACCTCACATCATTAGCTAACATGACAGAAAAAGAAAACAACAAATATTTAGAAGGATGTGGGGGAAAAGGAATGCTAATTCACTATTAATAGCCTTGTGAACTGGTACAACCACTGTAGAATAATTTGAAACTATGCCCAAAGGGCTATAAAATTGTGCATATCTTGGTCCAGCAATATCACTATCAGGGCTTTATCATTAAGAGATCAAACGAAAAGGAAAGGGATCTATATATAAGAAAAATATTTATAGTAGCTCTTCTGTGATGGCAAAGAATGAGAAATTGAAGGAATACCCATCAAATATGGAACTGCTGAACAGATTGTGGATATCTGACTGTAATGGAATACTCTCATGCATAAGAAATGATAGAAGAGATGATAGTTCAGAAAAATCTTTAAAGATTTCTATGAAATGATGCAAAATGAAATAAGCAGAACCAGAACACTATAAAAAGCAACAGCAATATTGTAATGATAATTAATTGTGAAAAATGCTGCTACTCTGATCAATTAAATAATCCATGAAAATTCCAAAGGATTCATTAAAAATGTTATCCATTTTAAAAGAAAAAACTGATGAATTCTGATTACAGATTAAGGCATATTTTTTCACTTTATTTTTCTTGATTTTTTTGCAACATGGGTAATATTTAAATACATTTTGTACAACTTCACACATATAATGGGTACCATGTTGCCATCTCAATAGGCAGGAAAGGGCTGGAGAGAGGGAGAGAATTTGGAATTGAAAACTCAAAAATAAATGTTTAAAAAGAATAATAAACTACTTAAATTGTTCTCATAATTATCTATGAAATAGTCTTGTCTCTTCAACTAGATTTGAAGCTCCATGAAGGTAGAGAATGTCTTATACTATTCTTATATACCTACCACATTGAACCTAGTACAATGTAAGTAAATGTTTATTGATTGATTAGTATATTCAGTACATGTATCTCCTCTGTATCATACATATATATATTCATATATGTTTATATGTGTGCGTGTTATTCACATACATGCAAAGTCCTGTTTTTTCATGAACTTTCCTGCAGCAGAGTTTTTTTTTCATCATCAGAGGAAAATATCTCTATAATGAATAATTTGCTGAAGTTCTCTGGGCCTTCTTTTCCTTAAAAAAAAATAAGGGGATTGGACTAGATGGAGAATGGACAGGATGCTGGACCAAGATTCAGGTGTTTTGGGGTTTTCTAGGGACTGGTCAAGTCTCTTAACTTCAATTTGTCTGTCTCTTTAACTGTAAAATAGAGATACTAATAGCACTTAACTTCCAGGGTTGTTGTGAGGATCAAATGAGATTTTACATAGTGTTTGTAATTGTTGTAGTTGTTCAGTTGTTTCATGTCTAATTCTGCATAACCTCATTTTGGGGTTTTCTTGGCAAAGTTACTGGTGTGAATTGCCATTTCCTTCCTTAGCTCATTTTATAAATGAGGAAACTGAGGCAAATGGGATTAAGTGACTTGCCCAGGGTCACACAGCTAATAAGTGTCTAAGGCTAGATATTAACTCATGAGGCTTCCTGACTCCAAGCCCAGTGATCTATCCACTACTCCATATAGCTGCCTCTATAGTCCTTATAAAGGTCTTTGCAAAAATTAAAGCACTATAGAATTGCAAATTATCAGTTTGATTGTTATTAATAAAAATGACTTACTGAAGGTTACACATTAAATTAGTGATTGAGAAGTGATCAGATAGGAATACTGGCTTGCAAAGTACATGAAAATGATGTCTATCCTGGAATACCCAGGCATACCCAGACTATATTCGATGCATGGTTATCCATAGAACTACAACCTCCATGGTGCCCGGCTTAATTGGTTAATATAGGAAAGAACAGCCAATTCCATGCAAAGCATCTTTATTTTTAAAAAGCATTCTCTGTCTAGCTGGGGGTAGCAAGACAATACATCCTTTCTAAAGTTCCTTAAGAATTAATAGGTAACTAGGTTCAAGGTAGTAATAGTTCTATAAAGAACCTGAGCTAGAGAAAGTCATAACCTTGTACCATTAGAATGACATAGCACGCCTTTGAGTATTTCTTTTAAAGATCGCCTTTTGAGGTTTGCTTCTCTGCATATTATATGAATCAGTTTCACTTAGGACTGTTGGTCCGCTTGCTGTCTGTTTTGACTTTAAAGCATAAAGCAATGGAAATATAGCCATTAAATTAAGCTGGCCTTGGTGAAATTTGTCTCCTTCACTAGTAAGATTATTGAAATTTACATTTTCATCATTTTCCAATCATAGGAAGAGCTGTAACTCCTCTTCAGGGAACCATTCCAAGATGAGTCTCAAGAGAACCAATGATTCCAATAAGAATGTCAGTAAAGTTGGGGCTGATTGAAAGGAAAATTCAGCTTTAGTACTACAGTTAATTTCATTTGGTTATGTCTATCTTCCATCTATATATTTACTTGCAGTTTACTTTAAACAGTCACATAGGGATCAAGGCCAAATGATGGACCTAGAATATGCCAAGATTAGGGTCTGTGGCAGTCCTATTTGATGTTCTCTTAAAACAAAAATAAGATTGTTGTATTTAGTTATCCCCATTGTTTAATGAGTAAAGTTTGCACAGAGGGATTTAAAAATAGATGGTTTTATAGATGTTGGTGGAGGGGTTTGGGGCAGAAGATAGGGAACATGTACTCTTATGAATAAAAAAATACATATAAACCCACAGCATTTCTTGTCATTGTTATCTACTGACTGTTTTTTTCTACTCTTTGGGAGGAAAAAACAGTTTGTAAATGGATTAAATAGTCTGATCGTTTTGTATATTTCATGTGACAATCCATCTCATTTGGAAGGAAGAGAAACACAGTCTTAGAGTTGGGAGAGAATTTAGAGGTTATTTAGTCCAACCCCTCATATGATCTAAGCAAAATAAAAACATCTTTCCAGGGATGTACTGAAGCTTGCTCAAACTGGCTGCAGAACCAAATGTTCAATTTTCAGTATGAGCATTTACACTTTGGAAATCAGCAAAGCTACTTGTTATTAAGTTTTTCTTTACATGAAGCTTAAATCTGCTTCCTAGTTCTACTTTCTCGGAATAAGCAGAATAAGTCTAATCCTACTTTCATGTGTTAGCCCTTCAAGTGCTTAAAGGCAGCCATCATATCACCACCTTCCTAAGTCTTCTTTTCTTAAGACTAAAAATGCCCAGTTTCTTCAACCAGTCTTCAGAGAGTAAGATCTGAAGAGTCTTCAATATCCTGGTTACCTTTCTCTGGAAATTCTTCCTGGTATTTCATAAAACGTGGTACCCACATTTTTTTTAGTTAGGATTTTATCAAATAATTTAGGATGTTGTCGATTTATATTAATTATAAAATAAATTATAAAAAAATACGATGTTATCAAATAATGGCCGTAATGAATCTGAACCTTATACCTCCCTTAATGGGACCTAATATCTCTGATTTTGAAGACAATTATAGAAAATGAGAGAAGCCATAAAACTCTTCATGTTGTAGTTTTATAGCTTCTCCTATTTTCTATAATTTTCCAAAATTTCCCCCAAAAGGGAAAGAAATGGTTTCTTCATACTAAAGATTAGTGAGGTTGATTGGCCAAATCTTAGAATGCATTATTAAAAGAATAGTTTCTAGGCACTTATAAAATGATTATCCTGATCAACTAAACCAGAATGGGTTCATCAAGAATATATCATGATTGCCTAACCTTATTTCCTTCATAAGGAGAGGTGTGCTAGTAAACGTTTAACAACCATCTCTCCAAAAAATGTATTCATAACTCACTGTTATGTTTAATCTGCATTATTCATACTTTCTTAAGTTTAAATCATCAATAAAACAAGTCAAGCACTAATTTGTAGTGTTTCCCAATTTCCTATGGTATAAATACTCACACTGAAAAGATAATAATCAACTCTATGAGCTGGCTCCAGTATACTCACTGGTAACAAGGTGAATAGATCAAAAGAATGATTTAGGCATAATAACCAGAGATTTCAATAAAGCACCTGAAAAATAAATCTCTCATCCTATCCTTGCAGACAAGGCAGAGAGACATGAGCTGATTGATAGGAATTGTTGAAAATTGCTAGATATGAAGAAAAAACTCACTAATAATTAGAGCTACTCAAAAGAGGAATGAACTGTCTAAGAATTGTTTTCCCAATGCCAGTAGTCTTCAAATGGAGGCTTACTTTGCATTTGTTGCAAATATCATGGAGGCATTACTGCCCAGGTAGGAGTTAGAATACATGATCTCTGAGGTACCTCTCAGCTCTGAGATTCTAGAGTAACTGTTTCGTGTCCACATGACTGTTTTCTTCAGGTAGATTTCAAGTACTTTGTTATATATCTCTGACTATTCTAACAGTAATATATGCTTAGGGACCCTACTTCCTCTAACTTCTACTTCTACTCCAGAATTGGGTGTCCAGTAGAGTAACTCTCAGAGTTGAGTAGGATACCCTACAGGTCAATCCTTTTAAAGCTATATTTCTTGAGCTCCAACCGCTATGTTTCTCATGAATAACAGTTAGGTTTAATAGCTCTTAGCAAAAGCATTTACTAAATTGATATAGTAAGAATAGTAACTATAAAATATTCCTCATCACTCATAAGTACAGTTATTTTTGTACTAGAAGAGGACCAAAATGGCATCACTGACTGTCACATAAATTGGATTTAGATGAGGCAGAGTTGTACAAAGTCATCATTTAAGTTCAGTGGCAAGACAAAAGTCAAAATGACTGGTTACGGTTTGGGCTCCATTGGATGACTTTGGCTTCTTCAATATCTAACCAGGGTCTAATCACTCCATAGCACCTGCTTCTGCTGCCATCGTGGTTTTAGAACAAATTGCTCTCATTCACCCTTCTGCCAGAGGAAATCTTCAAATGGCAGGGGTAGACACTCTCCTAACTCACTAATCGGTTTGAGGCTTTTTGGTTACCCTCAACCTGGTTAAGTCGACTATAGCTTCTTGGAGTCACAAGTGAGAACTGGGTGACAAGTGGATGCCAAAAGAGGAAAGTAAACATGAAAAAGGCTCAGCAAGCCCTCACCCTAAAGCTATTAGTTTCCCTGAATACCCTATATAAATACCCTCATAAATACATACAGCATCCAATGAAAGAGTGGGCTTAAACCTTCAGTACAATAGTAGTGAGGAACACCTGTAGGACACATGAGTAGCAAAGGCAATTTACATGTCCTGGTACTGTAGAACTGGAAAGTCCATTCTTTATAATGCCCTTCTGTGACTCACCTTAGGTTTGGTGTCTCTTTTAGGTTGAGATCTAAAAATCTCACTCTAAGATATCCAGCTATTTTCTTTGCTTCTTAGAGTCCTTTTCTTGGAATTTGCTTTCTCCTTCAAGTGACTATCTCTGTGTATTCATGTCTAGTAGGAATATACATTGTCTCAAACAGATAAATTCTTAAGTTGCTGGATGGGATATCTTCCTTTGGACAAATTGCTACTAGATCTAGTCAGAACTATGCCCTTGTCCCTAGGGTAGGAGTTTATAATTTAGTTCCATGAATATCTGCAAAACAGCCACTTGGCCATTTATGGATAGACACTTGTAGTACTCTGTTAAATAGGCGTCTTTTAATACATACTATTCCACATGTGTACACATCTCTCTGTAAGAATATATTTTGATAAAAATATAATGTGACAACTATTTCAATATACTTTGTTGCCTTGTGATCCTCCATATTTAAATCTTTAGCATTTAAAAACATTAACCCAAGGAGAGGTTCATAGGCTTCACCAGACTGCCAAAGAGGTTCACCCACCAAAAATATCTAGAACCACTGTCCTACACCTTTGCTAAGCCCTACAAAAGTAGATCCAATTTTTAGAGTATCCGAATAGCATTGCTCCTTTTAAGGACATAACAGAAAGGGGTTCACATATCATAAAGGAATCAGTGAGAGTTAACACCTCATTTATTCATATTCTGTAACATACCAACTGCAGTGGAGTGGGGTGAGGAACCCTCTCCCATATAGAGCAAAGACCTACAGTCGCCATGCCAAAGTGCATTCATAGGGACCTAATTTAAGATGGTGCTCTGCTGACAATAAGAACCCAGCCATCTTACTCATAAGAGGAAATAGGGATTTTAATGAAGGTAACTCAGTAATCACTGAAACAAAGGAGCTATGCTTACCTGTATTTGGTATAGAGCATTGGACCTTTTGACTTAAAGGTGTACTGTTATAAGAAATCAGTCAGCATTTTGTTGGCACAGTTCCAGCTCTGTATTAACTATCCAGATTAATGTTAAACCATACCCCAGGAATTATTCATGAAGTCTCTCTATACAATGTAATTGCATATTTTGGCATCCAGAGTCTGTAGACTCATTGTTTTTATAGATTAGCTTCTCTTCCTGAACTACGGAAGAGACAATGATCTGGTCTGCTTATTCTAGAGGGGAAAGGAACTCACAGATTTTACACGAAATGGTATTTGTCAAATAGGCATTTACTGCCAAGGTGCCAGGTCTCACTTACATTGTACCCTGAGTGAGGGGACCCTGCTAATGCTCTGAGGGAGGAAAACAAGACTCCTTTACTTCAGTCTGAATAGTTAGCTTTACTGTGAATCTTTCTAATACTAAAGGAGAAACAGAGTATATTAGGAAGAACCTGTGACAGGGAGTGAAGAGATCTCAGCTCAAGGCCCAACTTGACCACTAATTATGAGTTCAACAACCTTGTCATTTCTCTTTATATCTCCATTTCTTCATCTGTAAAATTGAGGCTCTTGACTCTAACCTGGATATCTTGGTTTCTTCCTCACACTATCTGACCCTATAATTAAAATAAAATTAGCCTTTATCTACCTTCCAAGATTAATATTACTCCTCAGCACAAGTATCATGTCTACTAATTATTTCATGCTTCCAAAGAGATAGGTACAAAATGTAATTCACATATAGACCGTATGTATAAAGAAACAACCATTTACCGAGAGATTACAAGTGGCCATCCATAAATGGCCAGGTGAGTTCTACTTTCCTGCAGAGAAAAGTGGGAAGATATTCAAAACCAATTAAAATGTTAAACATGTTGAAAGAGGACTAAAATATATTGTAATTGTCAAATTACCACTCAATTGAACTAAGCAGAAATAAAAGAAAAGAAGACAATGAGTTCCTTATTGGTAAGCTTTGAAAACTTTTCTTTTATTGCTTTGGAAGGCAGAAAAAGGGATTAGTTCTCATATGAGTAGGGGTTTATTCTGCTTAACTCAAGCCAGAGTTAATGACCTATAGTTTTGAAAGATCCTAAATGTTTCTTCAAATCAGTCCTGAGGAGCCCATTTGCTCTTGCAGTGATAGGCTCAGTCATCTA
Source organism: Monodelphis domestica (assembly GCF_027887165.1). Classification (NCBI taxonomy): domain Eukaryota; kingdom Metazoa; phylum Chordata; class Mammalia; order Didelphimorphia; family Didelphidae; genus Monodelphis; species Monodelphis domestica. The sequence goes on from NC_077227.1 coordinate 95,400,956, forward strand.
CATATGGGCAATTTTCTGCAATGACCAGAGTCAGCTTTCACCTAGTGATAAAATTCTTCTTCATTTCAAAACACATATTTGACAATTATAACAATATGATAAAATGACAGTCAGAGATGAATGAGCCTCTTGATAACTTCAGTTTGCTCCTTGACATAACAGCCATTCATAGGTTTTCAAAGAATTTTCCATCCTAGCATGACAGCTGAGCCCTAAAGCTCCTGCCAGGACATTGATGTTCTGTGCTAACTTTATTTACTGGTTTGCATCCAGAGATTCACCAGGCAGACAGGTGGGACAAGTGCTTGATGGACAGCATATGCTCTGGTCCTGAATGCTGAAAAGGAATAGATACTAGGGATATAAAATGGGCAGATTATGCCAATGAACAGGAGAGGGCCAACGTGCCCACTTGTTAGAGCAGAATTTTAGTCACTAATTAGTGATTATTCCTTTTGCCCAATTCAGATTTTTATTCTGTGTGCGTGTTTTGTGAAAGCCTTTTCAGAACTAGAGAATGGCAAGTTCCTTCACTGGGCTTCAAAACTAAAATTTTTGAACTTTGAAGTACATTGTTATTTTTTATCCCAGTAATTCATCTGGAACTGTCTTTTCATGTAAAGCGGAATAAAGAATTAAATAAATTGTCTGGACAATTGATTCCAAAAATATCTTGGTACAAAATATCTAAAAAATTAGGAAATAATGTTCTAGGGACTCTCTTAACAATTTCTGGCTAGTATTTCAACTGTCCACTTTATTGTAAATTTAGAGACATATCCTAAAATTATTAAAAGGAGAAAGCAAAGATCTAGAACAATGAGTCAAAATTGAGTCTGGGATGGAAAATATTCAGACAGTAAGGAAGAAATAATACTTATTCCTCATGGTCTTATCTGAGATACAGAAAAAGTAATCACTGAGTTATTTCTTGGCTTTGTGAGTTTATTAAGCAAAGCAAAGAAAAGCATATTTCAACACACAGCAGAAACAGCTTGTAAAAATCTAACTTGAGGTTTCCTACAGGTATTGTTTATCTTGGAAAGGCTTGGCCTGATGAGTACATATGCAATTATTCTCCACTTATACCATTTCACTCCTTTGACAAATGTGATAAAGGGGGTTTCACATTATATCTTATACATACAGATACTCCACTTATAGGCAGAAAAAAACCTCACGGCAGATCCATAATATCCCCAGCTACTCTCCAGCATCCCTTAAGAGGGGTAGATTTAGCACCCTCACAAGCCTACTTTAATTCTGAGAACCCTTCAAGAATATTCAGTAAAGCAGTGGCATGAAATTCTAGGGAACACTGAAATGTAATTCTATTGATTTTCTATAGATAAAGTGTTGAACTGGAAATAATACTATAGAATACCATTTAGCTTGTTCTTGCAGCTCCTAGATTATTTCTATGACCAGATATATACTTTTCTTTTAACTGCTTGTCCAAAGGACAGATGTAGTGTTTTTTTTATTGAATTGCATACAACAAACATTTAATGAAGATGATAACTAGCATTTATATGGTGCTTTAAGATTGGCAAAGTGCTTTAACACAGTATCTAATTTGATCCTCACAAGGGCTCAATGTGGTAGGTGCTGCTATTATCCTTCCCACTTTGTAAAAGAAAACGAGGCTCAGAGACTAAGTGAGTTGCCCAGGTCATACCACTAAGAAAATCTTTGAGACAAGATTTGAATTTGGGTCTTCTTAACTCTAGGTCCAATGACCTGTCCACTGCAATACCTAACTACCAAGAATTTTATGTTTTTTCCTTGACTGATAGGGATTTTGTAACTCTCACATTACATTTCTATGCCTCATAGGATCATAGATGTAGACCAGAAATTCACTAAAAGGTTATCTAGTCTCCCCCTCTTCTTCATTTTATAGATGAGGAAATGGAGACCTAAAAAAGTGAAGGGACTTGCCCAAAGTCATGGTAACAGAGACAGGATTTGAAGAGTGGTTCTTAAGCTCCAAATTCAGCATTTTTCCTACTATGCTCACACTGTTCTCCTGAATTAAAAAAAAAAGTTCAGCTTCACTTCCCTTCATTTTGGAGTGAATCTCTAAGGAAGAGGCAGCATTCTTCATTATTACTGAATTTTTTTGAGTGGTTTGGTTTGATTTTTGGAGTTTGAATGCCAGCTTCTTCCACTTGGTATGTGACTTTGAGAATTTGAAACTCCAAGTTCTTTGCAAAGTCTTCTGATCCAACTCTTGGATGGACAAACTGAACCTTAGTTTCTCTTCACCTGTTAAATGGTTTCTATGAGGATTAAATGAGATAACTTATGGTTGAGGGGCTCTGAAAATCTTAAATCATTATGTAACAAGTTTTTATTAAATACATACTATGTGCCAGACACTGTATCAATATTGGAAATGCAAAGAAAAATTGGGAAAGTCTTTCTCCTCAAAAATATTTCATTCTAATGGAAGATACTACATGAACTCACACAAATAATATATGTTTTTATTACACTTAACATATGTCACCTGCATTATTCAAAAATAAGATGACGTATGGTATAGTGAATAGAGAGCTAGCCTTAGAGCCAAAGAGACCTCAGATCAAATTCTGCCTCTGATGTGTGATGCTGAGAAAGTCACTTAATCTCTTAGTGCTCTGAACAATTCTCTAAGACTATAAATTTCAGAGAAGTTCCTGTATCAGTAGACGGAATTTCATCATTTGGGAGTTCCCTATACCAATGAAATCATAGGTTCATGACCTATCCTTGTTCTTTCTATAAAATGAGCACAAGCTTGTTTGGGGGGATAGTGCATTCAAAGCTAGAGGGATTGACAAAAGGGCTTGAGCTGAGTTTTAGAGGAAATCTGACATTAGAAGAGGCAGAGGTGAAGATGGAATGCATTCTATGTTTAGGACATAGGCTCTCAGATGGGAAATGATGTGTTGGTACAATGAAGTTTTACATGTGAAATAACAAAAAGGTCAAAATATCTGGATCACAGAATACAAGGAGGGAAATATACGTAGAAAAAGCAGGAAAAAAAAAACAAAAAGAAGCCAGTTTATAAGAAGAGATTTAAATGTCAAATAATTCAAATTGTAACCAGAAGCAAAGAGGAATAATTAGAGTTTACTAGGGGTGAAGGGGATGAGATGACATCTCGTATAATAGAGAGTTAGCCTTGGTGTCAAAATGGGCTTCCAAAAGCCTATGGTCTGATGTGGATTTTAGGAAAGTCATATTGGCAGATGGGTGGAAAGATGGCTTGGAGTGAGGACAGATGAGGAAGGAAAACCAAAAAAAGGCTATTGTTATAGTCTAGGCCAGCACTGGTGAAGATGTGGCACATGTGCAGTGCTGACATTCAGGTAACTGCTCCATTTCCCCTCTTCCCAGGCCCCAGCACATTTTTTGCATGCCCCATCCCTCTGTCCAGCTACCCAAAGCAAGCACTTTCTCCCTCAGCTCTCTCTAGTAATTCAAGGGCTCACAGACAGCTTGAATATGCCATCTGGGCACTCAAACTCTGAAAAGGTTCGCCAATGCTGCTCTAGGCAAAAAACAAATGGAAGCTGAACTAGGGTTATGGCTATGTGAATTGGGAAGAGGACAAATAATGAGAAATGTTATAGAGAAAGAAATGATAAGATTGGACAATTGATGATATATCTGATGAGTAAGAGTGAAGAGTCAAGAATGATAGCAAGACTATATACTTGGAAGCCTGAGGGTATGGTGGCACCCATGACATTAATAGAAAAGTTTAGGGGGAAAATACTGAATTCTGTTTTGAGCACACTGAGTTTGACATGTCTCCAATACATCCCACTGGAAATGCCCAAATAGGCAGTTAGCAAATTAGATTGAGGCTTGGGAGATAAACTAGGGCTGGATAGTTATCTAGTAGTCATTTACATAGATTTGGTCATTGAACTCATGGGAGCTGACAAAGAGAGAGATATGGTGAGAAAAGAGAATAGAGCCCAAGACACACTAGCAGTTAATGGATATGACACGAATCATGAATCAACAGAGTAGACTTTTGAGAAGGAGTGGTTGGAAAGGTAGGAAGAAAACCAGAAGAAAGCAGTATTATAAAAGAGACAAGAGTAGTTAACAGGGTCAAATGCTGCACAGAGATCTAAGAAGATGAAGACATAGAAGAGGTATTTGGCAATTAAGTAACTTTGGAACAAGTTGTTCAGTTGAGTGTTGAGGACATACGCTTTCTTTTGGGTCGAACTACCATGTACAGAGATCTGCCAATACGGATGGCAGAGATTTCTTTTAAATAATCATTGCATTAATACTTCCCTTGGAATGTTTTACTTGTATACCTGAAGACATGGTTTAGTTTTCATGCCAAAGTGATGATCAGAAATTTTAAGGTCCCTTTGACTGAACTTTACATGAATTCTTAAACCAAAGCTCTGGGAAGCCTCCAACTCTGTCTATGATGTGATTTTATATAATTTAGTTGATAATGTAATATAATTACATAATGTGATTTTAGCATTATTATCATCATCAATAAATACTGACACAATCCCTATTGTGTGAAGTTTAAGAGTCAGAAAGAGATGTTAGAATTCTTAATTATTTGCACTTAAATTAATTATGATCATAGAATTTCAGAAGTAGAGTTAAAAGAGATCCAAGAAGTTATCGAGTTCCACCATCTTATTTTATTTCCACTATTAAAATGTTTATAAATGGAATATGTACACTATTGTTTGATGAAAAATATAGGGTTGACTACTTCATTAGGTCATGTAAAGGAAAAATATATCTGTGAGATGATTTGGTAAAGAGAAATATCCTTTTTGCACACAATTGTTCTCAGATACCAAACATGGTTGCACTGAATGAAATAAACATGGCTTTAGTTTGGGGTAGGCTGCTGCACAAGTAGCCATCCATCCAGCAGAGGGCACACAAGTTAACAAAAATGTCTTTTCCCCAGTTTCTACTATGTTTTAACTATGTTACTGGTAAAAATACAGATTACAGACTTCGTGTAAAATTGCTTTTACAGATGCTTAGGATGCTTTAGTAGTGAGAATGAAAATTAAAAATTAAACTTCAGAATAGGAGTTGGCAACATCTCTCACACAATTTGGATATTGTACATGTAAGTAAATGTACTCCTTGGAGAATTATTACAATGTACAATAAATTTGGAATCAAAACATAATTTACCCTCAAGACATATTGGCAAGGATCTGGAATTTCCTTTCTCTACCCCCCTTTACTTTAAGAAAACTTAGACAGGCTCATCCATCTATCCACATTAGGAGCAGGTGGGCAAATAGACATGCATAAAAAGATATTAGGGCTGGAGGGGGTCTTGAGAGAAGTCATCTGATCTGCTTTAAGAATCTTCCTAAGGACAGATTTATTATTTTTAAAATTTGATTTACTTTCCTTAATGAGGGTTCAAAATATTTGTGAATCTACTTTTCAAACTGCAAGATCTGTACAAAGACACGATTACATGTATCATTTAATCCAAGGGAAAGGGACAGATTTATGATTCCTAAAATGGATTGACTTTTTACTGCTTTCATTAATGAGTTTTCAAAATACTTGCGAATCCATTTTTCAAACTGCAGAATCTGTGCAAAGACAAGATTACATTTATTATTTAATCCAAGAGAAGAGACAGATTTAGGATTTTTAAATAGACTTATTTTTACTGCTTTCATTAATGAGTATTCAAAATATTTATAAATCCACTTTTCAAGCAGCAAGGTCTGTACAAAGAAAAGATCACACGTATTAGTTAATCCAGAACCAAACATTTCTCTAAAAGAGTTTTTTTTTTTTTCCCAAAAGCATTAGAGTTTAGGATCAAGTTTTCTATTATGTTGAAACAACAAAACTTCATTTAGAAACTCTCTTGAATGCAAAGCAACTTAATAATAAGTCACATGAGCCCTACTTTGAAGAGAGGGAATTTGAGGAGCAAAGATTAGTCAAATGCCCAAGATTGTGTATCGAATCAAAGGTGAGTCTGTACAGGAATTATAGAATCCAGCCCTCTGATTTTTCCCCTGACCCTAAACATGATGCTTAATGTTGCCATCTCTTCTAAAGGCTATCACTTTATATGCATTGTGAGTACCCTGATGAAAATGCCCTCAGAACAGAGTTATGAAGCAGGGTGACCGCTGAATGCTTCTTTCCCTATCCTCCATGATATCCATTTTATTTTTGCAATTAAGTCACGTGGAAGGTCGGACACTGTTGTTTTCTCATTTTGGCAATAATATAGCAATAATAACAATAATAAATAAATACAACGTGCTCTAGGCTAGAAATTTGTGTGCCTAATTTCAGAGTAAAGCCAATTTCCACGGCCCTGTTATCAGCACTGCATATTTATAATGGAATTACAGGCGTACATACTCCTGACAGGAGCAGTTGTCATTGGGCCCTCCTAGTACTACCCAAACTCACAGAACTGGGAGGGGACACATTAGTGCTACTGTGTCCTTTGTCACCAGAAAACACACCATATTTTTCTTTTCTCTTCTCCCCTTAACTAGATCTATGATCTTGTCATCTGTAAATGGTCCCATTCATGTCCTCCATAAAGTGAAGGTCCAGGCAGGGGGAAGGGAAAGGGGGAGTCTGCACTCCTTTAAAGGGCATTTTTCCCTTCTATGAAGAAAGAGAGAGAGAGAGAGAGAGAGAGAGAGAGAGAGAGAGAGAGAGAGAGAGAGAGAGAGAGAGCCGGAACCCGAAACTTCAATCAATGCCTCAGCTTCCAAAACTATGACACTGTCAAACTGGTGTCATTAAAACTAACTAACCATATTAAACGAATATTAAAATATAGGTTCCTTTGCATACCATAATGAGCAAGACTGCTTTTAAGTCTCTCCCTGCGCTTTGAGGTGAGGTGGCATTTACATTCCCAAACTTTGAAGTCAGAACAAAATGTACAGGTAGAGGGTACTAGATCAAATAATAATCAACTTCAAAAAGCATTTTGGCTGTTAGATGTCCCAGGGCTAATTTCCTCTAGACATTTTAAATGTAAATGTCTAAACTCATTTAAAAATGGTAAATTGGTCTAGGTTCAATCAAAAAACATCCTGACACAGAACAGGCAGCCTAGGCTAATTGTCATTTGTTTGTCAAATGAATTCCATTTGGAAAGGAATGAAACCTCCAAGCTAATTCTTTTAAGGTGAGCTGGTAGTTGTATTATCAGTTAAATGCAGTAAAATGCATAATCATGGGATGATAATGAAAACTGAACCCATGTTAGCACTCAGGCTCCGTCCGCCACAGGGCATGGAGCGATGGGACTTAAGTACTGTAATGTTCCATTGGCCACAATGGCACCAAGTCTGCTCTTTAGCCTCAGAGATACTTTCTTTGCATTTTAAAAAACTTTATCAAAGCACCGTGGCAATGTAGAAAATGTCAAAGTGAAATGCACTGTAGGCAAATTGAGATTTCATTAAGTTTAAATTTATTGCTTTTGACTGATGTATTACCATGCTTGTTAAGAACCAGTAATTTGGAATATCTGCCAGCCTGGTAAAATAGCTTTGTCTCCTTGTGTATTACTTTGTGTGGACTTTGAAAGGCTGCAGCCATTCAAAGTGAGTGCGGTGTGTGTGTGTGTGTGTGTGTGTGTGTGTGTGTGTGTGTGTGTGTGTGTGTGTGTTTGCACAGTTTCAAATATTGTAAGACATCTGGCCTAGGTACACCGATAAACCGCCACGCACTTTCTGGGGGGTTTGTCAGGGTACGCAGTGCTAATTGCAGGATTGATATCGATAGGGCTTTGATGTTTCTGGTCAGAGCAGAAAACATTCAAAGACGAGAGAATTGGAAATGTTTCTTCTACTTGGCCGATGCTTTTCGGGATTTGGGAATCCATAGTGGATTCAATTAAATTCAGATGAACAGGCATGGATTAAGTGCCTACCATGAGTCAGATGCTAGGCAGGCTGCTAAATGGCATAGCGCCTAGAGTGACTTGAGTTCAAATCTAGATTTAGATACTTACTTGCTGTTCGACCCTAGAAAAGTCTGTAAAATGGGGATAATAATAGCATTGATTTTCCGCCTGTAGTAGTGATGGGTGGTTGTAAGGCTAAAAGGAAATCATGGTTTGTAAAAGTGCTTTGAGAACTTTAAAGCACTAGAATATGCATGCTAGGGACACACAACATATAGATGCTAGGATCAGATTCAAATGAAATGCTGCCTGTCCTCAAAGAGTCTCCAGTCCACTAATAGGTAAACTACTTTTTAACCCTTACTTTCTGACTGAGAAACAATGCTAAGATAGAAGGGCAAAGGCTAGGCAATTGGGGTTAAATGCCTTGACTAGGGACACACAGCTAGAAAGTGTCTGAGGTCAGATTTGAACTCAGGTCCTTCTGACTCAAGATCTGGGACTCCATCTATTCTGCCACCTGGCTGCGCCCACTAAAACTTCTAAGTAAGAGGAAGATAATTTAGGGAGGTAGCTGGGCCACTAGATGGTACAGTACAAAGTAGAGTGTTGAGTTTGGGAAAAGGAAGACCTGAATTCAAATCTGGACTCAGAAGTTTATTAGCTGTGTGACTCTGGGCACATCACAATTTCTGTTTGTTCCAGTTTCCTTAACTATAAAATGGGTATAATAACAGCACAACATAACAAAAGTTGTCAGTAGGATCAAATAAGATAATATTTGTAAAGTACGTAGTAGTTGCTATATAAATGATTATTCCCTCTCCTTTCATAATCTGTAAATCATAGCTCACAGATGGGCAGGGTATTAAAGATTATCTCATCCAATGCCCTTCCACAGTTTTCAGTTGAGAAAACAGAGATTTACAGGATGAAAAATTACTTCCCCAAATGGATTGGAAGAAATGGTATCTATGGCTCTACCTAGCTCTAAGATTTTTGATCACTGAACCAGAAAATAAAAATAGCCATATTGAATTTGAAGTGGAGGGAAGAATGTTTTGCAATCTTGTTTTTTTATAAAGGGACAATTGGCAAGTAAAGAAGCTCAAATCAAGGACCTACCCCCAAAAAGCAATGTCTTCAGGTATGTAATAGGTCAGTATAAATTCAAGCTAATCTGCTCTGCTTTCTACACCCATGGGACTGCAGTTCATAGTAAAAACATTGTTAGATCATGAAGCCAGGTTAAATGATCCCAAGTATAATTTTAGAATTGTTTATTTTACTGTGTTCTGATTTCCCCCCATATTTTATTTACCTATATTTGCCACTAGAGGAAATGAACTGTAGTGGATAGAGGGCAGCCTCCAGGTCAAGAAGTATATTTAAAGCCCATCTCTGACACATAAAAACTCTTTGATCCTGGTGAGATCTTTTAACCTCTCAGTTTTCCCAAGTGACTCTAAAACTGTAAGGCAATGGAAGTTGCTGATATGACTTATTAGAGGGAGTATTCTTGTTATACTAATATGTACTAAATACTTAAGTATTCTCCCTGTACTAAAGACATCACAGGCATGGACACTGACTCCACCCTACCCAAAAGTTATTGCATTTACAGAAAATAATCACATGGATCCTCAACCTTTGTGACTAAGTGGAAGTGAATTGAATTTACTGTGCCCACCCTATACCCTTCCCCCCTTCCAAAGCCATCTAAGTCTTCCACGGGCAAATGATCACTGTCTCATGAATGTGGGTGTTCACAATGATACAGACTGTAGCATATCCATGCCAGTCTGTGATGTACAACTCCTCTCCATGTCCATAAGGTTCACCAAAACGCTTACTGCTTTCTGATAGAGAGTTTGATCCAGATTCTGTAGATATCAATGTTTTTTGTTCCACTGCTCTTACTACATTCCTTTGGGAAGTTAGGACAAGGAGGAAAAAGTCCTTCAAATTGTCAAAACCTCCAACAGTTGCATAAAAATGTTTTTACAATCTAAGAAGGATAGTACTAGAGGTAAGATTACCAGGTGTCCCTATTTTCCAATGACAGCCTTAGTACTGCACTATCTCTTCTGTCTACGTGACCGACGCTAGCCCAAGGTTGTGTGAGTAGACAAAGGAAGCTTGCCTCTTGTCCTACTTGTCATAATTATTCCACAAACCCTTGTGATGACTTTAAATCCTTGAGTAAAGGTTATGCTTACTAACAATTGAGTTTTTCAAATTCAGAGTTTATACTTTTGACTATCCCAAGCAAAATTCACATGTATTGAGAAGCACATTGGTGGAAAAACACTACAATGTGGATAGATTCGTAAACCAGAGCAAGAATATGGAAGACATGACCAAGAAATAATGTAGTCTTTTCACTTGTCTTTAATACTTAATTGATTTCAGACAAGTCTTAATTCAGTCACTATAGGGAAAAACGAACCATTTTTGCTTTTGTTTTTAAAAGCAGGTATAGATGCTGTTCTGTCCAAAACAGATTTTTATTCTTTTTCCTTTCTCTCCCTGTACAATACTGAAAAATGAATGGTCTTCAGGCCATGTTTATTTCACTTCTAGAAATAAGGTCTAGAACTCCAAGTAGGAAAAAAGATAGCTATTTCAAACCCCTGGCAGTGATAAGTGGTCCTACTCGAATAAATTTGAAAGAAGGAGGCTATACAAATCCTCTCTATTAGCATCATGACACCTTGCAAGAGGAAACTTGTGCAAAAGAAAAGTTGGCAACAGCTGACATATAAGATGAGAGAAAGACTAACTATTCCCTCCCCAGCACACTCTCCCAGACACAGACTCATGAGGGGAAAAAAAAAGGTTGGATTGCCTCTCCATCAAGTAGTAGCCAAAGCACAGGCAGCACTTGGCACAAGGTCTTTAAGGACTTTAAAAAGTAGAAGTCAGATGACTGCAAAAAGGGCTGTGTAGGCAGGACAGGATCATGTGTATCCGTAAGAAATAGCACCTATCCGACAAAGACATTGAAGGCATTTGCATCGTTGCATCAGCAGTGGGAAGAAGAAATCGCTTCTTGTGGAGTCAGACATTGGGAAACAGATAAAGCCCAGGAAGAATGTGCCTTATTGACTTCCCAGATTAATGTAGATGTGAACACATTAGCACTGTTTGAGAGAGAGTATTCTCTTTTGCAGATAACTGGGATTGGGACGATTGGATTACCAAATAATGGACCTTCTTAGTTCGGTCATCACAATTTATCAAGTACATTAGTTTAAAACCTGCAATTTTGAACTTAGTGTGATTGAGCTTTTCCAAAGATTGAATTACTCAACTTTTGTTTGGGAATGTCTCTGTGAAATTTCCTGAAAGGGATAGTCCTCTTTCTTTTGTGCTCAAATGAATACCAAATCTCATACTTTATGGATATTTATAGACATAGGAATGATAGTGCTAATGTGCTCTAATGTCTGTCGACTTGACTGGAGAGGCCGTGGGCTGAGCTTTTTGGGGTTTCTTTGTTTTGTTTTTTAATAACATAGAGGAGTTCTATATCCTATTTGTAAATCTAATTAGAGTTTTCAATTTTTTTTCTCTTTTTTTGCCAAAGAGGTTTCAGAAAAAAACCCATACCCAAAAGAACACTTTAAATTAAGGTTTTAGGATATGGACCTGTTATTTTCATATAGCTTATTCTCCTCTAGTAAAGAAAGTGGATCAGCGTATTTGTATGTTTGTTTATTCTATTGAAAATGAAAAAGACAAGGACTGACAAAACTCCCTTCTCAGTTCTATTATATGTTTTAACAAAGGCAAAGGCAATAGATTTTGCATCTCCTCCAAGGCCTTTATCTTAATGCAGTATTTTTTTTACCTTGAAAAGACCAAGATTTGAAAAAAAAAAAACCAACAGAACCTTCATCTCAAAGGTACGAAGATTTAATGTTTTAGCATAATTGTATAAATGTTCAATCTCCCAATACTCAGTCAGCTTTAGTTCTCGAGTCACCACAGGTACAACCAACTACGAGCCAACATTGCAGTTTAGAACAAGAATGAAATAAAATTGATTCTCTGTAACTGAAAATAATTATGAGATAATTTATCTTTATGTTGTTTGGGGAGTTAAAGCACAGGCCTTGCCCATCACTCTATGAATTATAGGTTGAGTGCTGGCAGAGGGTAGAAACTGAACCAAAATGTCCCAACTGAAATTGGCAAAGAGGTCTTAGACATTGAGTAATCATAAGGTCTAATTTTCTCTGGCAGAGAAACTGATGTTATGAAATATTAATAAGCAATCTACCCATGAAGCTAAGGAGCTAGAAAAATAGATGGCGTTTACTGAAAACTGGGTGTGTGGTATATGATTCCCTGAATATTCAGTGTTGAGTAACAATAGAAGGCAAGGCAACTGATTAGTTCAACAAAGCAGATTTGTTAAAGAGGTAAAAAAAATTTATATATATAAATATATATATATACATATATATATATAATGCAAGGATAAGGAAGGAGAGCCAGAATAGCCCTGGGGTTTTACAGAGCAAACAAGAAGGATTTATTGGTCACTCAAAAATGCAATCATCACTAACAATTTTGGCATCTGAGACAAGAAATAAGGAACATGGCTGAAATAAATTTTATAATTTTTATATGAAACTTCTAATGTTGACTAGAAGTAATTAATATAAATTCTGTTGAGTAGGAAGACCCCTGAACGTGTCTTGGAGGGGGAGATGCCTTGAGACATCAGCTTCCTATAGTGGGAAATGTCTCAATATAAGCCCTATACTGGGATCACAAGATACGTCTCAGAGAGGCCAAACAGCTATTCCATGTTATTGTGAGGTCACTGCAAGGGGCACTTATATGTGAGGAAAGAGTAAGGCAAGCTAAAATGGAGAGGAGTTTAGCTGGTATGCAGTCTTGTCCTAGTTTAATCTGGTAGCTCAATAGTTTAATTAATTTTGTCAACTATGTGTTTTATTGTTTCTACTGATAATGGAATAAAGTTATTGACAAAATATAAACGTAACAAAGCTTTTACATGCACAAGTTCAAAAAAACATTATTATTCATTTTAAATTTATGTGCCTTCTAAATTTGAGTGATAAAAACCCTATTTTCCCTGCCCCAATTATAGTCATTCCAATAGAGTATATACAGAGCATAGCAGGCATTAGAATATAGTTAGTAAAGAATTAATGGAGCTCAGTTTCTTTATATACTTTATCTTCTGCCCAAACTACATCACACTCCATCACCCCATTCTACTTCTGCCCTCTCATCTCAGTGTTTCTGGTCACACTATTCGTGTACAGAACAGACTTATCTTCCATCTGTCTATTGGAATTTCTCCCTTCCTTGCAAATTAAAACAACTTTGAGGTATCACCTCACACCTACTAGACTGGTTAAGATGACAGAAAAGGAAAATGCCAAATGTTGGAAGGAACGCGGGATAATAAGGGCACTAATGCCCTGTTAGTGGAGCTCATGTGAACTGGTCCAACCATTCTGGAGAACAATTTAGAACTAGGCCCAATGGGTTGTACCCTTTGACCCAGAAATACTACTACTAGGTTTGTCTCCCAAAGTGATCAAAGGAAAAAAAAGGACTCCAAAATACAAAAATATTTATAACAGCTATATAATATTTACTAAAATATTTTAATATTATGTTCATAATATTATAATATAAAATATTTATACTCTTTTTGTGAAAACAGAGGACTGGAAATTGAGGGGATGCTCATCAATTGGGGAATGATTGAACAAGTTAATGTATCTGATTGTGATGGATATGTGCTATATATACATATTTTAAATGAAGGAAATAGCCACAATGATGAGATCAGAAATCCATGGAAATTTGGAAATAATATATAAACATGTGCACATTTTATACACATACATATATATTGCATACTATATATGAAATGATGAATAGGATAGTTCCAGAAAAACCTGGCTTACATGAACTGATACAAAGTGAATTAAGCAGAACCAAGAGAACATTGTACATAAGAACAATAATCATTATAAGGATGACCAACTGTGAATGACTTAGCTGTTCTGATGAAGACAATAATTCAAAAAAATTCCAAAGGACTCATGATGAAAAATGCTACCTATCTCCAGAGAGAGAGCTGATGAACCCTGAATGCAGATTGAAGCATACTTTTTTTACTTTATGGTTGGTTTTTCTTTTTCTTTTTTTTTTCCTTTTTGACAACATGGCTAATACAGAAATATGTTTTGCATGGTTATATATATATATACATATATATAATTAATATCATATTGATTGCTTTATAAATGGTTAAGGAAGGAAAGGAGGGAAAAATAAATTTTGGAACTCCACATAGTAAAAAGGTTTAGGCTCAAATCAAGTGCTACCTGCTCTACAAAAGTATCCCCAAATATTTTCACTCTTTTTTTCCTGCTCAAATTTCTCATAGCACTTTGCCAGTCCAGTGGAGCAAAGCTCCTTGAGGGGAGAAGATATTTCATTTTCTGCTTTTGTATTAATGCTGGAGATAATATCTTATACATAATAGTTACTTAATCTCTTTTGAATAGAAGAGCTCCTTTGTACTTATCCTCTCCCTTGAATTAGTTATTTGTATATTTGGATGCATGTTTTCTCCTTACTAGATTATAAATCCCTTGTCAGATCTGTATCTGTCATCTCTATCATGTTTTCCCCAGCACCTACTACAGTGCCTTACATATATGCTTAATCAATGTTTGTTGAATTGAACATCCCCTTTGTATATACACTCTGTCTTGTATATATTCCTTATCATATCTGCAAATGTGTCATCCCTATTTTTGTGCTTCCAGTTCCTGTCATGATATCTTGAATGCAGTAGTTGTTTAATAAATCTTTATTTCCAAACTTCCATGGATTTGTGATCTTATCACTGTGACTATTTCCTTCATTAAAGCAGATTGCAAACTGCCATGTCCTTTCAATAAGTCATCAAATTTTGATAAACCATTATCAATTTTAATTGAAATAAAAGGATATGCACTATCATGTGCTTAAGTACTGTACAAACCAATGTAGCAAATAAGATAAACAGTTGGGTAATTCCTAGATATGTAAATTACAAAATTATATCAAGATCCCTAGAAGAGTTAAAGCTTGACTTGTGATTTTGACACATAAAACCTAATTGACATGATAAAATTACTTACTAAAATTCCACTTAACTTTTGAGAAGCTCATAGAGGTGATACAGAACTTAGCCTAACACATAGTGGAAAGTCAAGGAATATTCTTTTTTTTTTTAATTTAAACTTATTTTTTAAAACCCTTACCTTCCATCTTGGAATCAATACTGTGTATTGGTTCCAAGACAGAAGAGAGGTAAGGGCTAGGCAATGGAGGTTAAGTGACTTGCCCAGGGTCACACAGCTAGGAAGTGTCTGAGGCCAGATTTGAACCTAGTACTTCCCATCTGTAGGCCTCAATCCATTGAGCAAGAAATATCCTTTAATTAATGACTAAATGGCCAGAAGTAGATTAGGTCATAGGAATTTCATTCATTTTCTTTGAAAAAACATTTACTGTCTGTGATGTGCAAAGCACTGCGCACTATGATAGTTTCTAAAACTTGGGTAGTGAAAAATGTCTTCAAATTTTTAGTCCATTTCAAGTCAACATTTTAAAAAGACATTTCTCAAGTCTATAACACTTGTGAGAAAATATGATACAATAGAAATGATATATGAGATAACTAATGCTTTTTAAAGTCACTTTATTGGTTGACAAATGGGATTCAAAACCAGAAGAGATCTTTCCAGAAGATTATACTTTCCTGGCATCACTTCCAAACTGGACCAGGGAAGTTTGAGTTTCTTTTTTTTTCTTTCTCTTCTCCAGACAATTTCAATCTGTAGTTCTCACTAGAATTTATCAGGGTGTTATTTATACAGGTTAAGTGTGCATGGGAATGTATGCAACTAAAATGATCCCTAATCTTATTTAAGAAAAAAAAAACACCTCTTTTTTTGTGCCTAGCCAAAATCTTTGATGCTTTAGTGACTTCAATTGATGTTTTAAATTGAAGGAGAAAAAAAAAGTACCAGGAAGCCCTGTTGGCTTAAACTTCTTACCTTTTTAACCATGTATACATTAGAGAAGCAAGGTGAATTAAGTAGTTCTAAAACAAGGTACATTCTTTTCAGCTGCAAGATAAAGACAAGAGGGAAATTGGGCTCAGTTGCTAAATTCCCTTAGATTACCAAGTGAGAGTGAAGAGAACAGGTGTGTCAGGTGTACCCTAATGGAACATGGTTTAATACAGCTCCTTCTCAGAGATGTGACTCCTGAGAGAAGAAGAAAGGAAAAGCCAAGAGTGAGAGGTTATCCCAGATAAGTACAAAGAAGGAGCTTCCAATGTTTTTCCTATTGTGTCTGTTACACTTATTGGTGTGAATAATGTTGTTTTGTTTTCACAAAGTCAGTCAAGAGCAAAAAAAAGAATAGTGGGTGATAAGCCAAGCCCAGGAAACAGGAGAATGACACACTGTGATAATATATGTTAATTTAATTGGATAGATGTGAATATGTTTTCATAAAGGACAAAGAAAAAGACACCGATGTATTTTCTAAATGCTTACTTTCAAACTGTAATATGGGCCCCACCCATGTTCAAAACATTCACATATCTTGGAAGTGGTGTAAAATCTGTTTTGCTTATTTATTTTAAATTACCGTATTTTTCTTGCTTTGGAGATAAAAACTCTGGTGGAGCCAGACTTCAAATAGATGATGTTCTGAGAACATCAAAACAAAGAAACTGTTTCTGAAACGAAATAAAAGCATTTTTTGAATGACTCTCCTAGTCCATTCAAGTTTTCTTTCAGTTTAGCGGCACTGGCTTAGATAAAGGACTGAACACCTCATAGTCTATTCAAAAGTATCAGATTCAGCTGAAGGTGAAGAAAATAGGGTATCTGCAATATTCATGAGTTGGGACACTTCCCAAGTTTTCTCATTGTCTGAATGACTTTACAACTGCTTCAGAGTATGTGTTACATAACAGATATTCACTGGCACCCATCTTTCCTAATCAAGGCAAACCTTGTACCCAAGTCAAAAGAGCCACACCATTCTTTACCAATTCAGATCCCAACTAAAACGATGCCCAGGCTTTGAAGCAGGATTGTCCCACTCCTTGGTTTACCAGATGCCAAACTAAAGGTCTCGATATCATTTCCTTACAGATTCTATGAACTGAAATCCTTGGTGGCATAGCCTTTGGAAAGCTTTTGTCTTCAATTGCAAGGTAGCCAGCAGAGAACAATTTCCAGCAAAGTATTTCCAAATCTTCTGTCTATTCTGACTTTCTGAAATAAAGTGATGGTTCCGTTTTACTGTGGCAATTTGCCAACTATGGAGGTATCAAGGTACCACCTTTGTATAATAGAAACACTGCTCCACCCTTCTTATATGGAAATGCTAATATTCTCTTATTGAATAAGAACTTAGAAGGTAAAGAATAGCTATTTTCAAAAGAAATTGGGAAGAAATACAAAAAGCATAGTAACAGCCCTATAACAGATGGCAAACGTGAATGACCAGAGCCATATACTACCCTTTGTGGTAATCTTGTTCCAGTAGAAAAAGTAGGGTGATGTTTAGGTATAAATATTACAGTATTGTTAGTGCCAAAGAATTTACTTCTTTTACCTTTTCCCTCTGGAGTCCCAGATACAGCGTGATTTGGATATTTTGTCATTTGTAGAATGAAAGAGAAGCTGGTAGGGACTTAAGAGGTCATCTAGTCCAACCTCCTCATTTTGTAGATGAAGAAACTGAGGACCTGAGAGATTAAGTGAATTAGCCCAGGTCACCCAAATGATAAATAGCAGGCAAGAAATTCAAGCCCAAGTCCTGTGATTCTAGATTTGTAACTCTTTTGACTATACCATGCATTTCAGGTACATGAGTGGTTAGTGCAATGGAGAGCAGAGATAACTGTCTGATAGGCAACCTTTCTTGATCCTCCCCCAAGTTACAGAACTGAATCCTTCCCAGGCCTTTCCTCCCTCCCTCCTGGGAAGTGATTTAGGTGTGATCTTTTCTCCAGGTACTTCCCTTCTTTCTACTTTTTCCCACATTTCTACCTCCTTAAGTATGCATACTCTGTTACAAAATTAGCTCCATTTTTGACTAAGGTCCATGTATTTTCTTGCTTTTATGGAATATATATGAGAGTTTAAAAACTATTTAATATAACCATAATAACTCAAAGCTGTGAGGAAAAATCCTGACAGTGAGAGGTTTGTCTCTTTTCCTTAATTTAATAGGTGGGTTCATGTGTGTATGTGTGTCTAGCTAACTCCTGGCCAAAAATCAGGATACAAAAAGCATTTAGATTAAAGAAATGAGCAGATATATGACAGTTATTTGTTATTGGACAGGAATGTGGATGGGAAGTTGAGGGAAAAGTACTGTTTTTGGAATTTCAGTTTTTTAAGAGGTGAGTATAACTAGAAGCTTTAGACTAAGTCTTCTATTTCAAGATACTTGGAGGAGCACCACAACCCTCTTCGATCTTTCCTTTCTCTGTCACATCTTAGCCCTCCTTTTACTTTTTTCCTTTAGTTTCTACTTTTCATTTTTTGTTTTTTGTTTTTTCATTTTCCTCTTGCTCCTATGCCACTGAATCTTTCCAGCAGACATTAAATACCAGGCAAGGCTGGAGGGCATTCTCTCCTCATTATTTCTGCTATTGCTCAACTTTTACAGTCCCTATCTCTTTCTATCTATCTTGCTCTCTTTTTCTCAGTCTCTCTGTTTCTCTGTCCTGTATCTATGTGTGTACCTGTCCCTGTCTCCTTGTCTCTCTCTGTTTCTCTCTGTGTCTGTGTCTATCTGTCTTTCTGTTTTTCTCTTTCAAGACTCTAGGGTATCACTCAAGTCTGCCTATCAACTCAAAAATCAGAATAATCTCAAATAATTCTTAGGGATAAGAAGAAATGCTTCTCCCCTCTGCATTACAAATCCAGGAAGCCAGGCTATTTTCTAAACCCCACTACATACCTCCATGGAGTATGAAATTTTGCAATCCCTTTCAAAATCAGATGTGGTATATTTGACACTTAAAATTATACAGTATAACTGCAAATTAAAACAGCATTTAACAAAACAAAGGTGATTAGTTCAGATTCCCAAGTAACTACCTTAGAATGACACAGCAAATATGCATCAACAATTTATGTAACAGACTGTTTAATGAAGAACATCTCTTGACAAGCTGCTTTAGTGATTACTGGTCTAAAATTTCATGCAGGATATATTATAGGCAAATATTTCAGCAGTACATTCATGAGCTATATAGCTCAAACAAATATGCATAAAAGCAAACAAAATCTAGGGGATTCTAACATCAGTAGGCTATGCAAAATAGCCAGATTGTGTGCATATAGCTAACAACAGAACTGACCATATTTAGCAAACTATATGATATATGTATAATGCTAATACAAAACAACTAAACATAAACTAAAGAGAAAAAAATAATAGTAAAACAGAGTTTATTGAACATGCAGCAGTTAAGCACATCCATGAACATATGTAATTACATGCAAAGTACACATTGCATGGCTAAACATTAGTGTTATCACTTGACTACACAAATGCTAAGGCAGAGAGTTAGAGCTAGTTAAACACTATTCATCTTCTATACTGGTGCCAATTATAGAACTCTAAGAATTAATGAAAAGATTTTAGTTTTTACAATCCCAGTACAATGTGTTTATAATTTCCTTTACTGTAAAATGGCTACTGAATTCTTGTTTTTTGTTTCCTTTCCCCAATCCTTACCTTGATGCAAGGCTGTTGAACATGGGAGGTGGGTGAGGGATGCTCAGTGAGCTCAGTGTTAGTGAACATCAGTTCAGAGAGATTTTCTGGTACGTTTGTTTTTTAATCATCTTTTGATTCTGGGTGTCCTACACCACGTAGACAGCTGAAGTTTCTCAAGGTTTGGCACATCATTTCTGTTTTGGAGATGTTCGAGAGGTTGTGAGGATCAGATATCTGGTCTTCCATCTTGTTGCTTGCATGACCCAGTAGTCTCTGATTTTTTTGTGAATACCTAAGGAACTTGTATCTTCCATTCTAAGGAGAAGGGTAAGGGAATGTAAAAATGCCTACCTCTAGGGAAATGTACATGGTAGTAAGATATTTGTCATTTTTTTTATATTATGTTAGCTTATGCTGCTGTTTTAAAACTAATATTTGATCTTTTTATTGGCAATCTGATAGAGTGAAAAAAGTTTTGAAATGAGTCAGATAACATGGATTCAAGGTCTAGCTACAACATTTGGTCTTTAACAAGTCATTTACCTTCTCTGAGCCCATTTTCTCATTTGTAAAATGAAGATAGTCATACTTCTACCATTGACCTTGCAATTATAATTGTAAGGAATTTTGTATATGTAATTGTCATTTCAAGTAAATAAACATGTATTAAGTACCTCTTGTATATAGCATACTATACTAGACTCTAGGGATATACAAAATTTAGATGATAAATGGTCACTAACTTCATGGAGATTGCAGACTGTTTGGGGGAGATGATGGTGATGACAATGACAAGAGTGATAATGAAGATTGTGAGGATGATGATGCAGAATAAATTGAAAGAAGGTCTCTGGGAAGTGATTTTTGGCCTGAATTTTCTTTTATTCAAGCCAGCACAAAATTTCCTAAGGCCTAGAAGTGAATTATTCATATTATAATCCCCCAGGTATCACAGGATCATAGATTTATAGTATGACTGGACCTCAGAGGTCATCTAGTCATAATATGCTCATGCATTTAGAGGCAGAATTGACATTAAAAGTTATATGATTCAATATGATTGGGAATATAGACGCTAAAGATCACCCTAGTGCAATTATCAATAATATGGAAATGGGTCTTGACCAATGACACATGTAAAACCCAGGGGAATTGCATGTTGGCTATAAGGTGGGGGGGAGGAGGGGAGGGAAAGAACATGAATCTTATAACCATGGAAATATATTCTAAATTAGTTAATTAAATAAAAAATTTCAATTAAAAACTAAAGTTAACTGATTCGACTCCTTGATTTTGCTGATAAGAAAAAAATGAAAACCAAAAAGGTCCTGCTCAGGACTTGGTCAAGATCACAGTGGTTTTAGAGAGTATCAAAGCAAAAAATTGAACCCAATTCCTCTCACTCCAAATCCACCCCTTATTCCCGTACTTTGCACATACAATATATCAGTTCACTAAATATTTGCTGAATGAAGAATATTAGCATTCATATGTATTTTCCTTCCTGGTCCCTCCCTCCCCTGAATTAATTTCAATTAATCAGAAATTCATTAAAACCAAGTAACTTTACTATCTTCAAAGAGAAAAAATTCTGAAGAAAGTTTTGGAATGTACATGACTTGGCAACTGACATCTTTCTGTGATGCTTTGAATCACACCCAGGTGAAAAGGAAGGGGATAGCCCCTTCAATGAGCTCTTTTTCTAGTCTTAGGACTTGGCGTTATTTCTTCTCTGCACATTTCTCAATTTATCTCCCCCAATCTCCTTAGTGGCCTCTCTATGCTTTATTGGAAGAAGGGAAGTGATGAAAGGGGAGAGTAAGGTGTCTTCTATGCTCAGTGCTCCTGTTCCCATGTACCATTCTCGTTCCCTACACCCTCCCATTCCCATCATTGAGAAAGTCTTTTCCTGAAGTTGCTGAGCACCATGTTTTTCTGAGCAATCATCTTGCAAATCCCTTATGGCTATAAACTGAATGCTTAATTGCCTCTGGCAGGTGCAGGTATTTGGCCAGCGACAAACCACTCTTCCTCTTAATGAGGTCCCTATTCGGGGTTCAGGGTGGCTGGTGGCCTTACCCATAATTAACCACTTTCACCTAAGAAATCTTGGGCAGATGTGTTTTTTTTCTTTCCTTTCCTTTTCTTTCTTTCTCTTTTTTGCAGTCACAGGAGAGTAATCACAACCACAGTTTAATGTACAGTATTCACATCCATAATGCAGTGTGTAGACTTGTTCTCGATACTCATAAAGGATAGGCAGAGTTTTCATAACTACTAAAGATACTAACCAGTAAACTTAGTGCAACTTGTTTTTCTAATTTATGCATAGATGGTGAAGGAATCATGCCAAGAAAAGTGTGACTTTCTCTTTTCTTTTGTGAGTAAGCAATATGTCTGGGAAAAGAGGATATAGGCACTAAACAGCTGTGTGCCATTCTCCAAGCCTCATAAGCTCTCTGGGCCTCAGTTTTCTCATATGCAAGATGAATGGGTTAGACTAGAGAGTTTCTAAGGTCTTTTTGAGCTAAAAAATTTTATGTCTATAATTTGGTTTTCCTAAAATTTAAAGGGATACCATGTGGCTGATTTTAAAATAAGACAGCATCAAAGGCTTTCTGAAAACAAGCATATTCCCAGAATACATTGCTTAAAATTGCCAAGTTCAGCTTGAGATTCATTGAAAATATCTGGCAACCTGGATTCTATTTATCGAACCCAAACTGGCCTTCCTCTTCAGCCATTCTGCTGACAGGTGCTCCAGATGTTAGTCCTGCTGGGCCTCAGTCGGCAGCCATCTGTCAGTGAGGACTTCTCTCCTCCAGGCAACAGGCGTGTTGATAAGAATATACACTTTCTGCAGTTGACAGACTTTGCTATTCAAAACACTGTAAAAAAAATGGCTATAGGAATTTAATTAGCAACTTCCATTAGGAGATTAGATGACAAGAACAAAGAAAAACCAAGGAAAAGGCTTCTTATTAAAACTGGCAGAGATGAGGAATATTCATAGCATAACAAAGGAAATGGAGGATATGCACTGAGAATTGTTAGAGGTGACTGATATATTCTGATATTTTCTCAGGGGCTGGTTAGTCACCAGCTAATGAAGTACATAGTGGAGACCAGACTTCTGCAAAAGTACCTTCTGTCCCTAGCTGTTGGAAACCAAATGAAATAGGTAAGGGGGGAAAGAAAGCCTTATGTCAAAAGGGTTTTCCTAGCTCTCAGGAACAGGGGCTGATTTGTTAGCTCCCTTGGTAAGAATCCACTGCTAATGAAGTTTGGTCCCTTTGTAGGTCAATTCATCACTTCAGTCCTATTGACACAGGCTCGAATTCTGGCTAATCGTCTCACAGATGCCTGCTGCTGGTTAAGAGGAGGTGTGGGAATGTGATTGGACAGGCATAAATATATCTGCATTCCATGAAAAATAACCTAAAGGATGTGTGCTGCTGTTGATGAGTAAACAAGAACAGATTTCTATATAAGGGATGGTACATTTATATCTGGGAAGGCATCACCCAGCTAAGTCCACTTATTTCTTTGTGTTGTTATGATTAAGATTTTGAATAACTCAGTAAATTTGAATAACTCAGTAAATTAAGAAATTACTGCATTCTGGGCGTGATACAAGGTACTAGTGATCCAAAGGTGCAATAAAACATAGCCTTTGCCACCAAGGAGCTTATAAACAAAGATGGATAAGCCAACATTTAAACATAACTAGGATACCACACAGCATGTGACAATCATCAAAGCCCACATCTTTATTAGTATGACTGAATCAAGATGGTGCATGGCTAGGTCAGGATCACACCATGTATTGGAACAGAACAGGGTCAAGGAAAACAATCAGCTGCCATAGAAGGCCAAGGCTCTGTAGAGACAACTGGTCAACTTGCTGACACATTCTGTGTCTTATTGTTTGATCCAATATAGATATCAAAATTTCCTTTTCTTTCTTTCTTTCTTTCTTGCTTGCTTTCTTTCTTTCTTTCTTTCTTCCTCCCTCCCTCCCTTCCTCCCTCCCTTCCTCCCTCCCTTCCTTCCTTCCTTCCTTCCTTCCTTCCTTCCTTCCTTCCTTCCTTCCTTCCTTCCTTCCTTCCTTCCTTTCTTCTTTCTCTTTCTTTCTTTCTTTCTTTCTTTCTTTCTTTCTTTCTTTCTTTCTTTCTTTCTTTCTTTCTTTCTTTCTTTCTTTCTTTCTTTCTTTCTTTCTTTCTTTCTTTCTTTCTTTCTTTCTTTCTTTCTTTCTTTCTTTCTTTCTTTCTTTCTTTCTTTCTTTCTTTCTTTCTTTCTTTCTTTCTTTCTTTCTTTCTTTCTTTCTTTCTTTCTTTCTTTCTTTCTTTCTTTCTTTCTTTCTTTCTTTCTTTCTTTCTTTCTTTCTTTCTTTCTTTCTTTCTTTCTTTCTTTCT
Organism: Monodelphis domestica; assembly: GCF_027887165.1. Lineage (NCBI taxonomy): Eukaryota > Metazoa > Chordata > Mammalia > Didelphimorphia > Didelphidae > Monodelphis > Monodelphis domestica. Next base: position 95,425,085 of record NC_077227.1, read on the forward strand.
TTCTTTCTTTCTCCCTCTGTCTCTGTGTGTGTGTGTGTGTCTGTCTGTGTCTGTCTGTCTCTCTCTCTGCCTGTCTCTCTGTCTGTCTCTCTTTGTCTCTGTGTGTCTCTCTCTCTCTCTGTCTCTCTCTGTCTCTCTCTCTCCTTAAAGCCCTTACCTTCTGGCTTAAAATACAATACTAAGTATTAGTTGGAAAGTGAAGTGAAAAGAAGCAAGAGCACAATGTGTACAGTAACAGAAATATTATATGATAGTCGATGTTGAAGGACTAAATCATTATCAGCAAGCAACTTTCCAATATGACCACAAGGGACTCATGAAGGAAATGCTACCCACAGCCAAAGAAGGAATCCGTGTTGGAATCTGAGTGCAGATCAAAGCATGCCCTCTTCCACTTAAATTCCTTTATGAGATTTTTATTGTGTGTGTGCTATGTGCCTTCTATCATAACATGAGCTACACAGAAATATATATTGCATGAAAGTCCTGCCATAACATTATCAGATGACATACCTCCTTGGGGAGGGAGAAAATCTGAATCCTTAAATGTCAGAAAGATTGTCAAAAATGGATTCTATATATAACTGAAATAATTAATTGATTAAAATACTAAGTATCAGTTTCAAGGCCAAAAAAAAAAGTAAGGGGTAGACAACTGTGGTTAAGTGACTTGCCAAGTCACATAGCTAGGAGGTATATGAGGCCAAATTTGAACCTGGGTCCTCCTGACTCCCTGCCTGGTTCTCTAGTCAGTGAAACACCTAGCTGCTCCTAGGACTTGGATTTTTACAATATATTTTCTGCTTATATAAGAGGCCTCTTGGATTTCTGTTTTCTGAAGAAAATTTGTCAACAACCTGGGCTGGCTTTGCCTTTTAGGATTCACCAATGCTCTGTTCCTGCTTTGGATTCAACTGCCTTTTCCCTAATCTGAGCATTCTCCTTTTCTTACCTCTTGTTTGCCCATCCACTAGCATAAGCTGGTCTTGCACAAGTGGAATATGATGGTATTGTCTGACTCCCAATAAAAGACATCCTTTCCTCAACCATGACAAAGCCTCTTGTGCTACTGCTAGCCCCATAGGAGGAAGCTTCAGAGAACATGGACCAGTAAAGACAGTAAGCTTGGATCTCTTGAGAAACTGGCCATTTTAGGATGCCTCTTTATTCTGAAGAATACAAACTTCCGATACAGACAGTAGGCTTTGTCTCTGGTCATGAAGCTCCCCTAGTCTCCTTCCCTGGGTATGCAGAGTGCATGGCAATGTTCCTTACCAAGAAAATGGTTAATCTCGGGGTCACATTGTGAGGAAAACATTCAGTAATCTATAAAACTCTGACCAAATATGAATTCTAATTTCTGTATTATTACCTCCCCTCCCCTTCCCCAGAGATTCCTCTGGACCTGGACAAAGGTGTTTTTTGTAGTATTCCTCCCATGGACATCAATTGTGCTGTCTTCTACTTCACTGAAAATATTCTCCTTTTGGATCAGATGGAAAGACTCTTTCAGGAGTTCAAAGATACTTTTGATGTCCTGCTTAGCATTCAAATTGTTAAACAACAGATTTTAGAACATCAGCAAGGAAAGGGGTGTGTGGAAAATCTGCCTGTTCCTTCTGGATGCAACGTCAAGATTTGTCATGGAATATCTACAGAAACAAATATATATGTCTTCTAAAAATCTAAGTTGTTGATTGAGCTCCCTGTGAATCAATATCTTAGACAGCTTTCCCTTTTCTTTCTCAATGGATTTCCTTCTACTTCACTTTTCAGAATTCCATTCTTGAGAGCTTCTTATTTTTTTTATTAGTTATGTTATTTCTGTAGAATATTCGAACATGGGATCTAATCTAATTTTCCACCGAATCCTTTGAAATATTCTCTCCAAAGTTGGAATTAAGGTCAGAGATGCCCTTCTCTTCATCAGTCTTCTTTGATCTCATCATTTATTTTTTCTATTTTTTAAACAATTACCTTCTGTCTTAGAATCAAAACAATACTAAGTATAGATTCTAAGACAGAAGAGTGGTAAGGCTAGACAATTGAAGCTAAGTGGCTTGCCCTGGGTCACATAGCTAGGAAGTGTTTGAGGCCAAATTTGAACCAAGGTCCTCCCAACTCCAGGCCTGGTGTTCTATCCACCGTGCTACCCAGCTTCCCCTCCTTGCCATTTCTAACATGAATGCCAAGAATAAGACTTTCTCAAGGTTCCTTTTATATCTACCTTATCAACCCATTCTTCCTTTTTGGTCCAGAATCAGATTCCCCATGTTTATTCATTCATTTTTTGAAAAATGAAATGATTACTTTTAGCTGTCATTTGGTCATTTTTCAATGATGTCCAATTCTTTGTAATCCCATTTGAGTGTTTTCTTGTTAAAGAAGCTGGAATGGTTTGCCATTTCTTTTTCCAGCTCACTTTTTATAGATAAGGAAACTAAGGCAAACGGGATTGTCCAGAGTCTCACAGCTAATATTTGAGGTCAGACTTGAACTTAGGAAGATGAACCCAGCTCTCTATCCATGGTGCCACCTAGTTTCCTTGAAATTTTCACAAAGGCAAGTAAAACTTTGGTTAAAGATATATCTCCTCTAAATGTCATTATGTCAGATATATGATGTTTCCTGAGCATCTCATATAGTTCTTCCTTATGTCCAAGTGGTCTACAGCAAAGTCTATTGACAGTATTGCTTTTATTTCCCCTTCTGTACTAATCTGCAAACAATACTATTTGTTTGCATACTATATAATAACAAATAATAACAAATAATACAATAATAAATAAAACAAAAAATACAAATACAAAAAAAACAAATAATAACAAAACATACTATTTCCTTTATCTATGTTCTAAATATAAAATGCTCCTCTGCTCTGTCTTTTATCTATTTTACTCCTCATAAATAGCATGTTCATGAAAAGACATTCCTATCATTCATCTCATTCTTCCAATTCTTAGTGATATCTATGATAGTTGCTTTATTGCATTGTCAGATTTTCCTTTTTTATTTTCTGTACATTACGCATTCCTGTATAGGTATCTGAGGTCATGGATTTTTTTTTTGCTGGTTCCTTTAAAAAAACTAAACCCTTTCTTTCTGTCATGGTAACCAGAAGGTCAAGGGCTAGGCAAACAGAATTAAAGTAACTTGGTCATGGTCACATACCTAGAAAGTATCTGAGGCCAGATTTGAAGTCAAGTCCCAGAATTCTGTCCACTGTGCTACTTCCGGGCCCCTCTGGCTCCTTTCTGAATTTGTCTCTAACCACTTTCTTTCTTCCTGTTTAATTTGGTAACTATACAAAGTTTGCTTTATATTTCACTTCTGCTGTCAGAGGTCAACTTTTTAAAAACTAAGCTGACCTCATATATTGTGAATTAGCCTAAGTAGATATGGCTAATAACGTATCCTTATTCTGTAAAGTGTGTATTAACTCTTGACTTCGGTACTAGCTAATCTTGTGGTAGACTAGTGTGAGAGAGACAAATCCAGAGACTTTTAAAAATGGAAAAGCCTGGAGAAAATGCAAAGATTCCATCAGCAGCAAGGGGGGATGGGTGGAGAAGATTTGGAACCTTGGGAAAACAACAACCAAGAGTCAGTTGGTCTGCTCTCTCTTGACTGGACACCTCCTGAGGAGAAGGTCAATATCTGACTGGATCCCAATCTCAGAAATCTTTCTTTTCCCTAAACTTGATCACCATCCTCCCAAACCAGCGAGTGGACAGAGAATTGGAGAGAAAAGGAGCCCACAAGAAGATTTATTCCAATTTCCCTTTACCCTGAACTTGGGGACACTTGCTGGGCAGGATCAAAAGCCAGGGTTCAACACTGAACCTCTCAGGAGCTCAGGCCACCAAATCTGGTTACCTAACTTTGGGTGGGAAGAGTTTAGCTAGCTAGGGATCCCTTTTTCCCCTCTTCCCTCCCAACCCCAATTTACCAGATATTCAACCTTATCCTTTATCCCTGTTGTTAGAATAAACTTATTGACAAACTTAACTGATTCAAGACTGAGGGAAGGGCAATTACAACTGAGGAGTGGAGAGAGAAGTGACCTCTCTCTCCAGATAAAAGAAGCCTGCTATGTAGAAGGAGTCAAATGGTGGGGAATGAACAGGCATGCTTAGTGAGGAGCCATAACTAAAGAGTATTAGAAGGGAGAAAACAAAAGACTAGTCCTCCTTCTATCTCTTGGTTCAAGACCAACATCAACTCCTCCTCCCTTGGTTCTGACCTTGAGGGAGAGAAAACTCTATTCTTTCCCTCTCCTCCCCACATAAAAAACCCCTCTAATACACTAGCCAATGTTCTCTCAATTCACCCACGACTTGAAGATGAATAGTATAATGAGAGAAGCTAGTGCAGCCTGGTGAATACCATTTCCAAAAGTATTCTACAACTTTGTGGACTAATTCCCATCCTGGAGAGTATATCTACCACAGAGAATCCATATTGTCCATGAGATCAAAATGCAGCCAAAATAATTAGTGACCACTCATCAGTTTAGACCAAAGATCTAAGAGATCAAACACCTAAGAAGACAATTGGGAAAATATTGTGAGGTATACAATCTAAATAGATTCTGTATGCCAATCTTTCCAATAGTATACTGAAAGACTTTGACTGTTACTGCATGATCTTCTTTGGACTTCTCCATCAGATCCTCCCCCACATGCATACTTTACAGCTTTTGTGTGTGTGTTGTTATTGTTCAGTCTTTTCAGTTGAGTCTGACTCTTCATGATCCCATTTGAGCTTTTCTTGGCAGAGATACTGGAGTAGTTTGTCATTTCCTTCTCTAGCTCATTTTACATATGAGAAAACTGAGGCAAATAGATTTAAGTGACTTGCCCAGGGTCACACAACTAATTAGTGTCTGAGGCCAGATTTTATACTTCAAGACTCAAGTAGATGAGTCTTCCTGACTATAGACCTAGTGCACTATTCATTGTACGATCTAGCTGTTCCACATTAGGTGTAGTAGCTGCTTTTTCACACGAGCAGAAAGTGGTATTGAAATAAATATCTAGTGCTTTTATATGCTGTCTATTGTGTGCCAAGAACTGTACTAAGGTATATCCTGTCCTTATCCCTCAGGAATTAAGTCTTGGAGCAGCAGTTATGGGATTATTCTTGTGATTTTGTATTCCTCCTGTGTTCTACAGGCCTTTGTTATGGTAAAGTCATCTTATCCTTGAATAATATACCCTATGCAAGAGAGTGGAGGCCAGTTAGGAGGCTAACACAAGAATCTAAGTGAGAGGTATCCACCATGGTAATCATGGATAAGCAAGAATAATTCATTATTTAAAGATGTTTAACTTGCAAAGGTGACAATGCCACTTCCTATGCCAGTGGACTGGGAAGGGTATGAGGCAAAGGGAAGACATGGGAGCCAGTGAATAATGGGAATTCCTCCCAAATTTTTAGAGACTTTCTACCAATACATTCTCATGAAGTCCAAAACTCAAAGTCTCAGTAATGATCTTGAGGGGGAGAGATGGTGTCTGAGTCCATGGACTCATTAGTACAGTTAATTCAGAAAAAGTGTATGATAGACCTGTCTTAGAACTATATCAATACATCAGCATAGAGTGGAAAAGGGGAATGAAAGCAGCTATCATAAAAGACTAGCATTTGAGACAGAAGGTTTAGGAAAAACAAATATATACATATATACACTTATATATTTTATATAATTTATAATATAAATGTTATATATTTAATATATCATGTATAGTTAATATATATTTAATATATGAAATTAGCATGTATATTAATATTGGTTAATAATTATATGTAATTTATGATTATTAATTAATATAATCTATTGATATTGATATATTAATATGACCATACATTCTCTAAATCTCGAACTTGAATCTCCATTTCTAGACTCAAATTTTCTGCTAATCTCCATTTATATTTCAATTCTCTAGTGAAACCACAATACAACACAGCATAGTGTTAGAGTTTAGGTCTGTTCAGCTCCCAGTATGAATTTTGTTTCTTTTCACCATATCTCTTCCAGCCATTCTAGCTGAACTCCTTGAAAAGGCTACCTACTATAAATGTTATCACTTTCTCTCTTCTTACTCTCTTAACTTCTTTCAGTCTAGCCTCTCACTTTATCATTTCTCCAAAATTGCTACTTCCAAGTAATAAATGATCCAATCATTTCTCACTTGGCTATACTACTTTGGACTCTTCTGACTGACTTCTCTACCATTCCCCAGGAAGCTCATTATTAGGATAACCCCATCATCCTGTAAGATGTCATCAGCTTTGGTTATCCACCTCATCACTATTCTCTATTTCTCTGATAGGAGGGTGAAGCCATGAAGTGTGAATATTAAAATTAACTCTCCCCTGATTGTGAAGATTAAAAATATAAACCCTGCCTATTTTTAGATTTAATCACCAAAAGTGTAAATACCCTACTTAAAAGTTGAGTATGGAGATCTGCCCATTTTTAGATCTAATCACCAAAAGTGTAATGTCCCAATTAATCATTAAGTGGGAGGTCTGTGACCCACATATGCAATAGTGGGTGATGAATCAGAATTAAACTAACTGCCCCTGGGCAGTCCTAAAGCAAAGCTTCAGCTGTGATTGGTAGACATAAAATTAGGGGAAGACACAGGAAGTGACGCAAAAGAATCATCTTTAAAAGGACATGTCACTTCCTGTGAGAGATAGTTCTTCATTCTTTGGAAGTGGAGTCTGGAGACAATTCTTCATTCTTTGGAGGCTGGACCCAAGACCCTGTTCCTGGTAAGGCTGTTTTGAAATCTCTTCCTTTGAACTGACATGTGGTGAATGAAAAGCTGACTCTTCACTGCTGGATTTTCTGAAGAAAAAAAAAACTAACCTTAGGAGAGAATTACCTCTTGAGAGAGACTTGGATATCTTACCTTATCCTCTCTCTGATTTTCTTACTTCACTCTTTCTACATTTTGTAAATAAATTGTAAATAAATCTCTTTGGAATAAATTAAATTTCTGGCAACCATACTCTTAAATAATCCAGTCTAACCTTTTAAAAATTAGCCCCTTTTCCCCCTTACAGAAGTCCAAACATCCATTTAAGGAGAGATGCTCAGCTCAAACATGTTGTCTTTTCTCACCTGGATAGACTACTTTGGGACTTCTCTGGGGGCTTCTTTTCTCTCCATTCTACTTCCCAGGTTCTTTGTGTGTCTTTTCTTGCCCCATAATTTTGTAAACTTCTGAAAGGCAGGGACTCTCTTGTTTAATATTGATATTCCCAGAACTTAACCTGACACATAGTAAGTGCTTAATAAACATTTATCCACTCTTGATTATTTCCTAACTGCCAAATCCAATGATCTTTCCTCAGTCCTCATCCTTCTTGACTTCTCTGTAATGTTTGACACAGTTGTTCACCTTTTCTTCCTTGCTAATCTCTAGGTTTTCAGAATACCAGTTTCTTCTGGTTCCCTTCTTAACTAGCTGATGACTCCTCTATCTCCTTTGCAGAATCTTCATCCAGATCATTCCTGCTAACTATGAGTGTCCAATAGGATTCCCTTTATGGCATTTCTCTTGGTGATCTTTGGATTTGATTATCACATTTATACTGATGATTTTCAAATCTGTCTAGCCCTAATCTCACTGAAAATCTCCACTCTCACTAGTCCAACTGCCTTTTCAGACATCTCAAACTCCATTTTCAGTAGACACCTAGTGTAAAGGATAATTTTAGCATTGTGACCTAAACGATGTAAATTATTTGGTCGCCATGGATATCCCAAATATAAAAAAATATAACCAAGTCAGCTAGAAATTTATGGTGATTTAATTGATGTCGTGGAAAGAAATTAAGAAGGAAGAAGGAAAGGGTGTAGGATTTCTCCCGCCTTGCTAGTGCCAGGAGGAAGACCAGAGGCTCTAGGAAGGTAAGGGTTTGGAGAATAAGGAGGAAGGAATCAGCCTGAACTCCAAAAAGGGCTCAGCCAAGATGCCTGAATCCAAATCAGCTCAAGGGCAAACATTACCAAACCCAGACAAATAGCTGCCACCACACCAAGATGTTGTAATGCTTAGCATGCTGCCAGCCAGAGTTGCCTCTCCAGGAAAAGAGGTAGAGCAGAGGAAGTGATGTGCCTTATATAGACAGTTTTACATCACTTTTCTGCATCTCATCTGTACCAATGATAGCTTAGCTTGACTTAGGACAGCCCAGGGGGTCTGTCCACTGTTTCTGCATATGTCTATTGAAGGCCATTTCCTCAGATACTTAATCCTTGAATATGGTGCAGACATTCTTGACCTTGTTAAACTAAATAGGGTGGAGCAATGTAGAGTTCCCAAGACCTGATTCTGCTAAACCAAGTATCTCCATTATTACTAATCAGGAAATAGCTAAATCAGATCTTCTAAAGTATGGTCTCAATAGGGTGGAGTAGTTTTAAAATTCACACTAGGCAGCTTAGTGGATAAAAGACAACCTTGGAACCTGGATGACTCATCTTTATGAGTTCAAATCTGGCCTAAAACACTTACTGGGTGAGTGACCTTGGGCAAATCATTTAACCCTGTTTGCCTCAGTTTCCTCATCTGTCAAATGATCTGAAGGAAGAAATGGCAAACCACTCCAGAATCTTTGCAAAGAAAACCTCAAGTGGGTTCACAAAGAGTCCAATATGACTGAAAGACTGAACAACAAATGGCCATAACAGAAGTCACTATCTTTCTACTTAAACACTTCTCCCCAACTACCTTTATAATAACTGTAGAGAACTACACCTTCCTACCATTCCCTCAGGCTCACAACCTAGGAATCATCCTGGACTCTGTATTATTTCTAACATGCTCCCCTACCCCAAAATCCAAGCTGTTGTCAAGGCCTGTCAATTTTACCTTTGTAATATCACTCAAATATTCCCCTTCCTCCTTTTTGACATTACCACCACTCTAGTGCAGGTGCTCATCATCTTATGCCTCAACTACTCCAATAGCTTTGTGTTGGCCACCTCAAATCTCTACCCATTCTAATTCATCCTCAATCAGTCACCAAAGAGATTGTCCTTAAAAGCAGTCATCTCCTATTCAGTGAACTCCAATAGTTCCCTATAGCCAGAGGATCAAATACAAAATGCTCTGTTTGGCATTAAAAGCCCTTCATAACCTAGACCCCTCCTCCCTTTCAGTCATCTCACAACTAACTCCCCATCATATACATATTCTTCAATCCAGTGACACTGGCCTCCTGACTGATCCATAAACAAGACACTTCATCTCTCAGCTCTGGGCATTTTCTAGGGCTGTCCACTATGCCCAGAATACTTTCCCTCCTCATCTTGGCCTTCTGACTTCCCTGGCTTCCTTTGTTGTTGTTGAGTCATTTTTCAATTATGTCCAACTCTTCATAACCACATTTGGGTTTTTCTTGGCAAAGATACTGGAGTAGTTTTTCATTTTCTTCTCTAGTTCATTTGATAGATGAAGAAACTGAAGCAAACAGGTTTAAGTGACTTACCCAGAGTCACAAAGCTAGTAAGTATCTGAGGCCAGATTTTAACTCAAGTCTTTCTAACTTCAGGCCTGCTCTCTATCCAATGGGCCACTAACTGCCCAATTTACTCACATAGATGTAAGAAATACGTGAAGCCATGAAAATAAATGAGCTATCCAAAAGAGAGAATGTAGAGAGAAAAGAGAAAAAAATAAGGATAAGCCTTTGGAGAAAACCAACCCAAGGTTTAAGGTTTGGAACTGTAAAGATTAAAATTTAGGGTCAGCCAGGGCAGGTAGAAATTAGTTTCTCTCTGCAAGGAGTATTATATTTTTAGAGGTTTATTAAAGGTCAAGGATTAAAGAAAATACAGAATAAGAAAACATGTGTCTAGGCCTCTGGCCTAGACAACCTCACCTACATTATGAAAAGAGCCCCATCTGCTTACAAGCGGAAACAGGAAAGAAAAAGAGAGCCCACCTATAGCGAAGACCCTTTAAATCATAATTTGCTCTCGGCCCAGGTGAGAATTCAGTGCGATTACAAAGCATTCTGGGGAAGTGGAGCAAGGACTTCTGGGGATTGAAGTCCTGGATTCAAGTCTCCATTTTTACAGAACCAAGATGACAACACTAAAGAGAGAAATAGTAGGAAGGAAAAAACTGAGAATACAATATTAAAAAATCTAAAGAGATAGAGATTATCAAGAAGAGGTGTGGTTGACAGCATTAAATGTTGCACAAATGTCAAGTAGGATGAAGACTGAAAAAGACCATTGGATTTGGAATTATATTTAATTCCACTGGGGAATTAATCACTGAGGAGGGGAAGGCTTAGACAGAACTAGTTTCAACATCATGGACTAAAATGAGTTTACAGGTAGTCAAGGAATGAGTGAATAGTAGGGAAGTAGAGACTACTCTTTCTAGAAATTGGGCAACAAAAAGAAGAAAATAGGATAATAGTTTGAAGAGGTAGCATAGTTAAGGGAAGAAGAGTTTTGTTTGTTCATTTATTCGGTTTTTAAAGATAGAAGTAGACCCAAGCATTTTGTAAGCAGATGGGAAGGAATCAGCAAAAAGGAAGAAATCCAACATATATGAGAGAGAGGCCAATTGCTGGAAGAAGGTCATAGTAGATACAGGAAATTATATCAAAGATACAAGTAGCAAGATGAAAAATATGCTTTTGAGATAGACTCTGCCTTGGGCATCCTACAAAGACAACACAATAGTTTCTGGAAAATCCCTCATTCCAACACCTTCCCACTAAAGAATGATGAGGAACCAAAAATAAGTAGTAAACTGTATAGGTTTACATTTAGTTCTGATACAAGTATTTTCTAGAAGGTAAATTTGGAGGATAAGTTTTTCCCAGTTCTTGGCACCATAGAAATCATCATCATCCTCTTTTCTCTCTCTTCTCCTCCTCCTCCCCCTTCTCTTCCTCCTCCTCTTCTTCTCCTCCTTCTCCTCCCTTTCTTCTTCTTCTTCTTCTTCTTCTTCTTCTTCTTCTTCTTCTTCTTCTTCTTCTTCTTCTTCTTCTTCTTCTTCTCCTTCTCCTTCTCCTTCTCCTTCTCCTTCTCCTTCTCCTTCTCCTTCTCCTTCTCCTTCTCCTTCTCCTTCTCCTTCTCCTTCTCCTTCTCCTTCTCCTTCTCCTTCTCCTTCTCCTTCTCCTTCTCCTTCTCCTTCTCCTTCTCCTTCTCCTTCTCCTTCTCCTTCTCCTTCTCCTTCTCCTTCTCCTTCTCCTTCTCCTTCTCCTTCTCCTTCTCCTTCTCCTTCTCCTTCTTCTTCTTCTTCTTCTTCTTCTTCTTCTTCTTCTTCTTCTTCTTCTTCTTCTTCTTCTTCTTCTTCTTCTTCTTCTTCTTCTTCTTCTTCTTCTTCTTCTTCTTCTTCTTCTTCTTCTTCTTCTTCTCCTTCTTCTCTTTCTTCTCTCTCTCTCTTTCTCTCTCTCTCTCTCTCTCTCTCTCTCTCTCTCTCTCTCTCACACACACACACACACAATCTGCAGAAGTCATAGCATTTCTTAGATTATATCACTTACCTAAGGTCACATAGGTAATCAGTGGTAGTGTAATAAATGAAGGTATTGAGGATAATTGAAGAGGTACTGGAGATTAGAAAGGGTTTGTAACAGGGAACGGAGGAGTTTAAGGGACAGAGGGAATATGGCTACTGGTGAGGTAAAAGGAGAGAGGTACCCCCTGCTGAGAGACTGTCTTTGAAATTTCCTCTCTTCTCTCAACCCACAAGAAAGGTACCCCTGGGTAAAGTAGGTTAAGGATGAAGGACCAATGTTTTGAGTGACTTCTGGGAAATAGGGGAGTTTACTCCTCAAGG